>NC_048408.1:23237973-23240331 GCF_013103735.1 Etheostoma cragini
AACTTAATAACTTTCAATTAGTCATGATTCAAAAGTAATAATTCATGAGAGCTCAGGGTAGTGAAGCTACGAAGTAACTGTAACGTTGTTCTGGTTCAACAATTTTCTGGATGACAAACCAGAGAAGAAGATGACATACAGGGTGATGGCAACTTTCCATTTGTTGTGATTGATGCTTAAATGCATGTTATAAAGTCTCCTCGTTATCTTACAAGTGATTCAATAAAGATTTCAATTCTCAAGAATGACACACACATAAACAAACACAATCTCTCCGCACATACAGTATCATGTTCCTGTGGCGCTCTAGAGTAGATTTCCAGTCTTGTGTTTTTGTGTTCTGTGTCAGTTCACAGTACAGATTGTGTGGTAACATGCATGAAAGATGAGTGTTGGTTTATGAAATGGTACATTGAGTGTGTGTATTATAGTTGGTCAACCTTCCCTCTCTCTCCACAGTATCTACCGTATCAGTGGCCTGTAGATGACGTCCCGACACCAACAGCTGTCAGTCACCGTGCTGCTGCTCCACAGCCAGTGAGACCCTGTTTTTTACTTTAATGTTTGTCCTGCAGGTCTAGTAGCAATGTTGTAGGAGAGGATATCATTGCTGGAATGGTCACAGTTATACAAGACAAACAGACATACTTTGTCCTGCAGCTCCAGTTCCAAACTCCAATAGAAAAGTGATGCATTAAAAAAAGAAAGAAAGGGGAAGCTGTCTAGATAGATATGATTGTTTAAGCTGCAGATATGTTTAGATGAGGCTGTGTTTGTGTTTCTGATGTCAGGCCAAACTTTAGGACACCTTACAGTTAACTGAATTGCATGATGTACTGAGTGCGTGTATTACGGCTGGTTAACCTCCCCTCTCTCTTTACAGTATCTACCGTATCCGTGGCCTGTAGCTGACGTCCCAACAGCAACAGCTGTCAGTCACCCTGCTGCTGCTCCACAGCCAGTAAGACCCTGGTTAACCACACACACTCAGACTGGGAATTAGGTTCACCTTAAGCATGTAGCAGAATTTTACTTTCCTATGCTTTCCCCTTTCTCTCAATGACTCAAATGTATCATTTAGCATGAATGCATAATTTAGGCCATTGTTCAGCTGATTGCGCCGTGGTTACCGGACCTCCTGACCCCTGTGACCATCAACAGAAACCTGTGTTTTTATAATTTCTCTAGATGTGATTTTGCTCCACAGATGACATTCCAACAGTATTTATAATTTAAAGGGAAGGAAATCCTGACACCTGGTGGCCATATGACACCATCGCAGCTTGTCTCATCATCTGTTCTGTGTGTCTTTGTGTCTCCAGTGTAACATTGTGCCTTTGGTGAAGCTCTCTCAAGGCCAGAGCCTGCGTTGGATTGGAGTGCAGTAAGTAACACACACATAAATGCACACAAACACACAAGTGTACACAGCTATTGGACTTTTGTTTGTATCATCACAAACTCTCTTTCTATTGTCTTATGTGTTTTCCTGTCTCTTTATCTCTTTATCTGTGTAGGAATGGAGAGATGTTGTACGAGGTCGTAGCAGAAGATCCATCGAACACCTCCAATTTAAGGTAAGTTTTGCTCAAAATGTGCTTTTTCTGATTCTCATAAACATGCCAGACTTATCAAATCACAATCCATTTATTCAGGTTTTTTATTTTTTTATTTAACACAGCACAGACTTCAGTGTGTCTTGTATTAATTTGCTTCCTCTCTAAAATACACCTTTTCTCACACTTTTACACAGTGCTAACATGAGATTTTCCTCTTTTTTTCCCCTGTAGAAAGAGAAAGAGGAAAGCCCAGCAGGATGAATCCTGTCCGTATATAAAGAAGCCGCCAAACGCCTTTCTGCTCTTTATGAAAGAGCAGAGGTTGAATGTTGAGGCAGAATTTAACATGAAAGGCATGAGGAATGCGGCTATAAATAGAATCCTGGGACACAAGGTGTGTTTGCTCTGTGTGTTTGAGACAATTAATCAGAGTTTGAAGAAAAAAAAGGTTCCTACAGCTTTGCTTGCATGAAGCCCTCTTAGTCTAAATCTTCACATGTTTACAGTGATTTTAACTTTTCCTGTATTGTCTTTTCACAAGAGAACAAACCCAACTTTAAAGGACTTTCAGTGTTGTGTCTGTTAATGTGTTTTATGATTGTATTTGTGCACTATCCAGCCTGTTGCTGTGTGTCAGTTGTGTGTTGTTGTCTCTCCACAGTGGAAGTCACTAACAAAAGAAGAGCAGGCCAAATATTACGACAAGGCCAAAGAAGAAAAACGGCTCCACGCCCAGCAACACCCCGAATGGACCACCAGAGATAACTATGTAAGTAAACCATCAAACTGCACATGTTTC
>NC_048408.1:23240431-23247671 GCF_013103735.1 Etheostoma cragini
GGCTCCACGCCCAGCAACACCCCGAATGGACCACCAGAGATAACTATGTAAGTAAACCATCAAACTGCACATGTTTCTATCACTGAACACGCACTACATCAGAGCTGCTTAAACAGACACTGCAAAGAGATTTTATCAGCTGATATCAGATGTTTGTTTTTGTGTTTAGGGCAGAAAGATGAAGAGGCAGAGAAAAGGTAAAGGTAAGTCTGTCAGGGTGGAGATGAGGCTTGAACCCAAATGCAGAGAGAGCAGGCAAAGTATGTTGAGCTTGATAATTCATTAAACAAAAACAAAGTACAAAACAACAAAAAAGTGTCCTGAAAGCAGCAGGCAAAACTTACAACAAGAAGTAATCCGGACAGGAAACAAAAGACAAATAAATCCAAAGACAAGACAGAACAGAACACCATAGCCCATTGACAACACCAAACAGCAAACAAAACGCAATGATCGCACATAACACAAAGACAGCAAGGACTAGCACTAGCCAGGGGCAGGTGACACAACAGGTGAAACACATCAGAGCTGGACAGAACAATCCAAAAAGGTGGGGGAAAAACACAAGACAGGAAGTAAAACCAGACAACGTTAGGGAGAAAAGACAGACCTCAAAATAAAACGGGAAACAGAACACAAAAACCGTGACAGTGACGACATTTCGGTTAATCACAGTGTGTTTTCATGTCAAAGGTGATAAAAAAAAGATGACAAGTGACACTGGATCATATTTGAGTAGATTAGATCCCAGCATGTTAAATAACATTGATTTTACAAACAAGAAATATGAAGCTTAACTTATTTTTTAAGAAATTAGTTAAACTAGTTCAACAAATTTACATGAATACAGGAGACTGTGGAGGAAAATCTACTTATACTTTTAAGATGAAGTTTGGTGTTCAATTGTATATTTATTAGACTTAACATAAATAGCACTAAACAACTTTCCCACAAAGTGAACAACACAGAGGTGCAAGGATTCCTTGTATTTTCAACTAAAATCTGAATCACATAGTGTCACAAAATAAATCAAAACTTGTCAGAATCAAAACAGAAGTTGTGACCCCTTTCAGAATATACTTTTTTTTAAATCTAATACTATAATTAAATGTTGTATAATGCAGATTTAAAGAGCAGCAATTTGTAAGAAGACTGATCTGTGTTTTTTGTTGGTTTGTGTTTCAGCATCTGCAATTAATCCTGAAGAGGACACTCAACAGGCCAAGGAGCTGTGTGGGACACCAGTGCAGACAGCAGTGATGGAGTCTTCCTCCTCACTGGCAGAGGTGATGGAGTCTTCCTTCTCACTGCCAGAGGTGATGGAGTCTCCACACACACAGACTGCTGTGACTGTGCCTGTGTCATCCACTCAGAGGACGTTGGAGGATAGGTGTCACCCAATGATGGACAACTTTGGGCCCTTTCCCTCACTGGACAACTCTAGCTGCCCTCCTGCATTGTGGATCTACATCAAATAAAACTAGTAAAAAAATCACTCACATAATAACAAACAGCACTTTGGCATGTGACAATTAACAGAGTACTAAAAGACTAAATCATCTGTGCATTAACTACAGACACTTTTGTCCCCCAAAAAATAAATACAACGAGAAAACAGCCTCAAGACAAGGGAACAACAGTCACATGTTTAAACTGTCAGTCAACTCTTCTCACCGAGGCAGCTGTGGTCTTGAGGAACCACTTGTCAGGACCACTTGTCAGATCAAATTTACATTAAAGGGTCTTCTGTGACTGTTATGTTAAATGTATGTACTCGTAAATATTTTTTCTGTGTCAACGTTGCAAATGGAGATGCAAGAACATTTGAAGAGTTGTTCTGATCATTGCAACAGCTTCCACCAGGGGCCGTTATTGTAGCAAAGCAGCCGAGCAGCAGCTAAAAAAAACTTTTCATAACAGCCTTTGAATGTCCAACGTTGTCTGTAAAATAGGCCAATGAACAACTATGATCACACAGTTACTTTTGACTTAAAAACTTTTTTAAAGTTTGAGAAATTTCATATTTTCAAGGCAGTTTCTATGTGTACCAGTCAAGTTGTGTCCAGCTGAATATAAGTAAGTTAAACTTCCCTCAGTGATACAACTCACACAAACTCTGACGCTTTATTTGGCATCAAAGTCTTCAGGGGCAGTTGGAAGTAATTAATTTGCAAGAGGGAGACAGAAGTGTGTGTGTGTGCGTGTCAGACAAGTGGATGGAATGCACTCCTCCCTCATACTCCCAAAAACACAGCGAGAGAGTAAGAGTCCCACTCCCCTTTGTGTTAGGCCTCTTTTTGAAGTTTCTCCTGCAGCTAAATGTGAATGAGGGGGCAGCTGGTGAGAAAGCTGATGAAGATTGTGAGTGTGTGTGTGTGTGTTTGTGTGTGTGACAAAGTGGCTGCATGCTGCTTGTTTACTATTACCTGTGGATGTTCAAATAAGTCAGGGCATGTGAGAGTCAGAGGTTGCGTGAATCTGTGCATTATGAGGTCTGTTCTGTTAGATCAAAGCTGTGGTCTCCATGGTTACAGGGAGTCACCTGAAACATGTTGAGCTGCTCTTCAACACCACCATTGACGTACGCAAAAACTCAAACAGATACAGTGCCTCTGAAGTACTTTCCCTCATTGCCATGGAAATGAAAATAAATTTGCTGAGTTTTTTCCTTTCTCCGAGAACAGCCTACTGTAGTGCTATACTTCTCTACGAAGGCAAAGGGCAGTAAGCCCAGCGGACACATTTCTTTTAGTTTTAATGCTGGTCAGCTGGCATATATACAAATGTAAACCTACATACATTAGAACTACCTCTGTGCTGTTTGGTATGCCTCCGCCAGTCCCACCATACAGTCAGGTTGCAGTTTACATTCATACCTGTCCAGACTCATAATATAGGAACCATGCTTTACACACATCTTAAACCCGGCAGCAAAGAAAATCCCCACAGTTGTCACCAAATCTTACCCAATGTGAAATATGGTCACAATCTCTCCCTTCTGTTCCTGAGTTATGGCCCGGAAAGTGGTCTTTCCATAACATTATAATGTTGATCTTTGAGATATAGTAAAATGGCATCACATCATTTGATCCCATTAGACATATGGTAAGTGTGAAATGTGGTCAGAATTAGCATAGTTATGCTTGAGTTATGGCCAAAAATGCTTTTGTGACGTCTCAGTGGCAGTGCTAGTTAGCTTTAGCTGGAGGTTAGCTGGGTTTTGTTGTCCATCATGATTGTCTCCAGCTACTGACCCATTTAGTTATATGGAACAACAAAGAGACTCAAAAAAGTCATGGTTCAAAAAGGAATGGAAAAGTTTTCAATTACAGAGAAAGCTAAAACTCAGTCATACATATAATGTATAAATCCAGAGTTAGAAAAGTTAACTCCCTTCACGTCCCCAACTAAAGACTGTCCATTAATAGGGAGCACTCCTATTGAACCTGTTAAGAACAGAGGATCAGGCACCCGGACAGCTCAGTTGGTAGAGCAGGCGCCCATTTATAGGGGTTCACTCCTCGACACAGCGGGTCCCGGATCGACTCAGACCTCCGCCCCTTTGCTGCATGTCATTCCTCTTCTCTTTCCCCTTTCATGTTTTCAGCTGTCCTGTACAAAAAAGGCTGAAATTGCCCAAAAATTATCTTTAAACAAAAAATAAATAAAAACAGTAGAGGAAACATCAATGGCCAAGATCCATAAAATACATAAAGGAAACTGTGGAAACAAAACTGTGGTGGTGTGTCCAGAGTTGGTTCTTGGCTTTTGAGCAAATTGGACGAGAACAATGGATGTGTAATTTGACCTTCACAAGACGATAGAAGACAGTTTAAATTCAACAATCTTTATTCACTTTGCACAACATTTTCACCTGCTGAATAAATGCCTATTCAACAAACTCTGCTCCTAGAGATCAACCGGCGTGAATCACAACAATCCTTTTAGCAATGAAATATTCATTATTTAGTGAAGTCTTTCTCTCATCACTTTAACTGTTTTAAAACCTAATGAAGTGCAGGCTTCTTCTTCTTCTGCTGTCACAAAGTTGAGCCTTAATCAAAGCGCAGCAAATGTTTAAGTGCTCTACTCAGTCTGCAAGCAGCTTTTTAGAAGTCTTTCATGGTACGTCCTCCCATCAACACACGCAGCGGTCTTATTTTTTACCTGTGTAGGGAACAGGAGACAGTAATTAGTAGCTTGGACAATTAACAAAAGGTTTGATTTTGATTTATCAGAAAAATATGTAAGGTTTACTCTAAGACATTTTAAAAGAAATCCATGACTCAACTCCCATTAAATTTAGAAGAAGAGGTTTCCATTTTGGAACATACTTTTCACTTTCTTTATGAAGATTGGTGGGACGTTCAATACCAATCTGTACATTAAATATGATGTTAGTGTGCACGCCCGACAAATAGTGTTGAACTTAACCCCTGTAAACCCACAACATGTGGTTTCGTTTTTTTTGCATGGATTAAACAAATAATATATAGTGTGTTAATTAGTACGCTTTTGGAGGTACCAGAACACTTTCTTTTTTTAACCTTTGGACAGAGCCATGCCAGCTGTTTCCGCTCTGTATGCTAAGCTAAGCAAATGTCTCATGGCTA
Source organism: Etheostoma cragini (assembly GCF_013103735.1). NCBI lineage: Eukaryota > Metazoa > Chordata > Actinopteri > Perciformes > Percidae > Etheostoma > Etheostoma cragini. The sequence continues at coordinate 23,245,045 of NC_048408.1, forward strand.
TACCTATATATTTAACGCAAAGACCTTGACCTCAGCAAGAAAGTGAATAAGCATATTTTCCCAAATGTTAAACTTTTCCTTTAAATATGTTGTCATGTTAAAATGTATGACCACAACTGAATTGTAACACCGTTAATGAAAACGCATCGCAAATCATAAAAAAAATGCTAAACTCACTAAATCCCTCAGAGACGGCTGTTTTTCATAACACTCATGTGTAACGTGTGGTGTGTAATAACTCCTGTCATTACAGGGCATCAACATAATGCTGATTGTCATGATGCTGAAAGGAGCAGAAAGCTTTTATCCAAAAGATACCAAGCTTTATAGGCGTGCCAGAAATTCACCAGACTGCTGAACACTAGAAGTGTGTCCACTTAAATCTTGCCGATACTCCAGCATTTCTTGACCGCTAAGAGACAGTAAACTACCCGGCATCTTCACTGATGGACAAACTGTGTGTGTGTGTGTGTGTGTGTGTGTGTGTGTGTGTGTGTGTGTGTGTGTGTAGGTCCTCTGTTGTGTAGAGTTCCACATATGGCGCCTGTAATTCCTGAATCAGTTTTTTTTCTTTTAACTATTCTCATGAAAGAGAAAGCAGCCTCAAGTTTCTTAAAAGACACACATGGGCACGCACAGAGATCAGCCAGAAATCAAATGTGCACAAAAACACAAACGAGACAGGCGGAGAGAGGAAGGGAGCACGATTCTAAACAAAAACATCAATACAGTGATTACCAGAAACATTACAATAGAACAACAGAAAAGCGCCGTGCCTGGACAGACCACAGGGAACCATGCTGTGTGATGTGGCCCAGCAGCAGGCTCTCTCCCTGGGCCCTGGGTGCTTCTAGTGGTCTCCTGGGCCAGAGGGGTTGACCATCCTGAACTAATTGGTTCATCCTAAAACGCATCCTTCTGAGTCATAAGGAATTCTGCTTTCAAAAGTCAATTTCCTATTGACTGTGGTTTTGGGGTTAGTGTGTGTGTGTTTACCACGACAACAATCGTGTGGTTCAAAGCCTTCTGTTCTTTGGCTACAGGAAAAAAAAGAATGTCATCTCTGAGGAGGATGGCTGGAAGGTTGAAATACTTTATTTTGGGTGTGCAAGACAGCGATCAAACAGAGCGTGTTTGCAGGTTGCAAAACTAGAGGCGCATTGCAGTGCTTTTGTTGTTGAAGACGCCCCGATCAGACTAGATCTTTTTGTTATTCTTACTAGGCAACATTCAAATCACCCGTCATCAGCCAACCGTTATTTTGCTCTGAAGCTAAATGACATCAGGTGTTTTTTCCGCTCTGAGTTTGTGTTTTTTTTTTAAACTTGGGGCGTTCTTAGGGACTCAGGAAAGAAAAAAAAAAACTGAGGTGCTCAGCAACGCAAAGGCAGCAAGCAAAACATTTCACCATCATTGAAAACACTTACAAAAAGCCGCCCCAGGCTGCTAAAACACGCTCAATCTGAACAATCAACACCAGCCTAGATGGCCTGAAAAGGTGGGTCTTCCAAACGGACTCTGCTGTGGTTTGTTTGTCGTGTGAAAGCAAAGCAGACCAGCCACAAGATTTAGGAGATGACAAGCTAAACTACTAATAAGACCTTTTGATTGTAAACTGTCAGGGAAGCATTGGCTCTAAGACATTGTATTGGCCTGGTGTACAACTGGCTTAAGCTGGAAGTGTTGCATTATGGGTTGTTTGTAGCCTTAAGTAATGCTAGGCTAGCAAGTTTCTTTAAGTCTGTTTATATATCAGTTAAAGTAAATAAGCCCTATAAAGTGTTTTATGAAACACAGTTTGACTTGCTGCCACGTAGGAAATAAATTTCTATGACGAACAAAAACACCACCATGTGTTCTGCAGAACTGGACCGGGGCATCATCTGCCAAAACAAACAGCCAATTGTGACCAATGTCACAAAATGTCATAATGAGGAGCTCAAAAAGAGAGCCAGAGGAAATCATGCAGACCCCTTTCAAAGCCTGACTACTGTATGTGGTTACTTCCTCAAACTCTCCTGGAGAGTGTGAGTCAGAGTTAGAATATCTAAGTGTGACCATATACAGTTGTGCTGATGACGCTCAGATAAATGTGTTACCTGTCAGTCCTATGACTTTGTTTACAGCTTTTGAGTTTTTTTTAATAAAAAGCCAGCGTGACCATGAACAGGATAAGAACTAAAAAGCAACAATGTATATATTCTTTCCTTGGTCTGGACCAAATTAACCAAACTAAAGGGGTGGGGCCGAAATAACATTGTGATTGTTTTAGTCCATGTGCTCTACATCCTGTACCATCCTCACCTGGAAGCTTGAGCCACTTGGGCACCTTGCACGGGTCTGATCTGGAAGGTTTAGCAGCCTGGGTTTGTGCAGACGGGTCTCTCTCGTCTTGTGTGGCCTCGCTTGTGTCAGCCTTCGGCTCTGGAGGAGGCAGCGGCTCCTTGGAGCCCTCAGAACTAGAGGAGGGCGTTGGGGGCCGGAACATGCAGCTGAAAAAGAAAAAGGTTGAAATATATAAAACAAATGTGTCTCCAGAAAAGATGCTTTGATGGAAGTATCTTTTTTTCTTGTGAAGTTCTTGTATCTATTTAAACATTGTTAAAGAACCAAACAGGACAACAGTT
>NC_048408.1:23247771-23249639 GCF_013103735.1 Etheostoma cragini
GTGTGTGTAGGAAATGAGGGCGCATGAGGGCACCTGCTGTTTAGGCTGAACCTCAAAGGGATTCCAATGATGACAGCTTTGTGACAGGAAAATAGGCTGGTTGCCGCGGGATACAAGTGCATATACACCCTAATGCATGCACGGTCAGGCACACATTTAACAACACACACACAAACCTTGCAAAGGATTCATTTGCTTGTGAGGCCGAGACAGAGGATTCAAGTAGCTCCCTCTTAATGTAAATATCTGTGGAGAGGACACAGACACACAGAGACACAGAGAGACACACACATACACACACACACACATACACACACACACACACACACACACACACTATTACATTCCTCAGTAATACACCAGTATCTAATTCACAATCAACATTTGAAAGAAAAGAACCAAAAAGAGTCAAAAACCTGTCTTAGCGTCAGAGCCGAAGTACACCAGGGCACCGGGAAACAGGTCCGCCTACAGACAGACAAGGAGAGGAGGAGAAGTGAACAGAAGCCATCAAAAATGTTTGGCACACAAGGCAATTTCAGGCAAAAACACAGAAAAATCAAAACAAAACTGCCTCCCTTCTACACGCAAACCAAGCGCTGCCACCACATCCAAGCCTGAGTCATTGCTCGAGGATCTGAACCAGTAACCATGGTTCTTTGAAGCAGACCACAAAATGAGCAACAATCAGATGGTTAGTGAAAACACTTTCACCCCTGAAGCACAACACTCCTCTCCGGTGAACGTCTTAATGGTTAGAATGGACCATTTGCAGGGAGATATCATCAAGCGTACAATTACGGAGGTGGAAGTGCAGACAGACAGGCAGGCAAGCAAGCAAGCAGTGCACGAGTCTAGAAGGAAATAGACATACAAGACTAGTTTAAGACAAAGAGTCTTCTACTCATACTGTACGTCCGTTCACAGAAACATACGACCAACACGGGAGAGCAAGTAAGCTAAGGTACAAAGTTGAGTTGTTTTTAATGATTAATGACTTTCTGGTAAAATCCCTTTAAGCTGCTGGTCATCATGTGTTCACCAGCAGAGACAAACCTTTATTCTCAATTATGTTGACAGCATCTTGTCACACAAATGGAACATTTGATTAAGACACATCTGTGATAATATTTCCGTTATCATACCTGCATCCAAGTTAATAGCTTTTTAACAGACACCAACCGGGAGTTATTATAACCTTTTGCTGGTTGAGCAGTTAATGTCACACCAACTGACACTTAAGGCTGTTGGTTGGACAAAACAAGACATTCAAAATGCATAACCTCGGGCTCTGGGAAAGGGTGTGTGGTGTTTTCTCAATCCCCTGACATTTTCTTGACAATTTTTCTTACAATTATTATTATTCCTCAGTCTTTTCAAGCAGTATCACACTAAGACCCATTGTCAGCTTGAAACATTAAAAAGTCACCTTACCCTTTGTTTTCAACCAACTCATGAAGCTAACATTAGCTTAATTACCTAACACTAGCGAGCTACAGGTAATAACATATGCCAGCATCAGTTGTCTTTTCATTTTCAAATCAACACTCAAAGGTGAGAATAGGAAAAGCAGCCTCAGCCCAGTCGTTCACTGTTTTACATCAACAGTGTCAAAAGAAGGTGGCATGGCTGTCACTGGGTTTACCCTGCACTACAACCTTACACACACACACACTGTCCTTTCTCTCCTGCCCCCCTCACCAACTGGTTGCTAAATTGGGAAACTCTGGACTCATTGCTATTATTGCAGCCCTGTGAGCAGGAAACAATGCGTTACATTGCAACAACGGGCATTTCTGCTATCCAACTCCTCTGGCAGTGGCACTTCCACTTGGGATGGAAGTGCACGTGAGTGTGAGTGTGAGTGT
>NC_048408.1:23249739-23265312 GCF_013103735.1 Etheostoma cragini
AGGCACATGAGAGGGTCGGAGAGAGTAGTGGTGGTGGACGAGGGGAGAAGGATAAGACAGGGAGAAAACTGGAATTGGGGAACAGGAGAGGGACATGTAGTGAGAAATAGGGAGGGACACTTCAGCAAGGGACACAAAGATGAAAAAAGAGAAACGGGCAAACTAGAATCAGAACATCAGATCTGGTTCAGAGAGATCATGGCACCCAAAAAGGGAGGGAGAGAGGAGGGAGGGAGGGAGGGAGGAAGGAAGGGAGCCGCGCGCACGCGAGGATCGTTATATTTTGTACCAATCCATCTGAGAGGTCGGATATTGTTCATGATCACAACATAATATCACTTCAAACTACTTTCTTTTCCTCCCCTTCAGTGCTCTACTTATGTTTGAGTCTAAGCGTCAGAAGAAAAAAAACAGCAGGCACTGATGTCGAAAATGTTCTAGTTATTCTAAAATAATAGATCTAAAATAAAAGTCCACGTCTGGGTGCAGACTGATACCGTACAAGAGAACGACCTCTTGTTTTTCCATTTGTATCTCTTCACTCTCTTTCATTATTTGAATAGCTCTGAACTCAAAGGCAACAAAGCATCACGGGTGCCCATCGCTCTGTGTATGTGTGTTAGTGTCAAGATCAAAGGAAGGCCTGTATTAACCCCATGTGTCAGTCTGGGAAAAATCAAGCCCAGCTGGGGTCAAGGACAGTGGAAAAGGGGGAAACAAGTGTGAGAGAGTGTAGGAACCAAGAGAAGAGGGGGAGAACGGGAATGTGGTGGGGCTTTGAAGATGAGAGAGGGACCAGCCGATACATTTTACAGTCAGTCAGTGTGCGTGTGTGTGTGTGTGTGTGTGTTGCGTTTTTTGTAGTTCTCTGGAGTTTGCCTGTGATGTGGTTTGTTTAAGTCAAATCATTTTGTTTATTATTGTGGCTAAAGAAAGTGTTGCCTAAAGAGGTATATCGCACTTTGCGGGATCTTACCTGAAACAGTGTAGCTGAGGGGTCTTCAAGGATGGTTTTTGGGGGGGTGATGACTAAAAGAAAGTTTTCAGCAAAAATGTAAAAAGAAGGGACATCATCATACTTGCTCAAATCTACACTGAAATCATTACTGATAATGGAAAGTGAAATGAAGCCAGTGTTTGCAGAGAGGTTTTTTTCTTAAACTGCAAGCCTTTTCACATTATCCATTTTCATGTAAAACTAACTAGGAAGGCTGAATTGATTACACTGCTTTTCAGAACATGGTACATAATCGCAAGTTAGTGGAAAACACATTTTTCCTACACAAAACTAAATCTAGTCTAGATAAACCTGTGTGGCCTGTTTGGCAACTCTGACCATCATTACAATTTGATTAGGCTTCTGTCATAACACCAACTCTAATGCCTGAAGCACTGACCTGTACGAGAAATCCAGAATTGGACAATAAAACTGAGAAAAGCTGACAAATGATGTGCTGATGAACCATTAATGATACATTTAAAAAGAAGATTCCCGTTTAATACAAATTGAGTCTTATTATCATAGATTTGATGACTTTGTATTCACAAATTCAACTGGTGAGATTTGGTTTTTTTTTATTGTTGATTTATTATGCTTAATGATGTTGTGATTAAGTAGTGGTAACATTAAATGACACTTACACAGGTAGAAACTGAGCTGAGGATCCTCCAAGTGACTCCTCACAAAATGCCTCAGGGCAGCAACTGGACACAAAACAAACCCAGAACATCAAGTGAAGCATGGACAAACTGATCAATCTGCACCTTCATCAGTTGCTGCGTGGAGTATAATTCATTTTTCAGAAGGAATTCCCCTCAGATTTTGTTGTTCTGCTGGTTGTTGTGTTGCTGTTGGGGCTGAGGTGGCTCTAATCGCTGGAATTACAGACCTGCCTCATTATTTCTGTCTCTCTGGTGTGGCTAGAGTCATAAATGTGGTGAGGGAGCCGCAAGTAGCTTTAACATTGCAGCCATACCTGTGGCTAGCCAGCTACACACACACACACACACACACACTCACACAGACACACACACACACACACACAGTCACACACAGACACCTGTCTCAAGGGGCCTGAAGAAACCTTGTAGAACATGTCTGTCTGGAAACTGGACCCTCAGGACCACCTGGAGACAAACAGTGTCAGCCGCTTATTCAAGGGCAGTATATTTCATATGAACATGCACATTTAAAAACAGGATTGTGATGAAGTGTCTGTCACTTGTGCTCACTTTGGGATATCTTTTCATCTTCTCCTTCACCTGGGTTTCTCTCAGAGATTTAGTCATTAGTGGAGCCTCCTCCAGTATCTTCCTGGAGGAACAACGAAGAAAGAGACAGACCGAGTTATAATTGAAATGAGCTGAAAAATAAAAAATAAAAACCACACTGTGGAATTGACAATGGGAAAGATGAGCAAAAAACATTTAATCTTCTACCCTTACTCGTGTGTGGCCGTGCCTGCGTGCGTGCGTGCGTGACAGAGGCAGAGGCGAATTGCTGTGGTCGGCTTAATTGCCCCCTTGGTAATTGCAGTCATTGACGCGGCAGTAGTGTAGCCATGAGGCAACCAGCTAAGTCAACGTCGCCGGAGATTAAAGGATGTACGCAGTGAGGTCTCAACCTGACGGTGTTTGGTCGAGGTCTAGAGGACAAACATCAACACAAAACAGGCTTGCTAATTGCTCCCTGTATGCCATATTTAGAAGCGTTTGTAGTGTACGTGGTGTCTTATAAATGAGAAAAGGTTTGCAAACACACATGCAGCTGTGGTCTGCTGTGGCCACATCCAGAGAGCACAGAGTAAACTTGTCTGCATCTGTTTTGAAGAAGCGCTCATAAATAAATAAAAACTTCAAACTCACAATAAATAAAAGAAAACTTCAAAACGCACGCAGTGATGCCCGGCATTCTGCCTGCCTATGGCCTCTCATCATTGCTATGGTATTCTGCAATTAAGGGTTATACATCGACAAAACACCGCAGGACCAAATGCCAAAGTGACTAATTATCTGTTGCAAACAGTGCCGGAACACATCGGAACCAGACGCGTTTCTGCAGCAACAACGTATTTATAGTTTTACACTAAATATCACACGCAGTCCTCTGGCCCAAAGTCACCCAACTGCTTCCATTTACTTCCTTCTCCCACCTCTCGCTTTTCAGCTGGGCAAAGCGCTTGCGTACATCATCCATCGTCACTTCAAAGAACTCGTCAGGCAGATCCCTGTGGTCCTCAGAGTGACAGGACATTGCGTCCAGGTGGTAGATGAGAAGCTCCCTCTCTACTGGCTGCAGAAAGAGAGAGAGAGTGAGTGAGTGACTGAAAATCCACACTGATGTTTTCATCTAAAGCAGAGGTTTTCAAATTGTGAGGCGCATCTCCCCACCAGGAGGGAGTGGGGGGGGCGCAGGACAGACGTGAGGCAAAGATACTGTGTGACGTGCAGGTGCATGCTGATGGCATTTAATAGTCATCAAACTCTTATTATTAGTTACAGAACCCCATTGTGTCTAGTCTATAGCCACAACCTTCCCCTTCTGGGATCTACCAGTTGCCGCAAGATATTCAACCGTTTGTCCTATTTTTTGAGCTGATTTCCGTTACCTTACTCTTCCTTTGTGTTGGTATTCTAAACTCCGGTGGATTTATGAGGACTAGAGCCCAAACTTATATATGGGTGGGCCAATAGTAGACCTTTTCCAAACTATTGGTATAAGACAATTTAAAAAAAAAAGTTTAATTCATACATCAGAATAATTTGAAAAATAAGAATAAGAAATGACATATAAATGATTCTGATGAACGAATAAAAACAATTTTTAAAATTTTATTTTGTATTCACTGATAAATGAATATTAAAAAAATAAAAAAACGGACAATCAACCATGTTATGAGAATTTTTGTTATTGTGTTTTGGTTCAAAGGACTTTAAGTTTCATATCTTAAGTTTGTATTTTTATTCATTTTATTTATCAGAACTTTGTAATCAGATAATTTATATCAGGTTTTTATATAACCAAATATTATCGGCCTTAAAACTCCTTTATGGGTCGGGCTCTAAAGAGGACTATGGTTAATTGCTCCTCAGATCTCTGCCGGGTAAATCCAGACAGCTAGCTAGACTATTTGTCCAACCTGAGTTTTCTGAATAAAACTACTTTTGACCGTACACAAGACAAATTCCTTCACAAGGTTATTTTTGAGCGGCACCAGGGCTCCATGCAGCGTTTAGTGCCGCCCAAGGACATTTCAATTTGGTTTAAAGAAATGGCAATAAACCATTCTCCCATCCTGGAGTGCTGTGTGGACTAAACAGACCCTCTTCCGCAGCGCGTGGAAGAAGGTCTGGCAAAGCGAGACTATACTGTGTCCATGGCTTGTTCAAGCTGACAGGGTAGAGGCTCCTGAAAGGTCTGACGGGCGGAAATAAATGGTTTTACCACCAAGAACTCCTCCCCTTGATCCATGTCATCGTCTGGCTTGTTGGCAGTGGTTTGACCCTATAAAAAGGAACAGAAGGGCTGCCAGTTCTACTCAATGACTTGTGGAAAGCTTGTTTGTCCATTACTCTTTCTGAGGCTTGTACCAAATAAAAATAATACTACAACAAGATATCAGGACTTCCTTTATTTGCACTTTTGCAATGATGTTGCTCACCTTGGTGCTAGAACCGTGGCTGGATTTGGCTTTCTTGGCTTTGGGTGATTCTACTGCTGCAGTCAGAGCTGGAAGTGAAGATGATGATGCAGATGAAGAGAGTGAACGTCCCCCTGCACCTCCCTGGGGACCCCCGAGGCGCTGACCGCCTCCAGAGAAGGGAATGAAAGGCGCTGAGGGAGCGGAAGAGGAGGAGGAAGAAGATGGGTGAGAGTTCAGTCCAGATGGCCCTGCTTCCTCGCCATCCTCCTCTGGCCTTCCTCTCTCGATGGGAGGAATCTTTGACCGAACTGCAGGAAGGGAGGTCGGAACCTCTTCCTGTTGAACAGGGAGTGTGCTGCTAACAGAAGAAGCGGGAGTTGGAACAGGGTGGGCTTCGATTGGCCTTTGGGGGCTTGATTTTTTAGTTGGCACCTCTGTTGTGGACATTTCTGGATGTGACGGAGCAGCATCAGGCTGAGATGAGGGGCTAGGACTGGTTTCCTTGGCAACAGGTGTAGTTGGCATAGCAGTTGTTTCAGTGGCTTCTCTGCCATCTTCCTCTCCCTGTGCTTTGTTCGTTTTGAGTAAAAACCTTACACAGAAATGAACACAATGGCTTTATCATAAGTCTCAAGTTTACATACAGTATGCTGTGTGTAAAACTAAATTATTCAAATCAACTTGAACACAAGCAGCCTACCTGATGATGGCATTTCCCCCAGTAAGACCTAGAGACTTCAGAGTGGCCTTCTTGAGGGACTCTTCCCCACTCACCTAAGCACGCACAAACACAGTTACCAAATTAGTAAAAGTCATTTCATTTTCTTGTTAAATGGAAAGATCAAAAGGAGCATTGCATACCTCATCTCTCATGAAAACACACACAGGGGTGGATCCTGACTCAGACAGATCCGACACACTGAAATCAAGTAATAAAAAAAAAGAAAAATGAAACTATGGGCAACTGGTTATGAGTGCTTTAACAGCAACAAAACCAAAACACAGAAGTGACTTTTCCTTAGTTCAGGTGAATCATCCCTGGTATTTTACAATGAAACCTCATGCGATGCAGTGGCACGCGGCCTGCATGTGTAAACCATGTGTGCATAATCCTGTGTAGAAACTAATTGAACCGTAAATGTTTTACCATTGTTCTCCTCAGTTCTGAAAAAGCTCTCCCCTCGTTTTCACAACATTTGCAGAGCTTTTACGTTGATGTGAGGCTAATATTAATTTCATGGAAGCGTAACTTCCCTGGATGATGTAATTTAATAGAGATGAGGGATGGACGGATTGATGAGCACCTGGGACCGCACAGCTGGAACTACTGAGTAACAGCTGCGTGTGTGCGTGTGGGAAAGTTTAAACTTCAGTACGAGTGGTGAGAAGAATGGCTGTTATCTAACACAGTGCTGGTCTGCGTTCATTCCTAAACAATGATCAACTTTACTTTCCAACAAATTGGAAAGTGAAAGCTACACAAACATGTTTGTGGTCCATACTTTAAAGGACCATCTCTAGCACCTTACTAGGGCTGTGTGACTGATAATTAGTACAATATGAAAAATGTATCAAATCAAAAGATATAAAATAATAAAAACATATTTTCAAAGCAATGAACTAGGGCTGGGTATTATTTAATAAATGTTGACGCCAGCACTCTTATAAATACAGATACCAATAGAGAACTTCATTCAATACCCATCATGTGAATTGAAGCATGCACCACAGACTGTATGGGTTGTAGCTGCTGCCGTAGTTGGTCACACGTATTGAACAACGCTTGCAGTGATTGGTGTCTAGCAAAACCAAACAAATAGTCATATTTTTCTAGATGTGTTACGAAACAATACCAATATCGGTTTAGTCTCCGATAACGCCTAAAATGATGGTATCGGTATCAGGAAATACTGGAGTTTATGCCCCAATCTGATACCACGTAATAAAGCCCTAAGGAAAATCTATGTTAAAGTAGTTTATTTCTGTTATTTTTCTGTTAGAACTGACTGTCAAACTGGATGAAAAAAGAAAGTTCTGTGGAGTTCATTGTTTGAGTTTAACCTGAGCCAGAACGACAACAAAGATAGATATCATATTATATCCATACAGGGACAGTAGTATACAGCTGTTAAAATATACTAAAATGTATGACACGCTGGTATCGGCTCAGCACTTGGTACGATATGCAAGTTCAGGTATCAGAATTGGTATCGGGAAGCAAAAAAATTGTATCTTTATCTTTTTCTAAAGCTAGGTGCAAAAAGGATAGAGATAGGAGAAGTTTTAATACTACTTGGTAGTGGCCTACTTCAGACAATACCTAAAGATAAGAGTTCCAATTCCAAGCCCTACATTGAACTGTGCTCCTCTGGAATGCAGTACCAGTGACCAAACTCCTGTGTTTCTATGTTAAGTACCATTGAGGAGAGGATATTGTTTAAGGAAACATTTGAAACGGGGATACAGAATGGGGATAAATACTTTAGAGATTCAGTGGATCCTCCGATTTAGCAACTCTAAACTTAATGTATAACCCCAACTCCATTCCCTATACCTGAAAATCAAGTCTTAACCCTTGAACGGGCTTGTGAAGAAGTTAGAAACAAAAAACTTGTGTTCACTTTCCAAAAATGTCCTCAAATTAGTTCTCTGTTTGGGCCTCACAAAAGACAGATGTAAACACACACAAACTTTGCACATGTGTACATGCTCATACACACACCTGATCTGGGGAAAATGTGTAATCAGTTCCCACAGACTCTGTCCACAGGAGAAGGAACCCTGGAGCCGAGAACCGTCCTCCATCTGTAGTGCAATCCGCACCTGAGGGATATAAAAGCAAAGTCTTACCCAACTGTAGTTTAAACATATGTTAAAGACCACAAACACAGTTTACACATTAACCATAATACAGGAATCAAACACAGGTCTAAATGATCAACAATAGTCCATCCACACCTCTTGAGCTGGGAGTCTAAAAGTCTCATACTATGCATGTACTAAAGGCCGTTGTAAGATCAATTTAAAAAGTGGCACGTTGTGTGGCAGGTTTTTGGATTTATTACGATAATCACTAGTGACAAAGGACGCTTAGTGGATTTGATTGAAAAATACATTGTATAGAAACATTGGCCACCAGACTTTTTCCTTTTAGGCTTTTCTAAAGAAATGCTGTAAAGATTTAAATAAAGACCTTATTTAATTGAATTTAAAAAAAAGGTTAATAACATCCAAAAAAATGGAAACCTGCATAAACACTAAACAAGCATGTTAAACACATTAAAGTGCCCCACTGACTTTTTCCTTTAAATTATGTAACAATTTGAGTTGCCTTTGAACACTATGAATTACAAAAGTTAAAAATAGGTGGTTGCAAAACATATCTTAACCTAGCACAATGTTTACATGTGTGACAAAAAGTTACCTTAAAAACGCAGGAAGGACACTCACTATATCAAGTATCAAAATCTCTCTAGCTGGCCTTTTGTAAGTTCTTGGCTCTACAGTCTCGAGCCGTTTTGCAAGAAGGAAAATTCTTTGCTAATCTAACTTGATTAAGTTGCACATATGGGCCTACCTCAGTCTGGAAATGAGTAACACCAGGCATCAGTGTGAGTTTCTGTTGTTCTTTATCTCTCTGAGTCATTCTACTAGTTGTTTATGTTTACTCAACAACCTTGTTGTCCAGCACATCGGCACGCTGCACATCGGCACGCCGGGAGAGATGAAAAGAGCTCTACGGCTGTCAGCGGCCCAACCAAAAACTCTCTCATGCACCAGTTTGGCTGAGGTAAATGTAGGGAGCACCTGTGTGTGGTACAAGAGTGTGAGTGTGTGTGAGTATATAAAACCTGTGAGGTATCAACAGTCAACTATCCATCAAATGACCAGAACAACAGATCAAACCCAGCCGTGATTTTACAGCTTAGATTATGATGCCATGATGTCATAGGAAACTACAGCTCAGCTACAAAGTGTTTTTTTGGATACAGATCAGAGTGAACGCAGCAACACACACACAGAATTAATTAATTTCCAGGTACTGATAATAAAAGCCCACAAATACAGCTGACAGAAAACACCAAAAGAATAGGGATATTGCAATAAAAGGCTACACCATCAACATCTGGGATTTTTCCCTCAAACATAATTATGGGTGGGACAATTCAATATATCTTGACATAGTTTATAAAAGTTGTAAATCGCAAATTTTATCACAATAGGATATCTGCTGATATCACGAAGCCTTTCAATTCTGGGGCCTGAGTTTGAAGTGAGACAATAAGAGGCTCATTCAACAGTACCAAATACATTTATATCAACTCACAAAAAGCAACTAAAATATGATATGACAATTTTATTACTGAGCTCTTTCCCTTTTTAATAAAAGGCACATTTTGAAGATGCTGATATGTATCGATATTTTCACTTTGCATCATTGATTTGGGGTCTTTGATCAATGAACCGATATATAGATCGAGCTCGATGCATTGTTACACTTCTAATTTCTAGTTTTACATTAAACAATACTGATACTTTGGCACCAGTATCACTATACTTTTCTTACATTTCGGGGAATGCCCTATATTTTAATACCCAGTCCTACTCATCATATTGGAGAGGTGTGACAAAGCCTGAATGAAAGAGTGAGAGAGAAATGAAAAGAATACTGATGCAGAGTTTGATGAGAACAAAGTCACCAGATCTCAATCCAATTGAACACCAATAAGACATTTTGGCCGACACGTTAGACAGTGTTTCCACCGCCACCGCCACCACCATCATCATCATCATCACAACACCAAATGAGGGAACTTCACAAAAGCACTGAAGTTAAGACACCTGACAGAGACACTTTGGAGGTCCAAAGTCCGAGTCTACATCACAGTTAACTAAAACCATAATATGAACTTAATGGCCTGTTCTGCTTGAGAGAAATTAACAATGTCTATAAATACTAATAAACAATATCATTGTGTTACAGTTGTTCATAATTTTGGAAATACAAACATATGAGATGTACATTCCACACGTTAGAAAAACTATATGTATGTGATAAGCTTATATTTTTCTGTTTCTGAGAATCAAGCTGCTACTACTGTACACTAGTGCTACAGGTGATACCGACTAGCAGGCAATCATAATTATTTAGCCTTGCATATTGTACTTACTGTACACACTAACACTGCTGTTATGTGTCTTTATTATTATTATTTATTTAGGGTATAACACTGCTATCTCACTTACTGTCTCCAGCTCGTTCTGAAACACACGCACACTTTGTTTAAACTAACCTGGCTGTCAGCTACAGCCTGTTTCCTTGTACTTGTCACCATTTCCAGTTTTGCATTGTTGGGCAGGTTGGCAAACCTCCATTGAAGCGTAAGGTCGACAGCAGTCCTCTGAAACCTGTCAAATGTGGATGACAGAGGAGAGGCGAGTGAGCATGACAGGAAAATCAAATCTTTCCTAGATAATTATAAAAATAAAGAACACCATTACATTTGACAAAATATGTCCTCCAGAGCTACTGAGTTCTCAAGAGGAGAAATCACATTATCCATGGCTGGAAATTACATCAAACACATTAAAAGTAAGTAACAACTGTCACCTGGATGTTTTTTCTTTTGTTCCACAGTATATTAAATCCTGAGTTTTAGCTCACCTGTGCAAATTAGATATATTTATATGTAGATGATAGTCCCAATATAGTATTGGCATGTCCACCCACCTCAGATGTATACATAATGCAATCTGTTATTTATTTCAGCACCATTTGCACTTTTGCATTGCCGTTTTGTATTACTGTTTACATTCACCATGTTTGTTTACACGTGTGTATGTACAGATGAATGTATATACACGTTTTAAATGCAAACGTATGTCTGTAAATAGTAGTCAAATATGTATGTTTACCTCAGCTTTGCTTTCCTTGTTTATATCCGTATGTTTTTTTTCTTCTGTGTATGTACTTTGAGAGCAACAAAAAGCCGGAGTCAAATTCCCTGCATGTGTTCACGCATGCTTTACATTAACGCTGATTCAGATTTAGATGTAGCTTAATTGTCATTACTGGGACAGCTAGCATCAATCAAACTGGTACTCACTTTAAACCGTGATCCTCGGGGTTAAACCCATGTTTTTTGCAGACATCCTCGAGCACCTGAAGAAAACAAATATTAACTGAGTAAGAGAGTTTCAACCCAATTAGCAAAATCTTGTGATTTCATCAGAAGGAAAACAGAAACTGATCCGTCACTGGCTAACTACTGTTAGCCGAACAAGCTAACAGGAGGAGAATAGTTTGCTCTGGTTTGGAACAAAGGAATATAATGACACAAGCCGTCCTTGTTAGAAACACGAATAGTCTTTAAAGCACAAGTTACCTGTAATAACGGTGTGTTTGGAGACACTTTAACTGTTTGTCTTCTCCCATTAGGAGTGAGAACCGTCACAGCTGTACCACTGGCTGCCATTGTTTGTCGTGACGTCGCGGTGTTTATTTGAATAAACTTTATTGACAAAACACCAGCAGGGTTTAAAGGGTCAGTTCACCCAAATTAAAATAAGACATTATTTTTCTATGGGGAGTCAATGACATTTTTTTGTGTGGTTACAGTTTAAATAATGCCATGGTTATTTCAAACACTCAGATCTCACTGTCGTTAAAGAAACTCTAGGCCTACTGAAAAAAACTATCCACATGAAAACCAACATATTCTCAAATATATTCCAAATATTAGGCATAAATTAATTCCACATAAGCCACAATTGTAGATTATGCTTGTTTCTAAGTATGACTGTATCACTTGTGTCAATGTAGCAACATTTCATAAACAAATACAGCCAACAAATTAAAGGACAGACTTCAATAACAAGAAAAGAAACATTTTGACATGTCACAGTAGAAAAAGAACAGCAATGAGTCATTCAGTTAATGGTGCTAAACAGCTATGTCAGTTCAGGGCTCTATCAATGCTGGCTTGCTTATTGGGACATTTAAATGGAATTAATTAATATCAATTAAACCTGTGCCTGTCCTTCTGTAACAACTCAAAATGTCTGCTGTGAAATGAAATAAATTATGTGCCATGGCATTTAAATTTACCAGATCTTGAACCAGTTGAACATTCTCCACCACAATCATCAAAACCCCAAATGCGGGAATATTTTACACATAGCCTACAACATATTCAATGACATAAGGGTGCGTGTCATGTAGCAATTTGTACATGAAACCAACTTTCACTTTGCTCGATTGAAAGCCACAATGTTTCTCTTTCATGGGTGGGCCAAATTCTCTCAAAGCAGAGAAAAGGGGGGTTGGGGAGGTAACCTTGCTCCTTATGACCTCATAAGGGGCAAGATTCCAGATCGGCCCATCTGAGCTTTTATTTTCTCAAAGGCAGAGCAGGATAGCCAGGTCTCGATTTACACCTATTGCAATTTCTAGCCACTGGGGTGCAATAGGCAGGCTGTGGAAACACATAGTAATAGCCTAATAATATTAAAAAACCTCATAAAGTGAAATTTTCATGCCATGGGACGTTTCACAGTTCACTTAAAGTGAACAAAAGTAAAACTTTCATGACTTGAATCAGTACATGATGTATGAGTTTTAGGATGGATTTCAAAGAGATTGAGTAAAAATAAAAGTGCTTTAAATGAGGATGAAGTAACTTGGAACCTGGAGATCTTTTAACGAACCACTGCATCTGTGTGCACCATTCCAGAATTAGGGGGGCTTCAGCCACATTAGGTTGAAACCAGAAAAGCTTTTCCTCGCATTAACAATGAAGATGAGTAAGTTCTGGATGGTACCCTGAGGAAGGAGAGTGAGGGCCAACCTTCCATATTCCGTTTTTTTTTAAGTGAATGGTCCACATGTTTCATGGCATTCACATCCAGCAGTTTGATAAGCTGCTCTAAAGCCTCGGGCTCCCATAATAGACTAAAAACAAATGAGATAAAAGAAAGTATTTTGTTTGACTCATTTAAAATTATGGTATTAGTTTTTTTTTGTGTTTTTATCAATACCTCACCCATTAAATGCATTTGTGTGTTGGTGAATGAGTGAAACGCGAATAATGTCTCTGTCACATAACCTACCACAGTCATGATTCAAACCCCCTCAGTGACTTTTTCTCCTCTGAAAATGTCCAAGCAATCTACAAGGGACTCCTTTCAATCAGTCAAACACACAAAACAAATTCGGGTCTCACACTTTTTTAAAGCCACATAACATGTGTCACTTATAGATTATTCACAGTCAATGGTAAACGTGTTTGTGTTGGGCTCTGGCGGAATGGTGTGACCCTCTGCAGCAAGTCCAATTGCAATTCTCCCTCACACACACACACATCGCAGCCATACTTGTGGCTATACAGGCCACGGGCGCCCAAGCACACGCCCACGCACACACACACACTGTTCAAAGACACTTCAAAGGCAGCGGTGGTCATACGATGACACAACATCAAAGAGATCGAGTGCATGAGTGAACCGAGTGCGGAGGCGTGCCAGGCATACGCGCGCTCTTGGTGTGAGACCGACGCCCCGCGAGGAGCATCAGCCAACGATAATAACGATTGGCCCGCGGGAGTGAGAGGCACGGGGCACGGAGCAGGAAGGAGGGGCGAATAGGGGGACTTTAAATAAAAATTCCACTTTGTCCGCAGCTCACGAGGACCTAAACCAACAGGTCGTCAGTGAAACTGAATAGAAGGACTTCTATGCGCGTAATGACGGTTGTACTGGCTCCTATTTAGGACTAAAGAGATGTGGAAACTGCACGTGCATTTGAGGTGAATATTAAACCAGCTCGCCATCTCTCAATGTACCATGGAGAACCATAACCTGCGTCCATTCTGCACACCTTTCCTGGACGATAACTTCCAACAGATCTCTCTGCGTTTCCAAAGAACTTTTCACTCTTCAAACGACTCTTAGGACATGTTGTGTTTCACTGAAGTCTCTTAATTGTAAACATTTGAGAGACGCTTTCCAGTAACAATTAGATATGCAGAGCCGTGGTGTGTTGAAAAGCTGGGCCGGTCTGTCCGCGGTGCGCTCCTGCTTGCTGCTGCTCTTCATCCACATGAGCGCACCGGTGGAGGCGAGGAAAGTGCACGGCGCTCGGGCGCAGAGTCGGCGGGTGCAGCAGCAGCAGCCTCCGGCGCACAGGGAGCGGGTGGAAGGAGCAGAGAGCTTCCCGTTAGACTTTACACCCGTGGAGGGCAACATGGACAACTTCTTGGAACAGATAAAGAACTTAGCGCAGTCACTGTATCCGTGCTCTGCGCAGAAGCTGGATCAAGACATGAAGTTGCACTTTTTGAAGAATGTATCTGTGACTTGCAATGACGGTTCAGCAGCAGGGTGAGTGTGTGGCCTGAACTGTATCTCAACTTAGTCAATAACTCATAACATGGCACCTAAAAGACCTGTTGTCATCTGGCATGTAGAGAATGCAGTAAGGCGCAGATGCAGAGTCGCGCTCTTTTTTACCAAATGTCAGATTTGTGTTACTGCGAGGTTTCACTGCCCTTCAGTCCCTTGTCACTCCGGATATGACCAAAATGAATCAAAGGGCCACTGAGCGAGAGAGAGAGAGAGAGAGAGAGAGAGAGAGAGAGAGGCGCCAGGGATTGTTTTTCAGAGGGACCAAAGTTATTGAGTTTGATACAACTAGACTGATAAAGCTAAATTACAACCAATAATAGCTTTTGCAATAACAATTGTCTGTTTTTTGCAGTGAAAGAAATAGAAGAATCATGGACTTGCATGCATCCTATCTAAACAACTTGCATATCAGTCCATCAGATGAGTGTTTTAGGACATTCTGGGGTTATAAACTAAAACACTCATCACACTGTACCCCAGGTGTCCAAATTAGACTGCAGCTTTGACTGATGTGTGCCTCATAATTGGTAGAATGTTTTCCTTCTCAGCAGCAAAAAGTGATATTTTTATTTATATTTTACTCATATGCCTTGACTGCTCATCACTGGCATAAAGTTCTCTAGAGCCCTAAGTGTTGTGCCAGTAACCTCACAGGCAATGGCACTGAAGTACTTTTTTCTAACAAAAGGAAAAGGATTCAGTGTGATCTAAAATATCTGAAAAGTGGCAGAATGATTTATTGGGAAATCTATGTGGAATAAATCTTAGTAAGTCTGATGTAACGGACTAAAAGGATCACATGTGCATGAACTTCTGTAACAGGTGAGGCAGTTTTTTAAAGATTACTTTTTGGGGCTTTTCCCTTTATTACAAAGCGACGGGGGGGATCAACATTAAAGGGTGAGAGAGATGACACACGGCAAAGGGCCAAAGGTCGGATCCAAACCCGGGCTACTGTAGGACTCATACTACATGGGGTGAACGCTCTTACTGGGTGAGCAAGAGGCTGCCCCTGCTGTCAGGATTTTTAAAGAGTTAATATAACAGAATGTGCACAGATACTAACATCTCTTTTAAAAATAAATCCTGAGAACCATATCATCTTTGAGCTATCATATCTATTAGAAAGCAAGGCATTCTTTAATTACATTACAAGAAAATTAAAATGATTGCTGAAGTAAATTGTGCAGAGTAGGAGGAACAGGATTAAATCACAAATAAAATTGAACACTGTGACTCTGTGGATAAGAGGCACCTTTCCATATGCCACCCAAGCTGTCAAGCCTCTGTGAGTATATGTGTGTGCTGCCTACAGCTCGATGACTTTTCCTACTTGTGTTTTTTTTTCTTTTTAAATAACTGAGTAATAATAACCTGAGCTGTTAAAACCTTCGGCAGAGATTTTTAGCAGTGCGATCACAGCCAAATCTTTCATGGATCAAAGGTAGGATCCCTACAGCAGAGCTTGCATTGCCTATGTATGTATGCATCTGTGTGTGTGTGTGTGTGTGTGTGTGTGTGTGTGTGT
>NC_048408.1:23265492-23268750 GCF_013103735.1 Etheostoma cragini
GTGTGTGTGTGTGTGTGTGTGTGTGTGTGTGTGTGTGTGTGTGTGTGTGTGTGTGTGGGTTCAGGTGGATGGTACTGTTTCAACAGGCAGACCTGTGACAGCAGGTATGAGACAATGAGAAGACTGATGAGCTCCACCAAGTGGCCACAAACCAAAACAGGTAACAACACGTGTCACTTCCCTGATTTGTGTCAGTGTGTCCTTCAGGATTTTAGCAGTGGTCGCCCTGCCGCCAAATGTTCTATATATGGAACAGAACTGACACTTCGCTACAACACAAACAAATATATATTCACCTCTATTCACACACAATGAGACATATTTTCAGTTGTGATTGAACTGTATCTTTTGAGGAACTAGAGGGCACTTAACATCTACAAATGGTCTTAGGGAAACCAATACCCAAATGACTACACCTATAGAGACTATTCCCAATTTATATATATATAATTTTATATCGTGGTGACATTTTTGGTGGTGGACCTGTTCGTTTAACAGTTGACTCGGAAAAAAGCAAATATTTTGACAATAAACTACATCAACACAACAGTATTTGGAGTTGTTGTTAAATTGTAATGTGAGCGGCAGCCAAATGGGGTTCATTATGTAGGCAGGATAATTTAAAAGGCAACCGCGACTGCATTGTGCGTCTGCCCTATTTCTGATACCGTGGCAGCAGAAATATTGTCATGGCGGGCCGAGACTATAAAATCAACATAGAGGAAACACTGTGTGTGCAGCAGAATTAATTCAATTCAATTTTATTTATTTGGTTTTAGTGTCAAATCATAATGAGAGTTATCTCAGGACACTGTACAAATAGAGTAGGTCTAGACCACACTCTATAATTTACAAAGACCCCCCCCCCCCAAGAGCAGGCATTTGGGGCAACAATGGCGAGGAAAAGCTTCATTTAAACAGGCAGAAGCCAGAAAGACCCTAACTCATGGTGGGCAGCCATCTGCCACTGCCGGTTGGGACACAGAGACACTGACACAGAAATGCACATTAATATCTAATGGACAAATGTATAAATGCATTGAAGTGTTACCTGGTTCGTGCAGCTTTTGCAAACTCTCTGCACAATCCCCCAGATCTTTTGCTTTCCCCAGTTAGGGAAAAACAAACTCCAACTGAATGAAGGAGATTCATAGGACTGTTTGTGTTTCCTCTTTAGCAGAGTTTGCATTAATCTTTAAAAGTCAAACTCTCTGGTTATTTCCCTCCAGCCGTCAGGGGACTTCTTGTTTGTTTATGGCTCTCTCACCCCACCAGCCTCTCTGTGTACACTTTACACTGGTGGCCAATGCAGCAGCCACAGAGCTCTTCAATGGCTGCATGTAATTGCTGACCAAAGCAGAGGAAGTTAATGACTTATTGACCGCAGGAAAAAACACCCATGCAGTAAAGACACGCGTTACGTTATGTGATTTTAAAGCTGTAATGTGTAACTTTTTTATATGAATGAACATCATGACTTTCAAGCCATTAACAGATGAGTTCATACAAAGCTAATTAAGACTTCCCATATATCTCCCAGAATGGCTATGTTCAGAAAATGGTGTTTTAAATCCTCGGTGTCCTGCTTGGTTACAAGCAACTGTGCGGAGGAGGGTTGGGGGTGGGAGGCGCAATCACGAAAGGCTTGTATCATGTGGAAGCCCCAACAGTTTTGTAGTCATTACTTAGAATTCCTCATGAGGGAGACATAAACTATGCACTATAGCTTTAGGGATAGCCTAAAATATTGTAGCCTATTTTCATTTTACTGAAGCGTTTTGACTCTTATAAAGACATTTGTTCAGAAAGTGAAGTTATTGTTGGATTTTGCCTTGTTCATTTCACAGGAACAGGAATCCTGTCTCCTCAGCCAGAGGAAAACCCTCACTGGTGGAACGCCAACATGGTGTAAGAACTCCGGTCTCTCTTTCTCTTTAGAATATTCTGTTTTTGGGTTAAAGTATTTTTTCATAAATTTTGACATACGTACTTTTACTTTCAATACTATGTTTTACTTATTTGCATTCACTGAAGTCATTTGTATGACCCAGGACTATAACTTTTATGGTTTATATTTTAATTTCCACTGTGGTTTTTCTACTACCAGTTACAATAAGTAAATATGAGACTAAGTACTAGTTCTTTCTCTGCTGATATTGCTTTAGCCATTTATCATCCTTATCATGCATTAAAAAAAAAGATCATCAGTGCCTGATGACACTCAGTCTTGTCCTGTTCTGTACTTGTCATTGTTAGATAATAAAACATATACACTCAATGACTTCTTACACTAGCTGTCTGTATTTGAAGGCACACACCTTGTTTGTTTTCCGTCTGCCATCACACAGCCAGGTTGGCTTTTATATGTGCAACTGCTGTATCTGTCGGCTTTTAACCAAGCACCTGATTTCAAATAATTGTCAGTGTTGCTCTTTGTCTCCGGTAGCTTCATCCCGTACTGCTCCAGTGATGTGTGGAGCGGAGCCACACCGAAGACAGATCACAGTACGTCACAATAAATCAGTTGACTCGCAATGTGAGCTTGTAGATCTGGCTGAGAAAAAAGACTAGTGATGTACAATACTTGCTATTTAAAGGCATAGGAAAGCAGCAAACAGATCAGAGGCTACAGACAGAGATCTTATAATCTGGGAGCTCATTGATTTGTTTTGTTTTCTGTGCCTTATTTGTGTGGAAGGTTTTTCTTTTAGCTATAAAGTTTTGAACCTCCTCCATAACTTGACTGTGTCTTCTTTCTCTCATTGAAAACCCACGTTATGTTGTGTTCCTGTTAGATAATAAGCAGGTTTATAAGAAACATAACACACAAGCTGTTCTGCTTTTCCAGTCTCGCACTACAAACCAACCCACAATATTTCATCCAAATGTCCTGAATTTCTCCATGGAATCAAGATTTTTTATTACTATTAAAACCTGTTTGAATATATTCTTTTTAAAAATGAATATTCCTTCAAAATCGTAAGATTGTTTAGCTTCTCAGGTTTTCAGCAGTTTCATAATACTAAAGTAGAGTTAGTAGCCTGAGTGATAAGTGTGTCCCTTAGCTCTATGGTGATAAATAAAAACACATTTGTTCTCAGGTGATTATGCGTTCATGGGCTCGCTGATCATTAAGGAGGTGGTGAACGAGCTGCTGACAAAAGGACTGGACAACGCCAAGGTTCTGCTTCTGGCAGGAAGCAGGTCAGTTCAGCACATCTACAGTGGTGTGAAAAAGTGTTTGCCCCCTTCCTCATT
>NC_048408.1:23268850-23282291 GCF_013103735.1 Etheostoma cragini
CTTGACTATTGTTTAAATTGGTTTGATGTTCCAAAACACTTAAGTGTGACAAACATGCAAAGGAACAGGAAATGAGGGGCAAACACTTTTTCACACCACTGTACGTGAGTGTGTGCGTGTGTGTGTGTGTTTCACCACTGATAATCACTCGGTTGCACCCTCTGATCCCACTCTTCCTGTCACCAGTGCGGGCGGTACAGGTGTCCTGCTGAACGTGGACCATGTTGCAGAGCAGCTGGAGTCGCAGGGCCACCGAGGGGTGCAGGTCAGGGGCCTGGCTGACTCCGGATGGTTCCTGGACAACAAACAATACAAACTAACAGACTGCCTGGACACCATCAGCTGTGCCCCTACTGAGGCCATAAAGAGAGGTATCAGGTAGGACAGGTGGATAGTATTAAGATTTTGTTAAAGGATAGACTGGTGGACTGATGGTGGGGGGGGATTAAGAAGGAAGGTTTATAAGCAGTACAGATTTTGTGAACTTGTTATACTTGGCAGGTACTGGAACGGTCTGGTGCCAGAGCGCTGCAGACAGGCTCATGTGGGAGAAGAGTGGAACTGTTTCTTTGGATATAAAATCTTCCCCACGTTAAAAAGTGAGTAACAAAACACCCTAAGCCCCTCCACACGGCAGACGTAGATGATAAAGACAGAGGCTGGGGTGTCACTTAAAGTCTGACCTGCAGTTCATCCTCTCTCCTGTCCAGGCCCGGTGTTTGTGGTGCAATGGCTGTTTGACGAGGCCCAGCTGACGGCCGACAACATCCACCTGACCGGGCAGCCTGTCCACGAGGGCCAGTGGACATACATACAGAGCCTGGGACAGGAGCTGAGGAGTACGCTACGTGAAGTACCGTAAGACTGCAAACAAATTAAAACATACAAACACACACACACACACACACAAGATACTGTACAGCAAGACAGTTTTGTTGACTATCCGACTCTTTGTTTTTGAACGGCAGGGCGATGTTTGCTCCGGCCTGTCTGTCACATGAGCTCATTACTAGAACGTAAGTAAATAGAACTTTCTAACTTAAAAAACTGGAATCCTAAAGGTTATCTCCATTAGCAATCAATACAAAGACACAGTAACTCAGTACTCAACATGTAATAGGACTGCACAAGTACATACAGTCACATTTATTGTCATTGGAATATACTTAAAGGTCCCATGACATGGTGCTCTTTGGATGCTTTTACAAAGACCTTAGTGGTCCCCTGATACCATATCTGAAGTCTCTTTGTGGAAATTCAGCCTTGGTGCAGGCACTAGAGCCAGTCCCATAATCAGCTTTCCTTAGGAAGTGCCATTTCTGTGTCTGTAGCTATTGAGGAGGAGGGTGGGGGTGTGGCCTTGACCAATTGCCACTGCTCGTTTTCAAGCAATGGTATATCTCTCTCTCTCTCTCTCATGGGCGGGCCAAATTCTTTGGGCGGGCAAAGCAGAGAAAGGGGAGGTAACCAATAAGGAGCCAGATTTCAGATCGGCCCATCTGAGCTTTAATTTTCTCAAAGGCAGAGCAGGATACCCAGGGCTCGGTTTACACCTTTCACCATTTCTAGCCACTGGGGGACCATATGCAGGCTGGGGGAACTCATATTAATGTTAAAAGACCTCACAAAGGGAAATTTTCATGCCATGGGACCTTTAATTAAATGTCTACTATTAGTAAGGTACTGTAACCTTTGCTCTACCTTAATTGTATACTTTTAAATGAACTATTCATACAAAATACATAAAAATAACAGAAAGTCTGATTTTAGAAGAATTAAATACCTAACAAGGTATTTTAACACAGTGATGAAAGCATCCTGTTAATGTTAATATTAACATAAAGCAGTTCTTCCCGGGAACTTGCAGCTTGCTTAATAGTCCAATACAAATAGAGCTAGACCGATCAACTGGCTGGACCAATGTGAGCTCATAATAGATATATCTGTATAGCGTATATGTTGGCAAATAAATAACTACAAATTGCTAAAGAACTCTTTTGAGATACATTAGAAACAATGTTACAGTTTGTCCACTGGAGAGCACTAATTTTATTACTATCTTTCAACTGTATACTGTCCCAGTCAATATTTATTCAATAAAAAAGGGAGGATCCATATTCAACTTTTTTATCTACAGTAAATAAATAAATATTAGACTTTTGAGACTCAAATATTGATCAATCAGTCTTATAATACAAAAAAATAAAATAAATTGTCATATTGCAAAAGGTTGCATGCAAGTATACAGATTGTAAATTTTACATTGTAGTACCAAATATGATTCTTCTATGTGTCTTCTTGTCGCTGCAGCTACTGGATGGACATTCAGGTGAAAGGCACCTCTCTGCCCAGAGCCCTCCACTGCTGGGACCGCAGTCTCCAAGCCAACAACCAAATCAACAGCAGCAACCACAACCACCAAAAGCACAAGACCCAGCCTATAAGAGGTTGCCCTTTACATTTGATTGACAGCTGCCCATGGCCACACTGTAATCCCTCCTGCCCGACTATTCGGGACCAGCTGACGGGACAGGAGATGAGTGTAATCCAGTTCCTGAAGCACATGGGCTTTGATGTGCAGAAGATGGCCCAGCAACAGGGTATGGACCCCAGGAAACTACTGGGCATGCTCAATAACGGGAGCTGAGTGGCTTTTTTGTATTTTATTTTTTAAACACAGCAATTTTAGCGTAGTGTCAGTAAGCTGTTCTAAAGAGATAAGAAGATGTTGAACATCGATGGAAGACGACAGGAAAACACAAAAACAGAACTCCAATGAGAAAACTGTGAATACTTCCAAACATCAATGTCTTCCATCAATAACAAACAAGACTCATCTTTAAAAAAAAAAAGTGGCTGAGAAGTTTTGAAGATATTGAGTGAAATACAATCAAACCAGAACGTTTCAGCTCAATTTGTGCCAGTTCTCATTAATATTCAACGAGATAAGCTGCTTGACTCTGATTGGCTGACAGCTAGCCAATGACAGCCTGACCATTAGTATCCTTTACCCAGCACAACTGGTCAAGCTCATGAATAGTAATGAGCTTAGGTAACATGATGTCAGACTGACCATTTCTCCACATATTTCTTTTCAGTGGCTAGAGCTGACAGAGGAGGTAGGCGTTCATTTTCACATTCACGACATAACACAAACACAAATGTACCTAACACATTTTTTGAAAATGCAAGTAAAAACGGTTTTGCAGGGCACCTTTAACATATAGACAGATACTGTATATACTGTGGACATGCTATTATTGTGAGGTGTACACAAATACAATGCAAAGTGGGTACAGCGTGTGTGTATACTATATATTATTTACATACATACACACACATACATAAATATGTACGTACTATATGTACGTGCAGTTGAGATTGTCATGGAGGTAGTCTAAATAGTTTGATGACACCTCCCAGTTTGTTTTGTGAAACTTGGTGCTCTCTTCTGTCAACTCTAACCATCAAATTCAGAGATCCGTATATTTTGCTGCTGTTTCTACCCCCCACCGAATATGCTGCTTTTTCTTATTTTGGAAAAATTATAATTTAATGGGTAATATTTACTAGTAAAAAGGTACAAAGATTCAGATTATTACTTTGTCATCAGAGTACATAAAATTGCTTGTATATTTATTTTTCTACTGAAAGTATCTTGTATATGTCTTATAGTCGGATACAGTCAGCTACTGTAAGTGTCAATACATTTTATGTTTTTCTTTGCATGTTTGTGAACAAAATATTTGCTATA
The DNA here is from genome assembly GCF_013103735.1 of Etheostoma cragini. Lineage (NCBI taxonomy): Eukaryota > Metazoa > Chordata > Actinopteri > Perciformes > Percidae > Etheostoma > Etheostoma cragini. Next base: position 23,272,605 of record NC_048408.1, read on the forward strand.
CTATGTGATATAAAGTACATAAGTACTATAAATGTAAATAGTACTATTGATATCCATATTATTGTTCAGCTTGTTGAGTTTGTAATATTTATCTTCTTGTGCTGTAGTGCCCACACCTTATATAAGTATTAATAAATATGAATACAAGCAGATATGATAAAACATAATTTAATTGCTCCAGTATGACAATACAGAGGATATATGGATATGAACATGGAAAAACAAAAAGTAATTTCCAGTATTATCATACTCACACCCACAACATCCAAAGTTTACCTACTATACAACATTCATGCACACTGATAAAAATATTTAAAAAAAACACTGTAGACTACATACAGTTTCTTTGCACCAGAAATAATAAAATCTATTTGTTCACATGTTCACAGTTAATAGGAAAGTGCTTTTACGAGAGATGACCAAAATCCGTGGAAACTGATTAACATCAGCTTCAAGATTTCTCCGATTATTCTGACCGTCTAACAGTTAACTTATACTAAAGTTTGAGTTCAGGGATCTTAATCTATAAACAGCACTGTATAAAGCAGCTTTGTTTCACCTGATATTTCCACTTGGTTTGTGTTGACTCTCGACGAACGCTCCAGCCATTAAAATACTGGCCAAAATTAAAATGCATGATACATGATTCAATTTGGTCATATATACAGTTATATATACACACACACACAGTTGTCCTTCCCTGTTTAGTCCATTAGTCCAGTTATATCCAGTCTGGTTTAAAATTTATTCAAACCTCAGTGCTCAGAGAATTGAGGAGGCTTGTCTAAAGGATGTTCGGATCTCAACAGCCGGAGTCCTAAACGAAAAACAAAACAAAAACAAAAACTCATTAGGAGGAAAGAGGAGGCCAGGTTATAGAAATTGTTTTAGCTTTAGATAAAAACAGCTTTTACAATACTAACCTGACTTCTGAGTCTTCGAGCGGGAGTTCGTTTTTGCTCGTGGATAGACTGGAGGCGCGTGATCAGAAACTTCTTATCCTCCCCCTCCTGTGCAGATTGATCATAAATTAAGAACTATTATTAATTAAGAACATTCTTTTCACTTTGTTTTATAGTTATCTTCATACACACAGAGCTGTATATAAAATATGTAGGTGATGTCTTACATTTTCAATCTGCTCCTGAAGTAAGCTAATGATCTTCCTTTGACCGTCCACCACCTGACTGTGGAAATAGATGACAATCCTGACGGAGAAAGGACAGAGGGCATCAGGTACAACCAGCACGTGACTAGACAACACTGATCTCATTATTAATGCAGTATGATAGTGTACTGCTGCTTGCCTAATGACAGATAACAGCACACACTGACTCTCTGATCTGCCTTAATGCAGGACCAACCTGCTGCAGCTTCCAGTTCCTGAGAGAAAGAGAGAGTGTGTGTGTGTGTGTGTGTGTGTGTGTGTGTGTGTCTGTACTCACAAGAAGATGCCTGCTCCCACAAACAAGAAGAAAGGGTTTTCCACCAGGTAGGAATGAGCCCTGGCCAGCACGGACAGGTTGGGATTATCTTTTTCTAGTTCTTCCACCCACCGTTTCCCCGCCTGGAACATTGTTTTGAGCTCTCGGAACGGACCGCACGATGACGAGGGCGTGATGCTGAGGACAGAAGACAAATGTTGAGACTGACATCTGTATGTGTCACACAGAACACATACAGGATTTGACCTTTTCTCTGAGGTGAACATGTGGCAAGTGTCTGAATAAATCTAATAACAGGACAGCAGACATATCTCTCTTAAATAGTTTAACCCATGATCTAAATCAATGTGCAAAGTATATTCAACTACAGGTATCTATAGCAACAGTACCTCTGCTTGACACTATGTTGCCAGTTAACACTTGTCAAACTGATTCCATGTAAGGTAACTTGTTTTTTAAATTGATTTTTTCGAAGGGGTTAACAGCCCCAAAATGTTTTGTGTGCATACCTCCACATGGTGATGGTGACACACACAGAGGCACCGAGGAAGGAGGGGAAGCAGAGGAGAGTGATGAAGACGGTGGTCATCTGGCTGACTCTGTACGGCTTCCTGGGGGCCTGACAGTTCATCATTACGCTGCTCTGTTAAGAGAGAAAACACAGGCTGGGGTCGAAGGTCACCACCTCAAAAATCATAAATCTCACAAAACTAGGGGTCCACTGAGTTCACCATTTTCTTCAAAAGTCAAACTACTGGTGTCAAGGTCTCAGATTAACTTTCATGCTCAAGATAGAAAGTCAACATGAGCACGCATTTAGCAGACATGACATCAGAGCTTTAACAACTGTCACATTAAAAAGATATTATACCATCTGACTAGGAAACACATATTACACAGTGTATATGACATATACTATATGGTTATGATACTGACACTATTTACAGACAGAATGGATCCAGGGTAAAAAAGGGACCAAAAAAAAAAGTAAGCTGTCTAATAGGTTGGGAGTTTCTGAAGGCACACACAACTACAGAGGATAAGTTCAAAAAGCATGGGAAATTAAAAGTTCATTTGTGTTTCATTATTTCAGTTTAAACTTTTATATTAAGCATTTCCATGCAAGTACCTTTTTAATGTAAAAGAGCAGCAAGAGTTTGAGAATCTGCACTATAGGCAGGAGAGGAGTGAAGAGAACACCCAACCTGAAAAGATAAAACAACACAAAGTTTATTGCCATTACCCAGGAATTGCTTGACTTTACTGAACATAACTGTGTGTACATCTTAACAGCGAGTTTAGTACCAGGCCAACGTCTGCCCGTAGATAAGATCAAGGACGTTCCTGGCGATATCAAATACTGGTTTCCTCCTCCTCTTCAGCACCTTCTCAGAAAACAACCTGTAGAGAACAGCAGAAGAAGTGAGTTTATAACCTCACATATTTAGAAACTCAATGTAAGTTCTGCTAGAAAAAAGCAAACATGACTTTTATCTGGTGGTACATTTTCCTATTACTTTAAAAAACAAAAGAGAAAGAAATACATTACACTTTTCATGTTTTATGAATGACCAACCTCCAAAGAAATTCTCCAAACAAGGTGTCCAGTAGAGTGAAGATGAAGTCCATAAGTAGGAAACGATAAAGCTCCTGGCCAACAAAACTCTCCCAGCACTGGTGAGAGTAGTTTGGAAACAGAGCACAGAGTCAGCCGTTACAGACATAGCACTGAGCAACAGAAACTCAAGTGATTATGATTATTTACATTCCTTAACACAGCTTAGACATTATAAAGGTGTGTGCTCTGGTAGTATGAGGGTGAAAATGATGTTACCGTCAGTCCAATACTTTTAGGGTTAGCAGCCACCCGACCGAGCCAGTGGTAGCACAGGAGTCCAAGAACGCTTACTTTCAACATCAAGTTTCTAAAAACGCAGACAGCAAACAACATGTAACCAACTGAAACACATCAGTTCTGCACTCTCTTAAACTGTGACATCTGTTTCTTCTTCTGCTCTTTCTACCTGCAGATGGCGACATATGTGCGTACGGAAGGCGACTCATAGTCCTCCATCCAGGCTGCAAGATTGAACAGGCCTGGCAGCAGCAGGTTGATGAGGGACACCACCACGGGGAGAGCCAGCAGGCTAGCCTCATTTAACAACGGGTTCTTGTCGGCACTACGAGAAGTTTGCTGGAGGTTCTGTTGGGGAAAGAGAACAAGGGGCTAGATGATGTGTTCCATAAAGTTACTGCTGGTTGTAATGTCATCTTCCAGCTGTCAGAAATTACTTCTTTAACTTTATATAGTTGTAAAAGACAGCTGGGTGAGAAAGGGGAGAGAAAGGGAGAAGACAAGCAAGAAATGATCACAAGTTGGACTTGAACCCTGGACCTCTGCGTTGAAGCATAAAACTCTATGTATAGTATATGTGCGCCTGCTCTACCAACTGAGCCAACCCAGCTACCGAATAAAGACCTTAAAATGCCCCAAAAAAGGATCTTAGAATCTTAGTAACATTGATTTGCTTGGACCTTTCTGACAGAAAGTATGGTGGCCAGCATCAACATACTGTATGTATAAATGGCTGTTTTACAAAAGAGAAAAACCAAACACTGTGTAACAAAGGACAACAACATTCAGCAAACCGCAACAAACATTTGGATCCTTAGGAGATGTTGACTTTGGACCCTGAAACCACCTCGCCTCACCTCGTGCATGTAATCAGAGAAGTAGTAAATAGCAAGCACACAGGCTGTGGTGCTCGCTATGCAGATAGTCCATGCCAGGCCGTGAACCATCAGTCTCCACAGCTTCTGGCACGCTGTGTTCTTGACGTGCTTTGGATCCACCTCTGCTAGCAACTCCTGGTGAGAGAGAGGCGGGACAGGCAGGACAGAGAGAGAGAGAGAGAGAGAGAGAGAACATTATAAAGAAAACAGAGATAAAGAAGGGAAAGAATGTATCAGATCATGGCATTCCTGTCTAGCAATTACTTGACGGAGTAGGAGACGTGTGTGTGTGTGTGTGTGTGTGTGTGTGTGCGTGCGTGCGTTTGCGTGTGTGCGTGCCTTTACCTTGAGCTGGGTGCTGATATTCTCAGACATGAGTTTGACAGAAGTTTTCTTGATGACCTTGAAGTCCCAGGAGCAGAGAACCTTCATGGCTAAAATACTGTGAGATTTATCGATTCGGAAGCTTTGACCAAACGACTTTGACATGCTGTTGGGACATTGCACATTAACATGCTTCATGAAATACTATTATTCCATTTAAAACTAGTTATGTCAGTTATTTTTGTGGTTAAATGTGCATTTCTGTCTTCGTTAAAATAAATACATAAAGAAACAACACCGTACCTGTACACAAGAATGATACATGTGATGAAGAAAGCCACTCCTATGGTAAAAAAGTATGCCAGTGGCATGTTATAAGAGAGGTGCTTCGACACACAGTCCAGCCTGGTTTGATTGGAAAAAGAGGCATTCTGCACTCCACCATCATCCCTGCAGCTCTTACGCAGTGTGTAATTACAGTAGTATCCATAGTACATCACTGTGTCTGAGAAATAGCCCTGAGACAAAAGGAGATAGAGAAACAGTGATTTAAGCAATTTTGTTGCATAACTTTGTTTGGGTCAAAACCCACAAAGAGAATATGATTATTTACTTGGATCACATACTTTGAAACTTAAAGGTTCCCCCTAGACATTTAAAGCAACGTTATGTAACTATTTTACCTTACAATAACAGCTTCAAAATTCTTGTTAATGCTACATTATTGAATGTGTGCCCCAAACGCCTGTTCTCAAACTATGTAACTTTGTGCGGCTACGTTCTCCTGGGAGTTGTACTGTAATGCTTTACGCAACTAACATATTTTATGGAGAAAATGTTTTCTGGTTTTGGACCGCCGGGAGAAGGAATTCAGCAGTCTCTACAAACATCATTGCAGAAAAGAAGAGCCAAGAAGAGAGAAGAAGAGTGTGGCTGTGTTAGCAAAGTTGTCAACTCAACTTTTTAATCCTAAGTAATGTACTCATGTCATCATAACAAATGCTCGTAGAGATGAACTGTACTGTGAAACTGTAGGGACGCCAAACTGCAATATAATCCAATGTTAAACAATGCTGCTTTACTAGTTCTACTCCTACCTCATTAAAACATTAATATTGACATGCAAATATTTTTAATTTCAAAAGTTTAACTGACACAAGATGTCTCCTACTTCACTATAGAGTTTCTTCTCAGTGTTGGTGACCTGGAGGTTTCAAGTTAAGTTTCAAGTTGCAATAAGTACAGAGCTTACCGCTCCAGTGAGGAGCTCCAGTCCAGAGAAGGAGCTTCGCCCCGCAGGCAGCACTGGAGGGTGCACTGCCTGAGGCAGCACCATGAACGCACCCGTCACCAGGAACAGGAAGAAGTTAAAGAAGAGCAGGGTCTTAAGGAACAGGAAGTATGAGAGGACACCAGTGCCAAAACGACCGCTCACTCTCTTGAGCGCCACTTGCCACAGCTGGAGGGAGTGCAGGAAGTTCAGCCAGCTGTACCAACTCTGCCTTGCACCCTGGAAGGAGAAAGTGTGGGAGAACAAGGGGGGAGAAAATCCCTGTAATGTCTAAATCAACAATCACTTATTTTCTTATTGCATTGTGTATCAGTATTTAAGAAAAAAAAAATAGTGACACAGAAACATATCCTTGCTGTACTGGAAATGACTCACAATGTAGCAGTACAATTTCAGGCAAAGTGTACACAGGAGCATGGGTTTGTCATTTAGAGTCTGAAATCTGTGACTCAAACCATTAAAGCCATAAATGCTTAGGCAACAGAGTGATTACACTGCATTTATAACATCTACAGGCAATACTTTATATTAAATGGACCTTGAGGGGAGAATCATTTACAACGAGGTAACTAAAAATAAAACTGGTGTTGTGTCTAGATACTCTGTTAAAGGTAAAAGAAAAATACAGGAAGTGGTTGTGTAAGTGACTCACAATGATGATGTAATATTTGAGTTGACTGCAACATGGGATCTGACTGCCAGAAGTTTGTTTTTCCTTTTGTAAAGCTAAACTCCTGAAGACAGAGAGACACATGCAGAAATTCAGACTGATACATAAAAAAAGACAACAATCTAGATAGGAATAAAGAGAACCCGGACCACATCTACCTGAGTTCACTCTTCTCAGCCACGCTGAGAGGCATCCCTCGGAGCATCCTCACTCTGTCACTCACTGAGAGGTTCTGCAGGTTGTTCACCAAACGATCCCTCTTACTCACTATAAAACACACAGGTGCAGCAGTATTTACATTATAAACTTGTCAAGCGCAGATACGTTTTTATTCTAGTGTCTTCTCAATGCATGTCAGGGTTTTTCCCACCCTCTGCGTCGGTACTGTCGACCTCTATGCCGTAGCCTCGTATGCTCGGTCTGGCAGAGCGAGAGAAGTCACGGATGGCGGGTGTGCTCTGCCGGCGTCTCCGAAGCTGCATGGTCCTGTTGTAGTACTGAGAGATGATGGCTCCCCTGCTGCGACCTGACAGAAAAAGAGGATCAGACTGTTCAGAGACGGGCTGAGCAGCATTTACTACCTCAAAGGAGATATGCCAACACTAAATTCCACAACCTTCTGTTGCATCAAGACAGTGGTTTCAGGATTGGTCATCTCTATCTATATTCTTAACATAGTTTCATAGTTTTAAATGAAGGCTGAGGGGACCTCATGGACAACCCTTAAGCAACAGTGTTGTCCCAAGCACAGATTAATTGTTCTTTGGCACAAGGCTTGACATTACACCAAACTTCAGGTACATTTTTGAAATACCCATAAAAAAACAAGAAAACAGCAGGGATATTACAATTCAATGTATTGTGTATAAGAACCAATGGAAGATGCCAAACAGCACAACTGATTTTAAAAGAGAGTATAACATGTAGAGAGGAAGTAGTGAAAGATAAACAGTTATCTCTCCGTGCAATGTTCAAACCAGCAAATTTATCATGTGGCAGTGGCAAAGCTAAGGAAATTGGCTATCGAGTCCTTTTCAACAACAAGCTGAGGCACCTGATCTGCCACAGTTGTTGACAGGAAGATGACTGCTTCCCCATGAAACTCTGCTCAACAGAAACAGTCTGTTTTCATCTTTTATGCTGTAGCTCAACATGTGCAGCATCAAGTGTTCAGGCTCCACTAACCAACCCATGCTTTGTTGGTTTAGTGTTGTACTGTAAGGCACTTTCAACAAGAGCAAATCTCAATGTACATACAGTACAGTGTTTCCTGTGCGCTGAAACCCAAAACGCAAATTTTTCAGGAACAATGATGAGTCTCCTTGTTCTCAGCAACTCAACATTATTTACTGGGCTTCGAATTGGTTAGAACAAACCAAGGGTGGTAAAAGTTGGCTTAACCCTCAGAGGAGCTTGAGGTCTTTTAGTGATGTTCAAATATTACAATTGAAAAACAGCAGGACAACTCTTCTGTAGCCTATCACTATAAGGCTGTGGCACAGAGCCAAGCAGTTAGTTGAAAGAAATATTTTGCCCAAACATTATTAATATTTTGTGTTTGTCAATTAGCAAATTGTTATCCTTTTTTGTCTGTAAAGCCATAAACAGTATGTACTCTCATTTTCCCAGTGGGACTAGCAAAATTTCTAAAGGATTTAAAAACAAAACATCCAAACAAATCCTTTTCTCGGGTATTCACTTATAAGCTTAGTATGTCCCTAACACATATCACAAAAAAACAACACAGTTGCATAAATATTTCTGCACCCCTGCAGAGAGTGTCTGCCACAACAGCCAGGGAATCCCATTTAGCTTTTAATGTTGAATTACTCTGAGATGGCAAACAGCAGCAGTCCACAGTGCCACCAAATCTATCACTAAACTATCTGCATCAGTATTTGGCCTGAAGTACACTGGCCTTCTGCAGGACTCACCGATTGTGCGACTGGGCATGGAGGACAGGACCTTCATGGTTGCCGAGGACCAACGTTCACCCATGAGAGGGTCCGCCTGTCCTTCATTATCTTGCCATTCCTGGTCCCTTCGCATCTGCCTCCTATCCCTAAACTCATGTCCAGGGCTGGACATGTAGGCTACATTGTCTGTGGGATTAGAAGAGAGAATACATATGAAAAGATTGCTACTGCTTTGTAGCTTTTAAGATCAGAAAATGACATTAAGCCATCTTACAATATCAATATACGCACTATGGCTCTATGTATTTTTTTATTATCTGTATTTATATTTTACCACTACGAGTACTTACTTTTTCAATATTATTTATAATATGGAAACACTTCAATATAATCTATATTATGGTTACTTACTTTTGCTATATTATTTAATTACATGTTATTCAATTTAATTTCACGTCACTTACTTACTCACATGCAATATTTTTTGCACTATGGTCACCCCACTTTACTTTACAACACCTTTTATTTAATGCCACTTTACATTCATTCAGTACTTTTTTCACGTTGTCTGTTGTTTGCTGGTTTGATTTTTACTGTGTAAAACCAACCAACACACATCTAGAACAAATATTTGTACAAATTCAGCACTATGCATGCAGACATGCATCTTTTCGCTCTCAAACAGAGTACCCCGATCCTCCTCGTCCAGTTGTATCTGCAGCTGCTGCAGCTCGAAGGCATCAGACAGTCCTCCATCCTGACTCTGCTCGGCTATCAGCAAGCTGAACGAGTCATGAACCCCTTCCTCGTCTGCTGGGCTCCTGACAGAGGGACACATGGGCATTAAGTACAGATACAAAGACAGAAAAGAGGGCAATGCAAGCTCAGAAACACAGGCTATATTCAAAGACACACTTTTATACAGATCCAGAGTGCTCTGAATACTGTTGGCCACTGACAGCACCACAGATAAAACAATAACCTTCTGACTCAGCCATAAGTATTCTCATGGAATACGTATGAAAACTGCAACCAAACTCCAAAGTCATTTTCATTCATTGGTAGGCAATACATCCCAGACTACCTTATTTGTTTGCACTATCTAGATACTCTGTCAAAGCTGGACTGATTGTCCAGCAAAGCAAGAGGGAAAAAAACTGAAGAAATTACAGCAAGTCCAGTTCCCATAGACTTAGTACTTTTACACAGATAGCACAAGAAGATGGCCAGACAGAAGCCAATCAGGCCTGTCCCGTTTTCAAATGCAAACATTCACTTACACACACACACACACACACACACACACAC
>NC_048408.1:23282301-23306681 GCF_013103735.1 Etheostoma cragini
ACACACACACACAGAAAGCCCTGGGGCACTGCATTTTCATCTGCCTCTGCGTTTAGAGTTCAACAAAACATGAACACTAAACTTATCCTGTCATCTTGGTTCCTTATTTTCCCACCACCCTCACAGCCTTCATGTGCCTTCAAACTAAAAAAGAAAACCGGAGTAATGTTAAGTCATATGGAGGGCTAATAAATTGCTCACTCAATTCCAGCTTCCACGAGAGGGTAATTCAGGTCAAAGTTTACATTCTGAGCCATTCTTCTTGTCCTTTGACTGACTCGATCTGTCCGGCCGTCGCTCTCTTTGTCGACCGATTGCAGAGGGATCACACCTTCGCCTGCTCAGACCTGCACTCCACTCCCACCATGGTGTTTATTCGTCTACCTGAGAGAGAAGGGGAGGTGGGGCAATGGGAAGTGAGTGAATTATTTGTAATGAAGAAATGGCAGCAGACTTCCTTGGAATTTTAACGCTCTTGACATGTTACAGCCTGTCCTGCGCCCATTTTTAACAGCACAGTAAGTAAACAAAACCTTGAGTGTTTAAATGACAACTGAACTATGTCACTTCCAGGCTCAGGTTTCATTAACACTTTCCAATGATATGTGTTCTGTATCTGGTTAAGGATAAAAGCGTAAATGGGGTCTCATGCACTACAAATCCTTAAGGCCACATTAAAAACTTAAAAAAGAGAAAAATGTCTCTGTTTTAATTACTATGCATCTATTTTTGTGTGCTGTCAACATGCGGCATTTATGGTCAGTGTGAAGTAACAATGAGTCATGGAGTTGAGGGATTAGGTCATTTTGTCCAGACTCATGAGAGCTCCATTGTGGCACTGCTTTTGATAAGGACTGTGGTCAGTTATACGGCACAGTGTCACCAGTGTAATGAATATTCATGGTTGGAGACAAAATGATGCTTTGTCAGTATTCACAGTTAGAGTATCTCATATGGGAGGTTCAGAGGAAGTAGGCTCGTCCTTTGTGTTTGTGACATTTAAAGTCCCTCAAATCTGCCCTTAGTTATGTGCAATATGAAGATTCATCAAAGACCCAATGAGGACATGTCCTGTTTTTACTGTGGTGGCTCTCCTTAATATCTTTGGATTTAAAAGGCCATTGTCTGCAATGATTCAAATCAATGAGCAAAATGTTGTAATGAATGTAGTAATGAATAATGTAATGTAATAATTAATTTTTGCATTAATATGCCAAAATAATGCGTCTTTCCCAGTATTGGAGCCGAAAACAGCCATTCATGTTTAATTATTGTATCCATAATTAATTTCTTTTTCAGAAAATGAAATGACATATACCATGATTCACTGTTTGCTACATAGTTTACATTGCAACAAACTCACTTTTTTCACTTCATGCTGGTTAAAATGAACTTTTCTGAGAGACAGTAAATTGACAATATTGAATTATGAGCAGGCTTGTTTGAAAGAAGGAGCTTAGTCAAGTTTATTTCAGTTACTGGATGTGGGACCGGGTAGCAACTTTTCTCCAAAGATGAATATCTGGGCCAACTACTAATTTCAGTTCAAAGTTTAATGTAAAAAACATTTTAAGTTAAATTCAAAGTCTAACCCGCTATCTGTTTACATGGACCAACAGCGGAAGCAGTAGTTCATAATATCGATGTGCCTTTTAGGATTTAGTTTGTTCCTGAGAAAAGATCTTAGGTTTTGCTGAGGGTTTAATACTCTGTAGTACAGTGGAGTATTTCTCCTGCATACCTGTGCTGCTACTTGATCCCACAAACATCCAGTAATTAAGAAACACTACACTAAGCTCACCTTTTAAAAAAAAAAACTGAAACTGCACACAAACATTACGTTTGTCTCATTCAGGTTAAGTCAGAACAAAAGCAAAATTCCCATTTAACTCAAATATTGCCAAGGTTTGTTCCCAGGGAGTCTCCTACACCAATAGCTTACACTGTGATACTCGCTACGCAGACTTTACGATTAACTATCTACCATATCAAAGGTTCAAGTAATTGGTTGTGTTTATTTAATGTGAGAGACCACTGTGATGTGTAATGACAAAATGCAATGTTTCCGTATTTCAATCACTACACAGGCATGAAAGTGTGATTATGAGAACCAGACTTTTGCTCAGGGTGGTCTTTCTGGTTCTGGCTCTAGGAAATATGATATCAGCTGCATGCATGAAACATGGTGCAACTTTGAATATAAGCCAACACATAGACTACATGACTGAACAGTTTAAAAATGTCCCTATACCAGCATCATTCTCGATCCTTCTTTTGGGCCTCTTTTCAGGCCCTGTTGTAGCAATCCACTGCACACATATGGCTTTTTCCCCCTTTTCTCTCAAACATACTTTTTTCATTACCTGAAACTTCCAGAATCATGTTACACTTTTGTAGTTCCCTTTTTGTGAGATTCAAATTCTGTCTCACTTGCACGGCCCTAAACAAGACAATGGCGTAACGCCTTGCTGTGTTGCTGGGGTGGCAGGTCCTTCTCTAACATTGTGTGTTTATTAAAATCAGAAATCAGGATCAAAAAACGTTGTATTGCCACAATAAGTATACATTAGTATAAATATTAGCATTGTAGTTAATCTCTCTCACTTGCTTTAATGTCTGTTTATGGTTACCAATAATAAAGAAGTGCACTGAGACTGTACAGTCAGCCGGGGCAGGATGTTATGAGTTTTGGGGGTGGGACGAACCCTCAACCCGGGGTCGGAGTTGAGCTGGACTAATACCAAATAAAATAAGCTGGGAAAACAAAGTAGGGGCTAACACAGAACAAATATGGGTTCAATGTGAGTATGAGTTGATTTCTAATTCAATTAGAGGACATTGTCCCTTAAAAAATGGAAATAAGTAGTATGAAACACACAAAAGTGCACCAGTAGAATCTTGACTCAAGGATGGAGGTGCATCCTTGAAGAAAAATGAAAACACTAGCTAACATCACGTATATTGGTAGACATTCTTCAGTGGGTAAAACACAAAACAAAGGGCAGTTCTAAAGTGCATTGGGATAAAGTGAAGGGAGGGAGTGTACTCTGTCCACTCTGACAGCTTTCAACAACTGCATGGAAACCAGTTCCCAGAGAGGTTAAAAAACAACGACAGGGCAGTCTACTCTACAGTCAGCTACAGTAAACATGGCTGCAGAGATTCTTGTGTTTCAGTGCCTTCATGATAGATAGATGGAGAGATAAATAGATAGATACTTTGGTCATCCCAAAGGAAATGTTAGGCATCCAGTAGCAAGACAACCATAACACAACAAACACATTCACACAAATATATCAAACATACATAAAAAATAAAAATCACTCACAGAAATGCAATGACCATGATAAGGTAAGATACTATGGTAGACTGTGTGCAATGGTGATAGTGAAAAAGTGAACAGTGCAGGGATTGAACAGTGCAGTCGGTCATAATTAAATATTAACTATGACTATAAAATATAAACATAATAGCCTGTAAATTGACTGATTGAATAAGAATAAGAACAATATGTAACAGGGAATAAGATATAACATGTAAGATGTAGATGTTATTACCAAGATCCAGATTGTGTAGGCATTTGCCTCAGTAAAGTGGGATTACAGAGAGAAAATGGAGACGATAAAAAGAAGCAGAACTGTTTAGAGGAAAAAGTGTATGGAGGAATTCAACGGATATTACAAAGAAAAACAAGACAAGATGAGGAGGCAGAGAATAATATCAGGCTACTACAGAGGAAATGAAGGCAGACAAAGGACAACAATGTGCATGTAATTACCTCGACTCTGTTGTCTCTAACAGTTAGACATGCACATACACAATAACACTGTTATTGCACTCTGAGACCCATAATACTGCATGTCTCTCCGCCTTCATTCAGAAAAAAGGGCACATAATTATAGGTTCAATGTTGGCTACATGACACTGGAAACTCCGATGCTTTAACACAGATTTATCAAGCAATATATATATATATATTTCTGTAAACTTTCATTAGATAGCTAAGTGTCTGCAAACACACTGCAAAGCACAAGAAAAAAAGAGGCCACATCAAACTACCCTCTTGTTGCTCAATGTACGATAAAACTCATTCACCTGAGATTGTAAAACTGTGATTGGTTACTTCTGCAGGCCTTTTTGCTGAACAAGCTCACATCTCAAAGCGCCAGACAGCAAAGTAGGCTATCGTTTCTTTAAAAACACTGACTCTTCTTAGCTAGTCTTGGTGTCTGTTGTCGTTAACTCGTAAGTGACGAAAAAAGGCAGACTGCGAGACTGTCAACCTGTCAATGAGTTTTATTAAGTTGGCAATATTGTAGCTACCTCAGAGGTGATAAAAACCCGTGGTTTCATCAATCTATAGTTAGCTAAAACTTTGACAAAGACTGGCCAAAGTTGTTCACTCACCCTTTCAATAACTTGTCGAACCCGTTGAGTCTGTTCTCGCCATAGTGTCAGTCAAAGTAGTTTCTCCACGCTCACCAGGACTGCGAGGGTAAACCATTTTCTCTGAGGGAAGTTGGGTTTTTACTTTTTCAAAACGAATCCCTAAAGACCGAGAGTTATACCTTCAGCTTCTTACAGTTATTGGGTTAAAATGTTTTTGATTTTCAATACATTGATGAACTGAACATATTCACCAGCATAATGTACTCATAACGAGGTAACGTAAATTTGACCCCCAGCAGACTCGCCGCTCTTGGTACAATCCCATTCAGGCTCAACATCCCTCTACCGGTGTTTGTCTAACGTCACGTTAACAAATGTAACACACAGTCAAACCATACTAATATAAACCATCAGTTCATTGACATATAAAATGTTAAATGGGCTACAAATGGTGAGTCTAACCTACCCTTTTTAGTCTACAATGAAACAAAACACACACACACACACACACACACACACACACACACACACACACACACACAAACACACACACACAAACCTTAACTAAAGCATAAGACACCTGATGAAAATAGATGTTGAACAAACAGTTCTAGTTGTAACTCCACACCTACTGTATGGCCGTGTCCTGGTCCTTCCTCTTCACTCACTTGCACATGTCTAACCACACCTAGGCTATCTCTAAACCACTGTTTAGCCTGTGTGAGATTGTTTGCAGTGACCTGACCAAATTCATAATAATTCACTAGTTAAGTAAAATGACACAATTAAATGGGTGAACACAAGAAAGCATTTCGACATGTTAAAGTAGGACAAGCACACTTAGTTTCAGGGTCCTGGTATTGTGTACATGTAGGCTACTGCACACTGTACCACTGTTTTTGGGTCACTGAAATAGAGCCATCGTTATTGTAGGCTGATTAGTTACACCAGCGCTTTCCCTGTTAAAAAGGCCTATGACCATCCAACATCTGTTATTATTCTTTTTTTTTTAACTGGAAGTAAAACCAGATGAAAATCCTGAAACCCTTTGCACTATGTTCCACAACTAAATTAATAACTATCATAATTTACTCCTGCCTACTTTGCCTCAACCTGTCTATATTGTTTATGTTTAGAGTGTGTATGTGGTTTGTTTTGTATGTGTAAGCGCATTGTGAGCAATGATGATCCAAAGCAAAATTCCTCGTATGTGTCCTCATACCTGTCAAATAAAGCTGATTCTGATTCGGATGTGTCCATACTGTGTGAGCTGGGTTATGAAAGCTTAAGAAACAATATGTCTTAGCCAAACACAGAAAGTGAACAACATAGAGCTGAAGGTTTGTAAAATTGAAACTAAAGATGTTGAAAATAAGTCCCAAGAAATGACACCCAGGCTCCTGTTTCTTTGTAAATGGTATTGACTGGAAGCCTTAAATGTCTTTGTGGTGTAGTAAGTGGGTGGAAAGAGCCTTTCTGCTACATCATCTCATGCATTAGATTCAAACCTTGGTTTCCAAATGATGAAACACTGCCCCGTGGATCATATCCTGTTTATGTCAAGCACTTGAGAGTTTACATCGATGCAATGAAAAAGGCAGATGATGATTACTTACCTGATTATTTGAGTTAGTTTAAAGAGAGGTCGACTTGTGGCTGTGACATTGCTTTACACACCGTAAACTGATAGTTGATAATAGGGCCAAATACTATTAGATATTTCACGAACAGTCATCTGAAAACAGATCAGCCTGAATTATAAATCATTCGATGGGGCTTAAACAGTAGAAAATGAAGTAAACATTACTCGTCTAATTCTGGCCTTTCTCCCTTTATTTCAGTCCAGTGTGTATGCATGGACAGCTATTGTGTTGTGAAAAGATTCGTGTTTTTTTTCAACCACCAATGCAACGCCTGTTTCTGCATCTTGTCAAGTCATGTGATTTCCTGTGAGCTGTCAAATTCAGTCACAGTCAGTCAGTGTGTGGACAAATTTGACATCTGCTCCACCAGCCAGAAAGTGAGCCACACCAACAGGACATGAGGAACAGAACTAACTCCATATCAGCCACCTAGGGGTCTTCACGTCAGAGGAGTGTTGCTGTGAGATGCAAAGCAGGAAATTCTGATGAAAATTGCGGAAGTAACTTTAGAAGAACGTTAAGTTGCAGCGCTGATGGAGATGTTTGTCCACTTGTGTTTTACATGAAGAGAGAAGATTTGCTATTAAAGAGGAAGTGCAGAGAGAAATAAAATGGAGGAGCACAACTCTTTTAACTTCATGAGACTCCTGTCAGGTAACAGAAAAATAATACAAATGTGCACATGCATTTGCAATGTACATTTGTGGGTGTTAGAGGGAGACACCATCTTGCTTGTTTAGCACTTTGTCTGTACTATAAATGTGTGATTTTAATGCTTTGAAGCACCAGTGCTAAATGTCAACAGGTTAGCCCTGATCAGGTCTAATTCATACAACTATTATATTGTGAAGGGTTTAATTTTAGTAATTTATATTGGCTGAGGCATCATCATGGCACATTAAGGTGTTTATACTCTCGCAATATCTATGGTTTTAAATACTTCTGTTCAGCTGTAGCAACCAGCTTTGGCTTACAAGACATTACTGACAATGCATATAGAGGCCAGGGAAGAGAAAAACAAAAAGGAAAGCAAGCAAACGAATAGGCGTATGGTTTGCTATCCAGATGTGTGGTGTCATTATAAAACAAAGAAATAAAAAAATACACCAGCTGAAATGGTTAGTCAATCAAATAGTAAATCGACAAAAAATAAGTTAGCAATCATCTTTGGTAAATAAATAATTTCTTGAATAATTTTTTTCAGGCATAAATGCAAAACATTTACTGGTTCATATTTTCAAAATGTGAAGATCTTTATTTTAATTCCTTGTGAACTGAATTTGGTTGGGTTTTGCACTGTGGGTCGGACAAAACAAGACATTCGAGGATGGGCCTTTTTTGCTACTTTCTCACTTGTCAAAGACAAAACAATTGATTGAATAATAAACCAAACAGTCCGCAGATTAATCATGAAAATAATTGCTGAAACAAAAACTGAGCTAAGTAAAACAACAGTCACTGTACATTCTTGTGTCGTTGTCACCGCAGATGAGAGCACTCGTTCGACCGTGTCGTCGGACTCCTGTGAGTACTATCAGACAGAGATATTTGATCAGCTGCCCAGCATCCAGGCCAGCCGGCCAGAGCAGGATAGACAGTGTCATTGGGAAGCCTCTGAGGCCCACCAGGGTGGCCCAGAAGTGGGTGAGAGGGTCAGCCATGGCCACCTGTCCAGAGGACCCAAAGACAAGGCCTCTACACAGCCACTCAGGAACATGGTCATGAGTATTCAGGGGAAGAGAGACGCCAGGTGGGAGAGCCAATTACACACTCCTCAAATCTGCTTTTTCTCATTCTAATCTTATTTTGATGTTCTACTGGAAAAGGTCCAAGCTGTCACCTACTTTAGTACACTAGATCAAATCCTGTAGTTAAAATGATTTGATGACGGTGGTTAATGGGTTTCATGCTTAGGTTCAGGGTTTATGGTAACATTTTAAGCTAAAAAGGCATTCATGAAATATATTTACACTGCTAATTAGGGACATGAGGAAGATGCAAGTCAGCAATATTGGTTTTTGGGAGTCCTGGAGGCGGAGCCAGAGCATCAACTGGAAGAGGAGTTGGGAGCAGATGGGAGGAACTCTATCAGGTCTGTTGCCATGGCAGGGCACTCTCCACGTCATCGCAGGTAAGAAATTCCTGAAATACATTATAAGGACTTCTGTTGCCCCGTTTTACCATGACGACGATGATGATGATGATGATGACGATTCCAGCCAAACACATGTTGTTGCACAATTAGAATCCTAACCCTCGCTAATCTGTTCCAGGCAGGTTTGGAGTTGGCGTGAAGGCTTACTTTGTTTTCCTTAGATATCTGGTTTACGTGAACATACTTCACTGTGCTCTTATCTGGGGTTTCATCCTGGGGCCTACAACATTTTATGGCAGGAGCAACAGCAGTGGTGAGTCAGCTTTAGTTACAGATTACAGTAAATAACCACAACTCAATGTAGACTCCTGCAAAACACTGTTGTGTTGTTCTCTGTGGTTTTACAGAACCTTTGAAGTTTGGAGGCAATGACTCCTTTTTGGATTTCTTCCTGGGAACGGTAAGGGTTTGTTTGCGTGTTTGCTTGTGTATGTGTGTGTGTGTGTGTGTGTGTTTGTGGGCCATGTTTAGCTACATTTGTGGGGACCAAAAACTGTGAATACAGTATACTTATGGGGGCCTGACAGCTTTGTGGGGACAAAATGCTGGTCCCCATAACGTTAAAGGGCTTTTTGATGAATAAGACTTGGTTTTAGGAGTAGGGTTAGACTTAGGTTATGGTTAGGGTGAGGGTGAGGGTTAAGGTTAGGCATTTAGGTTTAATTGTTAAGGTTAGAATAAGGGGCTAGGGAATGCATTATGTTAATGACTGGTCCCCACAAAGATAGCCAGACACGACTGTGTGTGTTGGTGTGTGTTGGTGTGTGTGTGTGTGTGTGTGTGTGTGTGTGTGTGTGTGTGTGTGTGTGTGTGTGTGTGTGTGTGTGTGTGTGTGTGTATATGTGTTTTTATGTATGTTTCATATAACCTAACTTCTCCTTTCTCCAGGGCTACCTCGATCGGTCTCCGGCCTTTTTTGGTTTCTACACTCGTGGCTCCCTAAATTTTAAATGCTTGAATACACCTCTGCTATACTTCGCTGGAATTCTCATCGTCTTCTTCCTCAGTCTCATCCTAGTGGTCCGTCGGTCAGTTAGTATATAATTGCAATTGCAAATGAGCCAAAAGTTTCAATAGCCATTTGCCTTACATCTTAAAGAAAGCATCTGTATTCAAATCTGTAAACTTCTCTGATAGAACAACGGTTGGCTACAAGCACACCTGGATGCTCGGGAAGCGTTACAGTATGAACGTGAGCTACAAGATCTTTTGTGGTTGGGACTTCACCATCCAGGACCCTGCTGCTGCTACTCTCAAACACAGCTTCATCAGAAACGATCTCAAGGTTTGGATAAACACATATAACCTGCATGCATGATAGCACACGTCTAATTTACCCCGGTCACAGAGCAAACTCCCAACCCCATCGCATGTCCTACTTCCTTTTATAGATTTTTTCTGATGGTCATTAGCTTTTTTATTCGTTTTAGTGTTTTCTTTCACATTAAAATGACTGGCTTAATGAGCTGTGTGTACAATATATATAATCTAGCTATACTGTGTGATTTCTTTTTGTGTGTGTGTGTCTGTACTGCAGTTCTAATGTTGTGATTGAGGTAAATCTCTGATATATAGACTGTCCAGAGGTTTTCTTGTATTTCTTTTTGTTTTTCCTTAGCTGTTCCTGGAGGAGCAGAGTTTCTCCTTACGCCAGGCTCAGAGGACACTTGGACAGAGGGTGGGTCTCTTCCTGCTCAGGTCTGTCCTCAACCTGCTCGTTCTGTCTCTGCTGGGTGGTGCCTTCTACCTAATCCACTTCTCAACATCAACAACTACATCAGGTTACAAGGTGAGACTTTGATGCTTAATATCCCGCGAGATGGTTGAGGTTAGACATTGACCTCGAACGGTTAAAGGGAAAAATCACCTAAATTGAGAATTCCAGTATGATATTCTCATGGCCAAGAAAGGCTAAAGTAAGATTTGTGAACATGAGCTACTCTCTCTCAAAGCCAGAAACAAGAGAAGTAAGTCTTAAACTTGTGATGTAATCAAGTATAAAGTCTGGCGCTGCTCTTTAGACAAAGAATTGGATACTGATTTTGTATTTTTGTTTTGTTTTATTCACAAATGAGCTTTATTCTTTTGCCGTGTTCTCAGTCCTGAAACAGAAAATGTTCCTATATCCTCCAACAATTCCCCTGGGTGCTCTCAGTGTCATCCATCTTTCCCTATTCATTGTCTGTGGCATTGTGACGACCTCACACATTTAAGTTTTAGCAATAAAGTTTTGGGATTTGGAAGAAAGTTCATGTTTACTATTATTTTCAGACTGTCTTAGACCACATTGCTAGAGTTTTCTTATAAATCAGTTTACCGTCTAGACAAAACTGAATATTTGGTTTTGCTACACCATGTCCTGGGTTTTCAGATCTGACACCACTGACTGTGTTTCTTAGAGTGGGCAGTACTGGTTGGTCAGTTTGGTCCTGGAGTACCTCCCTCCCATCACCATCACCTTTGTCAACCTGCTCCTTCCTCACATTTTCCGCAAGATCTCAACATTTGAAGACTACTCTTTCACAATGCAGGTCAATGCCACACTTGTGAGGTAAAGTGCACAGAAAGATAAACACAGGATAACCTAGTGGACACACACACACACACACACACACACACAAACACACTTCGGTTCATCTTGTCTTTTCTTTAGGAGCATCTTCTTGAAGCTAACCTCACTGGGAATCTACTTATATTTCACCACAACAGAACCTCAGCAAGTGAGTTAAGAGTGAGATTTATGTTTCAAGGTCCTACCGACCTGTTTTCAGGTGTGATCTTAACCCCAATTTCATTTGCGTGTTTCTTTATAGGATCATTTTCCATGCAGGGAGAACATGTTTGGTAGAGAGATGTACAAGTTGTGTATCTTCAACTTCCTCACCAATTTCTGCAGCGTCTTTCTCTTGAACTACCCCAGGAAGTGGGTTTGTTGTTTGATCTCAACAGTCTCTTTCTTTCTCTTTTGTTGTTGTCTTTTGAATAGAAAGATCACTGCGTTTGATGTCTCTCTTGAGTAGATTCCCCAAACTGTTTGGCTAATCTATTAACAGATTATACTACACAAACAAGGTTCAAGAGCCTTCTGTGAAAAATGATCTTTCCTCTGTCTGACAGGCTGCTGCAGGAGAAGTACCCCTTATCATTGCTGTCGCGGTTGTTGGGGAAACAACGCTTCCTGATCCCTTTCAACGTGTTAGATCTGGTGTACAGTCAGACTGTATTCTGGGTGGGAGTCTACTACTGCCCTCTACTGCCTCTGATAGGAACTGTCATACTGATGGGCACCTTCTACATCCAAAAGGTTGTCTGAGACATGTAGACTGAGTCTGTAGCTTTTGAGGAGGAGAGAGGGGGGGCAAAGGTGGAGGCTGTGGGTGGGGCCATGATGTCTTTCTCTAATGGGTGGGCCAAATTCTTTGGGCGGGCAAAGCAGATAAAGGGGAGGTCACCTTGCCCAGATGTCGTGTCTGATGCCCAAAACTTTTGACCTGTATTTATTTACCATTTAAACTCACAAACCTCATAAGGGACAATATTCCAGATTGGCCCATCTGAGTTTTTATTTTCTCAAAGGCGGGGGAGGATACGCAGGGCTCGGTCTGAACCTATCACCATTTCTAGCCACCGTGGGACCATAGGCAGGCAGGGGGAACACATGTTAATGTCAAAAAACCTTATAAAGTGAAATTTTCATGCTATGAGACCTTAAACATTTTCCAGCAATGTCAATCTCTCTCTCTCTCTCTCTCTCTCTCTCTCTCTTTCTCTCTCTCTCTCTCTCTCTCTCTCTCTCTCTCTCTCTCTCTCTCTCTCATAATGTCTTCAGTTCATGGTCCTGCGGTGCTGTGTGGCAGAGCATAGGATGTTTCGAGGCTCCAGCTCCTCTGTTTTATTCCACTTCATGTTGCTGCTCGGTCTCATCATGGCTGCAACTACACTTGGATTCAACCTCTACCAGGAAAAAAGGTCACACATGACCAAACCATGCCATTTTACTGTATTTTTGACTTATTTGCTGACCTACTAACATACTGTAAATATGTATTCAGTTTCAATCCACCCTTTTTGTTTCTTTAGTAGTTTAATTGTTAATATATTTGCCTTTTTATCACTTTTCTATGGTGCCCATTTCTCAAATTTGTTCCTCCTGTTTCCCCTTCCAGGTCGTCCTGTGGTCCATTGGGAAATGGAGAAACTGTGTTTAATGTTACAGGAGTGTGTGTGGACAGTCTTCCAAGCCCAGCACAGACCACTCTCCGCTACTTGGCCTCTGAGGCCTTCGCCTTGCCGCTCATACTAGCTGAAATGTAAGTACGCAACAGGTGTAGGCAAACACTGGTTCTGTATTTGCAGTGTGATGAGTTTTTCCAGTTTGAAAGAAAACAGAAAACTGTTTCAACCAGTGGGTAAGAGAACTGGAAGCAGCATGAGATGCATACATGTTGTGTAAAAGTAATAATCATCAATAGATAGAAGCTGTTTTAAATAAATAGTAATATAATACTTTGATTGGATCTGCTGGTCTTGATTCTGTTTCCTCAGTATAATCTTAACCTCATATGTGTCACGGGGACGAGCCAATCAGAAGGCCATCGAGAGACTAAAAGACATGTTGGTTATGGTAAGTCACATGTCACTAAACACTCACATACTAACAAATTAGCCGCAGAAAAAAAGATATAAAATATTCAAATACACACAGTTGATGTGGTTGTTGCAAGAGAGTCATTCCATGGCCTATTGGCGTGTTATGCTTTTCTTGTCTAACTGTGTGCATTTGTGTCTGTAAATTTGTTTTGTACATTTTCCATCACAGAGCAGCTCAGATAAGCGTTTCCTGGTAAAGCAGCATGCCACAATGCTCAGACGTCAGAGAAACCCCCACAGAGTCCGTCCTGCAGCCATCAAAGAGGACGACTCCCCTCAACCATTCTAAGGACTCCCCCTCAATGGCTACAAACTGATTAAAGGCCCCAACCATGCGGCCTGTCCACTCAGAGACTTCCACTTTAAAATAAAGCCTTGTTATGGCCGACAACAGCTGGGAGGAGGTGGCTGAAAATAAAAACGTCCAAGGACTGATGAACACGATTCCAGTAACATGATATACAAAGATAAGAAATGCAGTTGTGGCCTCTTTCTGCAGAGGTCTTATTTTAACATGCAGATGCCATGTCAAATTGCCACTGCTGCACCAAATGCTTGCTTGTGGGAATTGTTGGGTCTTTGTAAATTTCTTTTTTTTTTTTAAATTTTAGCCTGCATTTAATAAACTGTGAGTGTTTATAAAATATCTTGCTCAATAAATCTTTGTGGTTTACATTTGTTTTAGCTCTATGTGTTCCATAACATTGAACCGAAAATGCAGCCTAATATGTTATCTACTTGCAGCACATGTGCAACACCCCTAGCTTTTACACAAACATATAGTTCTGCACATGCGTAAACGCACACACACATGCACTGGACCGAGTTTGAAAAAACCATGCCAAAGATAAATGCGGAGCACTGTTATGAAGAATCACACTCTTAATTTGCTGCCAATTTTGGGTGAGTTAGTCAAAATTACTTTAAAATGATAACATAAATAAATCATTTAGTTGATTAATATTCTTTTGTGTTGCTGATTTTTTTTATTTCAGCCCTGGCAAGTTTGTTCATCAAGATAAGTAAGTTTGTTTAAGTGTGTTTAAGTTACGGAGCTCAGCTGGCTGATAGATCTTTTAGATGTCTTTTTCAGATATTCTTCTTTCATCCATCTCATTAAAAAATAATACATAATCTGTTGGCAGTATCTGCTCATCCTCTCCTTAACACGTCAGAGTATAAGGTGACTTGGGAGAGCAAAGAGATTTGTTTATCTACTAACAGAAAAATCATATTCTCTCCAAAAATGTGTATTTTTCAGGAAACAGGACAGGATCATATAGGATATATAAAATATCCAACTAGCTGGCAGATACTTTTTCCTCTCTTATCTTTAAAAAACTGATATTGCAAAACTGGAAAAATAAAGAAGCACCCTCAATAAAGAATTGGAAGGCCCTAATGAAGTATTATCTGTGTATTGAAGGATTAATGTCAGAGGACAAAAATAAAACAATTTGATGAACAATAGAGCCAAATTTATAATTCCCTTTAGAGCATGTCTTTAGAGCCCCCTTTATTACTTTATTTCATTTTACTTATCTTTATTCATGTTATTTGTTGTTGTTGTTGATGTTGTTGTGTCGTGTGTGTGTGTGTGTGTGTGTGTGTGCATGTGTTTGTGGGACCTGTCTTGAATGAGGACCAGCGATAGGCGGGGTAGGCAGGTAAATGGGGACGGGGGTGGGAGGGGTGGTAGAGGTGGGCGAATGGTAGGGTGGGTTGGGGGAAGGGAGCTGGGTTGGTAGGGGAGGGTCGGTATAATCAACAAGTATAGAGGGAAGCATAAAATAGAGATAACATTCTGACAAAACTTTGATTTTGATACATTTTGAAATAGTTTTTTGTTTGTTTTTTTGGTTTGTTCTTGTGTTTCACCTTTATTTGATGTACTTCCTAATCGTGGTGACCCACAGAAATTTATGATAAGAAAAAAAGAAAATAGAAAAAAAACACTTGAAGGACTCCACCCAAACTCTCTCTTTTTATCATGTCTTTCTTCAGGTGGATCGATCTCTCTTAACCCAGTTCTGACTGGTCCTGACATGGCCTACCTCAGCTCGAGGGTGGTTTTCCGGTGTATTGCACCAGACTCTTCTCTGCCAGTCACATATGAGCTGATGTGGGACGGCGGTGGCCTGATTGACATGGTTGCTGATCTCCAGGGGGACCAACCTGCCTCATTCAAACTTAAGGTCACTGCATCATCGGAGGGGTCATACCACTGCAAGGCAACGACAGGAAGAAGCACGGGAGTCAGCGACAGCATCAAGCTGAGTGTAGTCAGTGAGTAAAAGACACAGGCAGAGAAAGCATTCATCTGTTAGAGCTTTAGCTTTAATATCACTGTTATTTTACTGAAGACAAAAGTTTCCAAATTTCAATTTTCCCTTCTCTTCCTCAACCTTCTATGTTCCCTTACCTCAAGCTCCACCATCAAACACCAAAGTGACTTCTGAACCCTTTCCCCCCGTTGCATATGAGGGGTCACGCATCGTACTGAGCTGCAGCGTCACAAAAGGCTCCCACCTTTCCTACACCTGGTTTTTCAACAGGAAGGAAGTAACATCATTAACCTCCCCCCTCATTCTCCTTACTGCAAACAAACTAGAGATGAGAAATGTGGCTCCAGAGCATGCTGGGTACTACTATTGCATGGCTTGGTCCAGGTTGCAGGACACCAAGAGGTTTTCCAGCAGCTCAGAGGTCCAGGTGACGGTCAAAAGTATGTGTCAACACAAAAATAACTGACTGAAATGTTATTTTTTCTTTCACTGCAGACTAACATGGCCTGTATCATCTGAACTTCTCCCCTCTTTATCCCTCCACCAGAATACGTTTCCAAACCAAGAATCTCTTTCTACATCTCTAAAGAGGGAGCCAGTTATCATGGCAACGTGACCTGCTGGTCAACAAGAGGGAGTCCTCCGGTCAACATCTCTCTTTCACTAGATGACAAAGAAGTGGGATCTGTCACAGCTACTGAATCCCTCAGTGCCTGGTTCCCTGTCGCCATGTCACTCGGGCGGGACATGGGCATGGCTCAGTGTCGGCTGACTACTGAGGTTCAGGAGTTGATGAGTGAGCCTGTGACTCTGGAAGTGGGTATGAGCTTCACCGACATGTGGATGAACTCAATCTTTTTTTGCCTACTTTCCTTCTGCTGTTTGTTGATCTTGTCTTTCTGTCATTCTCCTCCCCCCTGTTTGTCCAGTCCCAGTCGGAGGTGATGTGAAAGTAGAGGTTGAATATCTCTACACAGCTGACTCCAAAATGGCCGCCGCCAGGTTGAGCTGTCATGTCAGCAGAGGAACTTTCCCTCATGTTTCCTGGCTTTTGAACGAGTCTGTTCTTCCCTCTGAGACACATGAGGACTTCCACATTCAGCCTGTCCTGTCTCACTATGCCCCAATGGATCACAGACAAACCCTTGTTGTTACCAAGCTCAGCCTAGAGGAGTCTGGGTATTACCGCTGTAGGTCCAGGGACAGCTTCGATGAATCCGGGCTCTGGGTGGAGAGTGCAGCTGTGCTGGTCCAAGTCACAGGTGAAAAGATTAAGACTAGGTGTCTAATAAAGTAATCTTGAAGGAATAGTTTGACATTTTGGGAAATGTGCTTATTTGCTTGTCTACCAATGCGATTAGATTGACAGATCAGTAATTAAGCAACCGCCAGCAGCTGGTTAGCTTAGCTTACCATAAAGACTGGAAACAGGGGCAAATGGCTATAGCTCGCTATGTCTCAGGTCACAAAATCTGCCTACCAGCACCTTTTACTAATTAGCACATTTGTTAAAAGGTCCCATGACATGGTGCTCTCTGGATGCTTTTATGTAGACCTTAGTGGTCCCCTTACGCCATATCTGAAGTCTCTTTATCACAATTCAGCCTTGGTGAAGAATGGTGCTTCCTTAGTATGTGCCATTCCTGAGTCTGTAGCTTTGGAGGAGGAGAGAGGGGGGACAAGGTGGAGGCTGTGGGTGTGGCCTTGACCAACTGCCACTTTGCTCGTTTGAAAGCCATGATGTCTCTCTCTCATAGGTTGGGCCTAATTCTCTGGGCGGGCAAAGCAGAGAAGGAGAGGTAACCTTGCCCATTATGACCTCATAGGGGCTGTATTCCAGATCTTCCCATATGAGCTTTCATTTTCTCATAGGCAGAGCAGGATACCCAGGGCTCGGTTTACACCTGTCGCAATTTCTAGCCACATGGGGACCATAGGCAGGCTGGGGGAACTCATATTAATGTTAAACAAACCTCATGAAGTGAAATTTTCATGCCACGGGACCTTTAATAGAAATATGTATGTGTCTTTTCCGGATAGATTTCAGGCCCGCAGCCTTGGTTTGGAAAAGACAAGAGCAAGAGTAAAATGTTGTACGCTTAAATATTAACAAACTTTGCCTTACGCAAAACTGACTGCATTACATTGTAGTTAGTAGTCACTGACGCATTTATACAAAGCGACTTACAATTGCGACATATGTCAGAGGCCACACACCTCTGGAACAAATAGGGGTTAAGTGTCTTGCTCAGGGACACACTGGTTGATGTGTTGCAGTGTACTAGGCCATCACCACCCAAAGAGAACTGGCCTTATGCCACTACAGATGTAAAAGTATGGAAGAGTTGTTATTGTTTTTTTAGATTTGTTTAAACCTGAGTTGGGTTGACTTGGTTACATTGCCATTAACAAAAAGTCAGAAAGGGTAATTTGCCCCCGGGCATCTTCACAGTATCAAACCTGGCACCCTTGGGTAGACAAAGAAGGTATAATGTGGTGAGCTATAGATGTGCTAGAAGCTGGAGTTTGTTGCCTTTAGACAGAGCCGGGCAAGCTGTTTCCAGTCTTTTCATTTCCAGTACATGTGGTACAGACAGTGGTATCTTCTTGTGTAACTGTGATTTCTTTTTTCATTGAAACTCATCTCAACATTTTACAAGTGCCTGTTTTCTACATGTCCTCCTTCTATGGGGTCTCTACACTCTTTACTGTCCTGCATCCTACTTTTTACTCTTGATCAGACTGGAACCTTTACTCCCTGCATCGAGAAACGTCTTCCACTGAAACACCATCAAGTAAAAAGCACATATAAAATGTTTAAATGCCTTGCATGCTGCCTCTGTGTGTATTACTTCACTGGCCTTCTACCTTCTTTTCCACAGAGGTTTTCATGAACACCATGGAGGTCATTAGCATAGTGTTCTGCTGCTTCCTTCTTCTAATGTTGGCAGTGGGTGTAGGCTGCATGTACAAGATGTTTGACCACAAGCAAGGTGTGTGTGTCTTTGTTTGTGTACAATAAGTTGACTCGAAATGTGTAACCGAATTTGTATTACATTTTCATATGTATCCACCTCTCATTCTTTCACAGGGCATGCCCACATTACTACAACAAAGTAAGCATTATCTTTATGGACCTCAAAGTTTATTGATCTGTTTCTTAAATCAACCTGTCCAACCAATGTTTGTGCCTTCCAGTCCCACCCCTGATGCACTTCCTCTGTCTGCACCCATGTCCCAGTTAGGAGGCGAACAGGACGAAACAGACTGGGATTCTGTTGGATTCTAGATGGCGCAAAAACTCTTGAATCTTCATAAGACAACACCCACTCTTTAAGAATGGACAAAAACAATAGAGAATTTAACTTTACTGACCATCTTTGTATGCTGAAATGAAATGAAGTGAATGTTTTTAATTATTATAATTTTTTTATTATCATGTGAGAAATAAGGTTGCATAAGGACAGTTCTCTTTCTGTAGAGACCACAGTATGGCACAGGAGGAACTTACACCTATAATCAAATTGTTCACCTCCTTCTACAAATTGTTTATTATGTCATTTAAAATCTGCAGCTCTATTTGCCAGCATTGCAATTATGCCTTTTCCTGATCTTCCATGTTGCAAGTCGGTGGAACTGGTGGAACATAAAAAAAAAGTAAAGATCATAATTGAAGTACTGTATCCTGTCATGAGTTTGAAAATAAAATTTCTAATTTTAAGTGTTTTTTTTCTTCTTCAATTAAACAAATGAAATAACTTATGCTGCATTACACCTTTACCTCATCATGAGGCCTCTGACATATGATTTTGATATTCATATTTTTCAAAAAATAACATAACACCACTGAGTGAATGACTTCCTTTTTTGATGTTATGAGAGAGGGTAATTTAGGGAGGTGTAATGTAACACTATCAGCTATTTGCACATGTTTCTAAGTGTGTGTGTGTGTGTGTGTGTGTGTGTGTGCGTGTGTGTGTTCTCCACATCAAAAGTGCCCTCAACCTTTCAAAACTGTCAAAACGCCTGCAATTCACAGAGTAGTGTAGTCATATTTGAAGGATACCGTTGCATTAAAGACAATAATTCTTCTTTGAGAATGTTTACTTCCCTCCCCTTCATGGTCGTACTGGGTAAGCTACTCAAAACAAATTGCACTTAGTTTTTACAATTTAAAACTCTTGTAAACTACAATGTTGCATTTCTTTGTCCTCTCTACAGTGTTTGGCTACTGTAGCAAGGAGAGCAGTAAGTCAGATGTGTTGTTTTGAGTGTGTGTTAAGTTGATTCAAATTGTTGTCAGCTCCTGATTCTTTCTTTTGAATGTTTCTGCACTTTTGTTTGATTTCATTTAATTTAATTGTTTGACAGGTCAGTCAATTCTGGGGCGTCCACAACTGTTTGGCCCTTCGGAGGCTTTGGTGGAAGCCATTGAAGTGTTTTCGTGCAAACTGGAAATCTACCCAGAGAATGAAACTATCCTGTTTCAGTTATTTAAGTGAGTACTTTTGACATTTAATTTAACCAGCGCATTAAAATGTGTAATCCCCCTAATTATCAACCTTTTCCAGGGAGGATAACCGTGACAAGTTTTTGAGTGAATTCACCTCACTGAATGGGCAGGTCGCAGTCTTCAACATGTATATCAAACCTAAACATGAGGGAAACCTGGAGTGTGTGGCCAAGGGACAGAACAACTCTAACATAGAGCCTACTGTCAGCTACACACACTACCTGAAGGTTGTTGGTGAGTTGCTTTATAATCAGATGTATTTTGTATATCATATGTACTTGGCTTTCAGTAACAGTAAGGTTATGGGCATGTATGTTTGTAAAAGCTCAACACAACGAGAAAAACATTTCTGAAGGTGCATTTTTTTTAAGGTGTAATGTGACGTTTGGGGATGTTGGCTTAGCTTCAGCATTGTGTTACATTTATAATTGTTACAGTGCTTTTACTGTACACTACTCTCTTGAAAACTGTTTTTAATCCAGATGAGACTTTTCCAGACGAGAGAAATGTAACACAGGGACCTGCAACATTTTTAAACAGAAATGGCTCTAGATTAAAACGGCAGGGGATCCCAAAAATTATTAGGATATATCCTCTAGGGACTAGAATATATTTTGAAAATTTTACAGTAACTACCAAATAGTTTTCGTGATATGTTATTGAAAACCTACCTCATGGGGGTGGCACTAGAGGGACAGTCAGGGGATCACTAAAGTCAGATAAATTATTCTCTGGAGGCCAGGAATGTCTGTTCAAATTGTCATAATAATCCATCCAACAGTTGTTGAGGTACTTCAGATTGGAGTGGAAAGGTTGACCACAAGACAGACAGACAACATTGCCATCCATAGAGCCACACAGCTAGCATGGCTAGAAAAACATGGTTTGGACACCATCACAAGGTTTCTTTACTTCCCTGGCATGAGGATTTTTGCCAATAAAAATATTTTTGGTTGGAGTAAGACCAGGATCTTAGTCTTTTGCTGTGTCTGTCCGGCAGAACCAGTGAAAGGTGCGAAGATCAGCGTTCGTTCAGGTCCAGTGGAGTTCTTTGAGGGGAAGACACTGGAGCTACACTGTGATCTTACTGCTGGAACTCATGTCTCTTACAAATGGCTGCTAAATGGACGGCTTGTCTCTCCGTCTCGACTCCACTATGTTGCAGATGGCCAGCTCTTAATCCACAGGTCAGTAGAATCCTGTTTAGGTGGTGTTTGGGCAGCTTATTTTGCATCACTAGGTGGTTGCTATGGTGTTGTGAGCTGTTGAAGGATATATTGGCTAATTGTTAACTATTCTGTACTATGTGTGTGGTGCAGACATAAAACTAGATCTGTATAAGGTGGTTGCGAATTGGTTGGTGGACTGTTGCTAGGTAGTTGCAATGGGGATTTTGGGTGGTGGCAAGGTGTTTTGCATGGATGATAGGGCTCTGTATGTAATAGTCACAGAGCAGTAGTATTAGTAGCAGCAGTAGGAGAGTATTTAAGCAACAGTGTAGATGTCCTGTAAAATGATCTGACGTCATTGTTTTAAGATTTTATTTTGCATAAACTGCCAGTGGTGGTGCATTTGCGGCTATCTTGCCAACAGTTTGTGAATACGTCTATTGTTCTTCTCACTAAGTGGGAGGTATCAGAAATGTGGGCCGTTTTTCCTGCTCGCATGCTCGTAATTACAGTTTAAATGTTATGGAAGCAGCAAAGCAATTAGCTTAGCTTTGCATAAAATTATACATAGTCAGCTAGAGTTCCGTGATTGCAGTTCTGTGACTTAACCAAAGACAAAAAAATAGTGGCATTTAAAAGACGCTTTAAGTGTGATACAGAGAGAAAAAAGGTAACATGTCCCTGTGTTTTATGACTCATTTCCCAACAAACATCTGTCCAACATTGTCTGAGAAAGAAGTTCTTTGTCATGAAGGCCACTGAGCATGCTCATTTTGAACTGAATGAGTAAAAGCAAAGTTACTAAAACAATTATCTGTGTCTCCCTTAGAACTACTTCTAAAGACAGTGGCTCCTACGAGTGTGTTGCCACCAACCACTTCAACCTAACAGACTACACCAACAACTCTCAAGTTGTAATCACAGTCAAAGGTTAGCTGTTGTGAATAAACCCTCAGGTTCACATTTTATAGATATCACATGGTTTCTTTGAAAAATAAAAATAATTCCCTACATCTTTCTCCCTCAGATGTGGTGTCAACCCCTGACATCTCCTTCACTGTGTTAAAGCAAGATCCCCACAACTATTATGCCATGGTCACCTGTCAGTCAACCAAAGGGACTCCGCCTGTTACCTTTTCACTGTACAACAGGACAGAATTGGTTTCCAATAAGACAGTTGAAGAGACACAAGCCACATTTAAGGTTCCATTGGTCTTGGGCCTGCACATGGGATGGCTCCAGTGCCAGGCAGACAATGGAGACCAGATCAAATTCAGTCAATGGATTCCCCTAGAAGTCGGTATGTGAACTGTTTGTAACTGCTGACATAACACGGTAGTACTACTCTCTTTTAATCTTTATCCATGATGTCTCTTTTTGCTCCATAATGTCTCCATCAGTCCCTGTTGGTGGGCCCGTGATGATGCATTACGACTATGACGTTGGAGAAAACTACGCAGTGATTGGCGTGAGGTTCTACTGCAAGGCGGCAAAGGGATCTTTTTCACAGTACAAGTGGTTCCTCAACCAAACCCTACTACATGACCAAGGAAGATTTTTTTACGTGGTCAACCAGCCTCCAGAACAATCTATACTCCTGCTATCTGTAGGGAGGAGCAGCACTGGAACATACCACTGTGAAGTGTCAGACAGCTTTGACAACACCACAGCCATAGGCAGTAATAGGCTGTATTTGGATAAAGAAGGTACACTGGATCCACTGATAGATTGATGTAAAATATACTTGTGACAGATGAGTGCTGCTTTCATCTCTTCTTCATATTTCTGCTCCTCCAGTGCTGAATCGTCTTCCCGTCTTGGTGGTTGCAGTTGTCTTTGGAGGTTTCACAGCACTGATTCTCCTGGTCTCCATTTGTTGTTGGCTTGGAACAATTTTCAGTGAGTTTCAAAGTTCAGTTTTTATCTGATGTGGTTATCTCCTCATTACTACTGTGAACTTATGTTGTTTTGTTTACGCTTGTTTCAGGGCGAAGGCA
This sequence comes from Etheostoma cragini, assembly GCF_013103735.1. Taxonomy (NCBI): domain Eukaryota; kingdom Metazoa; phylum Chordata; class Actinopteri; order Perciformes; family Percidae; genus Etheostoma; species Etheostoma cragini. Next base: position 23,305,103 of record NC_048408.1, read on the forward strand.
GTATGGAGATAAGTCTCTGTGAGTTATTGTTCTGTTTAATTTTGAAACCTTGAAAAAGTATGATCACATTTCACATGAATCTGTAACTTCCCTTTTGTGAAAAGAACTTTTTTTTCTTCTTTTTTTTTCTACTGAGGAAAAATAACATGCCAGCAGTTCATCCACCATCTAGCAATTAAAAAGAAACAATGGCCGAAGCCATATGACAAGATGTACTTCCTGTTTCCATGTTGTGGGCTATAAAAACATGACAGGTCCAAAACATCAGATCCAAAACTAATGTAAAATTTGGTTTGTTCATGGTCACACATGAATTAACGTTATAATGCGTTTTAATATGCTGCACACCTTATAAAAGCCTCATAAGGCCTTTGCACAGTTAAGACTAACAACACTGAGCATAGTGGACATGTTGGTGTACAACAACTGAATCTGAAAATATATCTTTTTGGGGGGGCTTTTTGCCTTCATTAGACAGGTTGATGATTTGAAGACTGATAGTAAACAGGAGTAAAGAAGGGGAATACAGCACATGTGACAAAGGTTGAGCCATGTTGTAACAATGTGTGGTAGATTTCACAGTAACATAAAGAGGTAACATCATAAAACAAGATCCTTAATACTGTTTAATAGGAAATGTCTTGTTTTCGCATAAAAATGTCCTCTCATTATGAACAATTAAATGTGAATGTGTGTGGGGGGGGGGGGAGAATTTTCACCAAATAATATCTTGCTACATGATGATGAAAATGCTAAATCCCCAGGTTTTTAACTCTGACAGGCAAATACTTAATTCCTCTCACTTTTTTTAGTTTTACTACAAAGGTCAAATTTAAAAATTATGACTCAAAGAAAATTTGAAACAGTCTTTCAAATCCTGTTCAACTTGGGTGTTATTGTAAAATGTTCACTCCTCTTCAAGCTCAACATTCCCAGAAGCAACACTGCCAATTACTTTGACCTCAGTGCTAGCTACAGAGCACCAAGTGTAGTTAGGCCTATGTTACATTCATTTTATGCTATGGGACTGTAAGAGTGTTAACCAGTATGTGTAACAACTTACAGTCAACTTTTCTCCTCAGGAGCTTGGAGATGGAGGGAAGGGTAGCTGTATATGAGGGCGAGCTGGTTAGTCTACATATCTGTATCGCCATCTTTCAACTGTCAAAGACTGTCAACTTCACCAATCCATTCACTCTCACAGTGTCAATGTATCATCTCCATTAGGCTTAACACTTGACTGTTACCACAGAGCTCTCTCTCCTTACAGGACTTGTCAGACTACCAGGAGGATGCGGATGTGGTGAACACGGCCACAGCTGATGGATTTGATCAGGTGAGAACAAAATGAATTCATCATGAAATCAATCAACCAATCGGCCATGTCATTCAAACAAGCAAGCAGTCAAACTCCTCTCTCATCTATCTCCTCTCATCAGGCATCTGAAGCCTCCGAAGATTAATGGCCCAAATTTAAGACCTGTCTGGAAGTAGAGGACCTGGGGTCTCATTTATAAAACTGTGCGTAACATATATATATATATATATATATATATATATACACACTACCGGTCAAAAG
>NC_048408.1:23306781-23357230 GCF_013103735.1 Etheostoma cragini
TATATATATAAATATGACGACTACATATAACGGAAATCGTATTCTTTTTTTATGAGTGCACCTGAAAAATACAATTGATTGAAATGGATGTGGGTGAACAAGTTGTGTGACCCTGGCTGTTGTTTAAATAAACATATTTTAATGTGCTGCCGCGTCTTTCTCTCGCGTTTTATTATGATTGGTGTCTAGCTCAAAAATATTTGTGGTGTTGAAATAACAGTCAGTCATGATCATGTGTCCTGGTTTCCTGACTGCTACCGGTCAACCCCGCCCCTCTGACGCGCAGCTCCTCTGGGTGGCTCTCGTCTTCGTTCGTTGGGTGTAGCAGCACGGCAGGAGGTGGCAACAGCTAAGTTAAGTTCAACTGGTTCCTGTCAGGTTGTTGATTCAAATCACACTGTGAGCAGCATAGGATCTGCTGGACATGGAGGAGACGGGCGGTGCAAGTGCGTACGGGGCTTCGCTCGCCGGAGGAGGCTTCGACTTCTTCACGTTTGTCCGACAACCGCAACCCATCGTGCGGATACTTAGTTGGGTGAGTGGACTGTGAAATCCGGAGCTTAAAGGTCAAAAAGAGATCAAAATCATGTCCAACGTGGTCTGGGAGCAGGTGCGCTTGGCCTGGAGCGCGTAAACTGCCTCTGTACTGCGGTTAAATGATATATTTACATTTGTGTTGGCCAGAACAACAGGCTACTACACAGCGTCTCTGCGGCGCGTCATGTTGCACGCAGCTGGTGTGTGACAGCAGCTTGGCGACAGCACAGGTCAACACTGCTGTTGTCAGAGGACAAGACAGGCCTAAAAATGCCAGACACACTGAGATAGAAGCCAAACACTCACTTTTATAGGATTTGTAATCTGTGATTTGTGTGATCTGTCTGTAACACTAGAGCTGTGCTCACCAGATGATTACATTCATTGTTTTGGGGATTTATTCGGGGGATTTTGAACATAACAGATACATCTTAGACCTCATCCATGAAGTGAAACTAGTACAGAAGTCATTCTGTGGAACAAGGTGCAAACCAAGAAATGGGCATTCATTGTAACTTCTTAAGACTGATTATAAGACATTAGGCTACTTTTTCCTAAAATGGACACAAGACAATCAAATTAATAGGTGTTATCATAAAGAGATTTGAGAGACAAAGTGTATTTGCAGAAAAAGGGGTTGTCAAGTACCAAGGAAGTCTATGGGTAGCTGCTGATCACCTGTTGCTAGGCAAATCTTGTGGGAAAAATTTGGTTTCTTTGGTTAGGAGACTGATCTGGAAAGTCCAAAATGAATCTCAACCAAACAGGTTATACTATCAAATATAATGATGTCTAACCCTGCTGATTTATGATTTATGGAATTTTAAGATTTGGTTATACAGAACTGTCTTTAAACAGCTCCTCGGTGAACTATTAAGACTTGGATCCTCATTTAGAGGGAGTTTTATTGGATGAGTGCTTTCGTCCCCTACGTCTCATGTCTTGTTACAGAGACTAGGTTGATTTTCATTTTACTTGGTTTATGAGGCGTAAACTAGGCTAATTGTCCAGCCTCTAGCTAATGCACATACAGGAGCAGTGTAATAATACTACTACTTCTAATAATTATAACAACTTCTATTTATAAAGTGCCTTTCAAGAAACCCGAGGACACTTAAAAGTGCCCATATTATGAAAACAATCACTTTTTCTGGGATTTTATTTTCTTGTTCCTGGTGCTTCCATACGCATAAAAACTTGGAGAAAAAAAACTCTCCATGCTGTTTTGAGTGAGATACAGGTTTCTGAGTATCCTCCGCCTTCAGGCTCTAGGTGAGCTGTTCAACATCAGCACGGCTTTCTACGTAACTAGCCGAGATGAGGTGGCTAACCATAGCTCATGCTAGTGCTAGCATGCTGGCTTGTTCTCAATGGTAAACACTGCTACAACACCCACTGGTTCACCAGAATCTCCAAAAAAACTACTTACATGTCTCTGTTCTGCAGTGCGCCCTCGTTTAGAAGAAGTCTCCAAGTTATGCTTGCCTTGTACTGACCAAAGTTGGAGAAAGAGTTATCTAGCTGATGTGATCACTACCTAGCTATTGCGCATGTGTATCCCAACAAAGATAGTATAGAAGTGAGATGTCTCACTCTGTAGCTAAAACAGAGTCCCAAACACACAGGGTGAAAACAGGACCTGCAGCAATGTGCGGTACAACAAAAATATGGTGTTTTTTGAAAATGAAACCGTGTAAACCTATTCTTTTACAACCTCAAAATACATTGAAAACCTGAAAAGGAGCATAATATGGACGCTTTAAAGAGTTAGAGGTTGTAGGCTGTGGTAAACAGGTGGTGTTTCAGGAGTTTTTTAATTAGGCCCAGGGATGTAGCATTTTGGATACATGCAGGGAGGGTAAAGTGTAGGTGGGTGAGAGACCCTGGATGCTGTGCCCTTGGTAGCCCCAGCTGCTGAATGTTCATGTGTTTTGGAAACAGTGTGAGATTATGAGTGTGTCACTGGTAAACAAGGGCTGATGGTCAGGTAAGGTGATACCCCCTTCCCGATTAAACCTCGTTTTTATTCTTGGTGATGTGTACCAATGATCTCCCCTGTTGAGACACACACACATACACTTTATTGCAGCTGTGCTAATTTAATCTAAAATTCCCACTGGCTAGATCACAATATATATCTGGTGATTTTAATCTTCCTTCAACAAGCCAGCAAGTAGGACACAATAGAGCATTATTCACTATGTAAGCATGCCTACATGTCCCATAATGCACCACACCTGCTCTTGGAACAAGGAAAGGCTCTGTACTGTGGCTTTTGGTCATTTAAGGTGTTGAACCAGAATGATGAAAACCTGCTGTCCTGCCTGTTAAATATGGCAATGAAAATGTATATTTTTGCCAAATAGTGCACGCCTGGAAGCATTTTAGTTAATGTGTAAACACGAGTCATCAAACGGAGGGCGTCCGTGTTATTTCTGCTGTGTAATGACATCTGACAGAGCAAAGCAACAAGCTCCAAAAAGAACGTACTGTAAGTAGATATGGGCTGCTTGTTACTCAACGCAAACACTTTCCATCTGTCCATGTATGTAGGAACATCAGTCTGCAACACCAGTTACATTCACTTCCCTAATATCTTCAGCTAGTTTTCTGTACTTTGTTTGTCTCAGCCTATCAGCACGATTGCGGCCTATATCTCTCTGCACTGCCCTCTCACCTCGTCGTCCTTCCCACCCGTTAAACAGTCCCTCTCTATCCTCCTCCCAGATCTCATTATGAGAGTTGTTAGTGGAGTTGTAGGCATCTCTGGAGTCACATGGCAGGCAGCTGCACTCAGAAGTAGGTCACATGGATAGGTGGGTAACCAGAGGAGACAGCGACAGACCACGGGATGGTACTTTCCACTTTATAAACACACTGTGATGAGCACCAGAGTATTTCAAGTGTCGGCAATAAGAAGACTGTTTATGAAAACACGTAATGATGTCACTGTCTTATGTAATGATTGCATGTGTTGGCCAGTTTGTTAAAGTAGAAATAGATAAAGGTTCTTTCAAGACTATTATTTGAGTCTGATGAATGTAGTTCTCTTTTCTGTAAAGTTTGCTTTCAGTAGACACGAGCTCGAGCACAAGCTTAACTTTTTTAATCAAGCTTTTTTTGTCACATGATCAAGACTTTTAAGTGTTGCAATTCTCTCGTCAGTGCGTTCAAGAAACAGTAAACTCTAGCTGAATTCACGTTTTCATAAAGGTCACTGAGCTCCTGATTGAGTGCTTTTAGAAGCATTCCCAGATGTTTGTGTTTCTTTGACTGCGCCACCATGAAAGAGATTTCCAAATGGTCACAGTTAGAATGAGTTAGAATTTCCATAAGATGATGATTATTATAAAGTGGATAACTTATTTTTTAGTATGATTTAAGTTCTCTGCTTGTAGATTTCCATACTGGGCTTTCAAACCAACAACCGCCTGAGAGGTAGGAAATCAATCTCAAAACCAGAATGATTGACAGGAATGTAAAGTATGTAACGTGAAGTTGATTAAACTTGAAAAGCCAGTTCAATGTTCCTTTTGAACAAGACACTTTCTTCTTGTGTATTTCCAAATGATTGAAGGCCACCTTCTTCTTTTCTCTGATTCAATGTAGATATTTGCGCTGGTGGTATTTGCTACCATCGCGACAGAGGGATACGTCAACACTCCCCTAAGTGTCGAGGTCAAGTGCATCTTTAACCAGAACGACTCGGCATGTCATTACGCTACTGGCATCGGGGTGATCGCCTTCCTGGCCTGTGTGGCCTTCCTGATGTTGGACGTTTACTTGCCTTTTATGAGCAGCGCACAGGAAAGGAAGTACGCTGTCATGGCAGACCTGGGATTCTCAGGTGAGCAGGATTGTTAAAGGGATTTTATGTGTTTCGTAAGAGCTTAATAGCTGCACCAGTGTTTTCTTTAGGACATTTTTTTTGGGCAGTGGGGGCAGGTCAGGACGATGAGCTGACAGAAGTGACAAGTTGAACAATGGCCAATCAGAACGCTGTGAAGTTTTTGGTTGAGCTTTTTGTTTACTAGTTGACTCGGAAGAAAGCAAACGTTTTGACAATAAACTACATCAACACAACAGTATGTCAAGTTAAACTGGACGGGCCCAGTAGCTGTACTTGTTAAATTATAATGTGAGTGGCAGCCAAGGGGGGGGGGGGGGGGGGGGGGGGGGGGGGGGGGGGGGGGGGGGGGGGGGGGGGGGGGGGGGGGGCATTATGTCGGCAGGATAATTTAAAAGGCAACCGTGACTACATTGTGCGTTCCTATTTCTGATACCGTGGCGGCAGAAATTTTGCCGTGGCAGGACAAAATCAACATAGAGGGAAAACTGCGGATTAATCAATATTTTTAGCCTATAACAACACTGGATCAAATGACTTTGTTTAATGTGAAAGGTGTCGCTTATAGTGATAACCCACAGATAATTATCATTCTACTCTGCAGTTTCCCTTAGCTCGTTGGGTCATTTTTGGGGGTTTACAGCCTACAAATTTTTATGTTTTTTGAATAATTTTGTGAATATTGTGGAGCATTTTACAGCTAAAGATCCAGATATTTCACATAGGAGTTGGTAGAAACCAAAAACAGAGCTATAAGAGAAAATGAATGCTAATCTAATAATATGTAAATGTTTTATTTCTACAGACAGCCTCTGAGTATTGGCGTAATGTGCAACAGACTGCTGGCTGTTTTCCTGACAGAACATAACATGTATTATTTATCATAGCACAAGGTTGAGGGAGCAGCAGATGACATCACAGATTGTGATGAAGTTAAACATTCATCAGCTGTACATGACACTGTTCACAGTCAGCCATTCTTCAAGGAAACAAAGAAGTGGTAGTTTAAAAAGCAGATGGCAATAGGAGAGCCCTTTGTATTCTTTTGACGTTGTTTTTCACAGCAATTTTCGTTTCGTATCAGGGTTTTGAGCTAAGCACTTTTCATATTTTTTCATGCAGTGAGAACAAAACAATCGTGTGTGTGTGTGTGTGTGTGTGTGTGTGTGTGTGTGATGTGCATCTATTGCTCTATATTTTTTAGGGGTGTGGAGCTTCCTGTGGTTTGTGTGTTTCTGCCTGTTGGCCAGTCAGTGGGCTAAAACTCATGATGTCAATGGAATCCCAGAGGACGCTGCACGAGCCGCTGTAGCCTTCTCGTTCTTCTCTATCGCCACTTGGGTGAGCCGGACTATAATTGTTTTTTTTTCATAAAGAAACTGCTCAGATTTTTCTTCTCGTCTCACTCTGGGCAAGAAAGATAAGATAAAAATAAGTATAACCTTTGACATTTGATTGACATTTTGATTTCCTTCTGCAGGGAATCCTTACCTACTTTGCCCTCAGCCGTTTTCGCCGCGGTGTTAATGAAGTTTCCATCCCAACCTACACAGAGGCGCCACCAGATCACCACACCCCCTACCCTCCGACCTACGCCCCCACCTCTTACAACCCCACCCCCTACGCCCCCACCACTTACACAGCCTATCCCGGCAGTGTGCCCGACATGCACCAGCAGCCTCCCTTCACCCCGAACTCCCAGCCGCCAGCAGACGCGGGCTACCAGCCGCCTAGCTACTGAGACAAAGGCAGGTCACATGGACGAAGTGGTGGTGGAGATCATCTGTTGGTACACTGATTGTAGTTACACTGCACAGACCCAGAGCTACATCATATTGATGTGGATTTACACTTGATTTAACGTTCTTTTCCAAGTGTCCGATTTAAGAGCCTGAGCAGTGCAACTGCAAGCAAGAGATGAGGCACGCTGCTATTTACGTCAAATGGTCTGTGGTCAGATTTTAAGACATCACGCTGACTGTAAAGATTAGTGCTGATGATTGGTTAATCTGACCTTAGACATGTGTGCAAAGATGCAACTTTTATACCTCAAATGGGCTGATCAAGAAGGGGGGAGGTAGATAGAATGTACCCAGGAGGTCAAAGGTCACAGAAATGTGTGAAGAATACCTGTGATGTCTCTAATGAGAGTGAAAGAAGCCATCCCCTAATGTGTTCGCCTCCTCTTTCCTTCCTGTTAGAACCTGAGTGTGCATTTGTACATAGATTTCACTGCAAAGCTGCCATTTTTATGGTCGTATGAGCCTGACTTTCTTTTCTTATTTGAACTAGTTTATCTTGAGGACCTTTAAACAGTGTCAGATGTATAAAATTAACAGGTGATTTTGTGGGAGTAGAGCACAGTGGGAAAAGATCACTATGAAGCCAAATGGCCCCCTTTGATTTAGTTTTTTGAAAACAAACGTGGGTTCTGTACTGATTACGCAGTCATGTTTCTTAGCCATATAAGCATAAAAATGTAAAATCACCCATGAAAGAAAGATTTGCAATCTTTGCGCGCCAGTAAGAATGCCCCTGTGTTCGCCGTCCCAATTAGCTATGGTTTTTAAGACTTGAAGCTAAATTTGTCAATGGTGACTTAAGAAACCATGAAATCCCCTCCATTACTTTTACTGTGACCATGGCAGATGCAACAAATTTTCAAAAATGAATTGTTGGTGAAAGTGGGTTACATGTGCGAATCTGTAGAGGCATTTATTGGAAGTTCATAGGTGGTGTTGCCCTTTCAACTTGTAGCTAACATTCAGATAGACAGGAGGGGGGAGCAGGTAGATAACTATGCACTTATTGAACAGGCCTATCCATCCGGCCTGCCCGCACAATGAAGAGTAACTACCAGAAACAAGACTCTCTCTTCAGCCTGCGAACCAGAGTGACCACACACTTCCTTCAAAGTATTTGTGACATTTAGTTTTCTGAACACTGATGTCTTGACCACTGACAGATTAACACCCGAGACTGCAACAATGAGAATCAAACACTTGTCTTTAGAAAGACTGCAATAGTTTACTTTGTTGCTTTGTGCCTGACAGTGCTACGTTTGTCAGTTTAACACCTCAGCTGCCTTATCGGGCTCCAGTTATGGCTGTTGTAGCTAAAGTGACACTCAAAGCTAAGCCCCAGGTCAGATTTTGACAATTGTTGCTCGGGTGTAAACTTACTTGAGATCTGCAAATGGCAAGACCACAAACTGAATGTGGATATATTTATTAAACACAAACGTTTTGTGGTACCATATCGAATACATTTGTAGTATAAAGACATTGCTGATTAAAAATGAAGAAAACAAGTGCATAACTTACTGAAGGCATGCATGCATGCACACATATGCAAAAACACTGCTGTTGACTTGTCATTTATGAAAGAAATTTAATTTTTGGGAAGGAAATGTGCCATGATTCAAGTTATATTTAGGTGTAACAGCTGTGCAACACAACTGTCCTTGCTGCCATGCCTGCTTGATCTTTGCCACTAGGCATTCATTTAAAATCAATCAGCTGACAGTTGTGTCTTTAAATTTAATATCACAAAATATTATTGCAAGACTTACATGTAATATCTAATATGCAATACATATTTTATTTGCAAAGTGAATTAACTTGATATTTTGCAAGAGTGATTTATATTTCTTTAAGGTCTACGCTTTACATGTGAGACTATAATAGGATTTATAAAAACTGGCACAAAATAGTGGTCAGGCTTTGGTTGGCTTGATTGTTTTTCTGTTGTTTCCAAGTATGTTTTTGTCTTTCTGTTAATTTCATGTCACAGTGTCAGAAGCACAAACAATGATTTACTGGAGACCTTTTGTTCATAGAATAAAACCATTCACAGGTTGTTCAGGATATTGTTGCATTCATGTACTGCAGTAATACATATAGTACACTACATGTACTTATACAACCAGTCAGCTCGCTGCACAGCCAAGGCTTCCAGGATTTGAACAGGTTATTTTGGTCCTCAGTAGCATGCTGGGCATTAGATTACATAGCTCATAGTTAAAAACCATGCACAGTAAGTGTTAAAATTGGGGAAAAGGATACCCTGTCATGTTTATTAAAATGTACAATTTGAACTTACATTTTTACTAATTACTACTCCTGTCCTGCCATACATGATGAGACATGAGTCACACCTTCCATTTGTATGTCAGCATAAAATACTGCATTCATACATGACCTATACAACAAAAATAATTTAAAACTTAGATGATGTTTAAAGAAACAGGTATTAACCACAATGTAGTGAATCCTATAACAGTGCGTTATTAGTTGGTTCACTAAATTTCAGGGTTATCAAGTGCTTTGTCATTGTCAAAACATACATAAAATAAAACATACCCACCAATCAGACACCAAATACAAACACTAAAATACCAGGAAAGTCTATCTAACCAATATGTTAGATAATCCCATTTGCCTTCCACTGCTCTTCTCTCGGTCTCATTTGATTCAGGGATTTATATTCAACTTCTGCAACTAGTCTTATTGTGCTCAGAAATGGAGAGAGGAGAAAAGCTTTCTGGGAACAGCGGAGTCCATGAGTTTTCCTGCGAGAACATGTTGTGGAGTTTCTTTCCTGAAGGGAGCATTGTTCTCCTTGTCCACCATCAGACCCCCATAACACTTTCTACACACCGCCTGATACTTGTCAGCTCCACCAATCACTTCCACCTGTGGGACAGAGAAACATGAGAATTTGATAGAAGAAAGGCAGCACCACTGCTTCAGAGCGGAGAAAGGGCCGCATTTTACTTCAGGTCTCATTCACCGGTAAGCAAACGCCATGACTACTGCAATGTATTGAGCTCAGGCTCGTACACAGTAGGGTAGACTAGGTGTAGTGGGGCAAGGAGCTATTTCATTGGTTCTTTCCGAGCTGGCTGCGAGGCAGTGATTGGTGGGAGTTTTTTGTCAGCAGCTACAGAAGAGATCTTTTTCAAAAAAAATTATATAGTTATTTGTCTGACCCAGAAAAGTGTTCTGAAACACTTCATGGTTTATATTGAATACTTTTCTAAGGTTTGCCTCCTCACCTCCTTCTCTGCCCCTATCCTCTTGGTGTAGGCAGCTTCTTTGTAACACTGCATGCAAACAGCATGGAGTTTCACCACGCTCTCCGCCAGAGGGACCAGATTCAGGATGTTTCCAAAAGCCTACAGGAATGCAAAGGACAGCAGAAAAGCAGTCAGTACAATGAAATGGATGGAATTACAATTGCATTAAAAAAAGGACAGAACAACACTGAGCCCATTGTACTGTCCGTCAAAGTGCTGCTTCTGCAGATTGTGAGTCCTTCCTTAAAAATGCACTTGTCTTGGACATTTTCTCGCAACTATACCCACATAGGAGCTCTACCGCCCTGGCAGCATCCACACAGTGTCTGTTTGTCAGCTTGAACTGTGAGCTTTTGCCAGTATTCACATGTGGAAATAAACAACTACTCACCTTTCTCTGGAAGGTTCCATCCAAAGCAGCCACAATAACTGTCTTCCCTAAATTGGCCATCTGTTCACAAAATTCCACTGTGTCTGGAAACTACAATAACAAACAGGAAACACAGATTTAGTTAGTGAGGAATTTGTTTGTTGGTGCAGAGTAAGACATACTGGTCAATAGTCTCTATGGAGGTGAACTTGCTTAGGGCAAATAAAATATACACACACACATATATTTACACACACACACACACACACACACTTACAAACTGTCCTTCATCAATTCCAATGACACAGACTTGTAATGCCAGAGACCGCACATCTTCCAGACAATTGGCTGGCACAGCTTCCATTGTGCTCCTAAAAGATGGAAAGGATAGAGGGGGAAAAAATATTTTCAAAAAGGAAATGTGTATTGCCAAATGTTTAAAATGTATTTTATAAATACTTTGGAAATTATTTCCAAAGTCTTCTTTTGTTGGCTTTCAGGGGTCAGATAGTGAAAACATGATATAACACATCAAAAGGAACTACTACTACTAGTCCTGATTTTGTTCAATTCATAATTAAGTGTCCTTTAAACAGTGTACTCTTTTAGACAAGAAGATAATTAAGGGGGGTTCGTAGGGACTTTGCTTGGTTGCCAGCTCATGTCCCGGTACGGACCAAGTACTGACTGTGGACTGGTAGCTGGAGAGGTGCCAGTACATCTCCCTCACTCTGACATATCTCATAGGTCCTGTCTGTGCATGTGTGTGTGTAATATCAACAGTGTAAACATGTAATTCCCTCCCTGGGGCTCAATAACATGTCTTCTTCTTAAATGCTGTAACATTACTTGTAGATATCATTTCAGCAAATCCACCTCAGCTTCTTCTTTTCATCTCTATTTCACTCTTTGTATGTGCAAAAATATATTATTTAATGTTTACAGTAACAGACACTTTTTTATTTCTTATTGTAAGAAAATTGCAGGTTTACACAAATTTAAAACTACACTAATAAGCAAGGTTGCTTCCTTCATTACCAAATCACCAAACACAAGATGGGTATATTTCTTTTAATCTGAGTAATTTGGCGAATAAAACTAGTATATCAAAACGGGGAACAATTACCTGTCATGTGTGGCCATGCCTTTGTCAGAATAACGTATGTCTTTGGCATATTTGATCACCAAGCAGTTGTACTGAGCTATCTGGAAACGGCGCACTCTTCGCATCAGCTCAGTGCTGCAAATTTGAAATGCAAATCAGTGAAAACGCATCAAGTACATTAAAAATACAATAGTCACTTATGTGGCAGTGCCCCTCTAAGAATGAGACCATGTTCAGGCTTCCTATGTAATGTTGTTTTAGTACAATGTGCAATGTCGGTGTGAAGTGATCCAAAATGTGTTATATAACGTATATAACGTTATAAAGTATACTTCTTAACAACTGTACCCTTTACAACATATGGTTTAGCTATAGCATGGATGTTTAAACGGTTTATATAGATTTGATAGATGGGAGCCGAGTAAACAATGGAGGACATTTGGCGGGATGTTGAAGTCTGAGCGGAATACTGTTTGAACATAACTTTAAACAGTGAATATGAATAACAGCAGCTATCTACACATGCAAAGAGGCGTGCTGTTTTCATGTTTGGGAATAAATAACTCACCTTTTGCCTGAAAACATCGGTCCAAAGATAACCTAAAAATAACAAACAGGGTTAGTCGGGAACGACAAAAGCTGAAAGTCAACTACCGTTCACATAATTCCTTTAAATAGACACAAACTGTTAGCAATACTGTGTCCTGTTTTTTGAGATAGCTTGACTTAGCAAAGCTTCAGGGGTTGAGGGGAGGATATTTAGACATTCACGTTTTTAAGTCAACTTAAACCAGGTACGAACCTGAATTTGTCCCCGTGCTTTCCTCGGTGAATTAGGCAGAACTCTTGGAAAGTCCACACAGTCCATTTTGAATTAAAGGCGCTATGATGTAAATAATTAAGTTAAAATAAAATAAAAGTCACATAAATAACACATATATTACTAATCTCATCCCAGAAGAAAGGCCCTCCTGAAGCAAAACGTTAAATATGGCGCGCTAGTGATGTGGAACTGCTTTAACTAAAACTCAACCAATGGGTGTAGTGTCACGTGACTCTTTGAACCAAACAGCGTCCACAGAGAGGGGACGGCGGCCAGAGACAGACAGAGCCGTTCACTGAAATAGGAAGTTTATATTTACTTGTTTTGCAATAAAACTTGAAAGAAGAAAAAGATAAGGGGAGGGTGTATCAGTCTATGGTCTAAAGTGCAGCGCTTCAACTGTCGCTCGGATGTTTCTGCCAGTGGACTTTCGGCGAGTCAAGTCACTTCGAGAGATAAAATGATGCACTGGACTGAATTTAAGAAAGAAGTAAGAGTTTGACTTTGATTGGTATTCCTCGTTTTCTCTTTGCTAGCGAACTTGTTGCCCCCCCCCCCCCCCCCCCCCCCCCCCCCCCCCCCACACACACACACACACACACGCACTCAATGTAGCACAATGATGGATGTATTAAGTAAACTGCACAACTACTTAAAATGTCTCCATCATTATTTTTCGTCGGATCGTTTTTTATGATCACGAGATTTCCGACCGTACTTGAAGTTTCATTTTTGGGGGAAAGAGAGGAAGAAAATGGACACAGGGGTTTGTGCTGTAGCTTGTTACAGGAAACGGTCAGCTACACAGACACTACTAATTAAATGTGCTTATAATGAGGCGTTTTATGATAAACTTTCATAGTTCCTAGTTTAACAACCAATACATACATTAGCATTAAAAAAAGAGTGACGACGCCCTCACTAAAGCATAGGAGGGCGCTGTTCACCATGTTAACAGTAGCTCGTGGTGGCTGTTTTCTCGGCTTTCATGGCTGCCCAGCTGACAGCAGTCTCTCCGTGTGACAGGAGCTCGAGAGGCAGTATTCACCCACCCGGTGGTCGCACAGGATGTCTGCGGACGACGTGATCAAGGCTCACGTGAAGGCTTTAAAGGAAGGTAGGTATGTTTTGAAGCTAATTCGTAACAATGCACAGAAATCCGGTTGAGGCAAGCAGCGTTAGAGGAACACAGGTGTTTCGCCAATTTGTGTATTCCCGTGGAAATCTGTTTCCCTGTTGAAGATTTGCAGCCGGACGCAGAGTTTAAAAACATATGATTAACTAGACAATACAGCCTGACAAAATATATTTTACACGTTTTTTTGTTTTTTTGTTGTTGTTGTTGTTTGTTTTAACCAAACGTTGAGGTTAAATAGAGAATACAAGTAATGGTGACTTGCCCCCTTAAATGTCATCTCGCAGTCCCCCTAAACACTATAATAATAAAAAACTAATACACTTTTTATTTTTATTTTTTAAAACTACTTTTTAGTGCTTCAAGTAAGAGTTTGTGAACTTGTCTGTTAGTGAAAGAGGGCAAACAGTTAATGGTTCAAAGGGCTTGTAAATGGTTTAAAATCCTTTTTTATTTATTTATTGTTTACACCTCGTTATCATTTCACTTGATTCTGCTATTCCATAAAGGGACTGTCATATGTTGAATATTTTGCATTTATCCTCTCTTATTATAATAATAATAATAATAATAAAGGTGGGGGTAATGCTTTTGCGAGGCACTGCATCCTTGTCACATTCTCATTAGGGGCAGAACCACATATATACAGTGGCCCTTTGATTGCCTTTTATTAGAGAATTGCCAGCAGGGAGATGACAGGAAGTTAGAGGAGAGAGGAATGACGCAACAAAGGTCCCCAGCTGGGATTTGCATCTGGGATGTTGCCGTTCATTGTCAGTGCCTTAACCTCCTGCGCTCCCCTTGAGAAACTGTTAATGGATAAACTAAACTAAACTAAACAGGAACGACTATTTTTTGTCTAAACTTGTGAAAAAGAAACCACTATGCAATAACTAAAATCCAATATTGATCAAAATGATTTGCAACATTGTCCACAATACACCCAGACATATTAAAGGGTTAGCTTTGACGGTAGACACATTTATATTGTCTTGCTGTATATCCTCACATTGTTTACCCTTGAGAGTCCACAACTGTCATGCTTTGATACCGTGTGTGTCTAGGTACGGAGCGCGCCCGTGGCCTGGCTCAAACGTTGCTCAATGTCCCATATGGGGAGGGAGATGGAGAGAAACTGGATGTCTACATACCCAGCACCAACTCATTGGGTACGACATGTGTTTGCTATGACACCAACACCAACACCACCCCATTGGCATGCTTCAAATATGCAGAAGCATTGGGAAGGCGTGGGGATTAACAGGCCTGATTCTCTCTGTTTCAGACGTCCCCCTTGTGATTTACATACATGGAGGCTACTGGCAGTTTCTCAGGTACGGCGTTATGTTCTCTTCTGCATCACGGGGCAGATTTTTTTTTTTTTTTTGTCAGGTTTTTTCACGTTGATGCTTTGTGCTCATACAGCAAGGAGGAGTCAGGATTCATGGCTGTTCCGCTCGTTGATAAAGGCGTAGTGGTGGTTGCCGTCGGATATGACATCGCCCCCAAAGGTAGAGTCTTTTCATTTCTGACAAGGATGTTTCTCCTCTTGGTGAAAAATAAATCCTTTTTTTGAAGATGAACTGTGAGTCTAAGCCCTCTGCCTGTGCCCCTTTCAGGCAACATGGACTTGATGGTGTCTCAAGTACGCAGGAGTGTTGTGTCTGTTGTTCAGCAGTATTCTCACATCAGGTAGGCCTACCCATGTTTGCTGAACCCAGCTTAAAGTGAATTCATCTTATTTCCTTACTTTTAAAATGCCATTTATTTAAACATTGCCTCTGACCATGCTCTTCTCTTATCGAAAAGAGCTAAAATGTCACCATCACAAATCCACTGTGTCTCTGTTTTTTTTTTTTTTTTTTTTATGAACTCCTACTAATTTCTCCATAAGTGGTCTGTACCTGTGTGGCCACTCTGCTGGGGCTCACCTGGCTGCAATGGTCCTGTCCACTGACTGGTCGGAGTACAGCATCACTCCTCAGATCAAAGGTAAAGGCCATCTGGGTGAAACAAGAAATGCTGCATAGCTGACATACCTATTGCGTTTTAATTGTTTCTTTAATTGTCTTACAGGTGCTTTTCTTGTCAGTGGCATATATGACCTTCTGCCCATCCTGTCCACCTATGTCAACGAGCCCTTGAAGATGACCGAGTACGTTCCCTACTGCGGTACACGTAACTGCACCTTAAGTGCAATTACATGCACTGGGGTGACCTGATTGTTACCCACTTTTTTACAGTAATCAGACATCAGAAACAGATGTGTAGACATAGAACCCATGCAGCAACGTTGATCTGTTCTGTGCAGAATTAATTTGCATTATCATGGGAAAAGCTAAAAAAAAAAGGGATCAGGTTATTATACCCATTTTTTTGACATTTGGTATTTCTTACAAAAACTGCTCTGACATGTATAATCTTTTCAGGATATTACATTTTTAATTCACATGACAGCTTGACACATTTAACTGCTTTAATATCTTAAAGATTTCTACATCTAAAAAGTAACCAGATAAGGTCAAGTAACCCTGCAATAATGCATTTTTTTATGTGTGTGCACGTAGAACTGGGATTGGGGCATTGTGTGTGAGAATGTGATTGTCTCTTTGTGGAGGAGAAGTGTGCCTGTAAAAGTCCTTGTGTGTGTCAGCAATTGTCCTCTGCTGGCCTCTCGTGCCAGTCAGTATTTGACTCCTCTGTCCCCCGGGTGTCTCCTGTTGGCAGGGAGGTGGCGGTGAGGAACAGCCCCAGCAAGCTGATCCCTCAGCTCAAACTCTCCTTCCCCAGCTGCCACGTCGTTGTGGCCGTCGCTGAGAACGACTCGCCGGAATTTCGCAAGCAGTCGGAAGAATACTACAAAGTCAGTGCTACTGACAGAGCATGAACACTATTTGTGGAGTTTTCTTGTAAACATTCTGCCGCATTACTTTACAGTTTCTTTGTGTGTTACTGCCGGAAACTGTCAACCAGCGCAATAGCCTGAAACAAGTGCCACGAATGTGAATCGTGAGCTTACAACAAAATGGGAACCCTCCTAAAAGAATTGGGCTGTACCACAGCTAGTGGCCAAGAACTCCTTTGAGTACCTTTTAAAGATATCATTGACATTCCACTTCCGGGGTTGCTCCTTTGCCGACTGAAATTCAGACGGATTTGACTCCTTTAGGCCAGATATCCGTTGTCTTGGGCTTCCTTTGTGTTGGCGTTTTAAACTATGTCTGATTGATGAGGACCAGGGTTCCCTGCTCCTCAGATCTCTGCAGGGTAAATCCAGACCGCTAGCTAGACATTTTTCCAACCTAAGTTTTCTGTTGACCTTTTTCTAAAACAACTTTTGAATGTACACACGTTCCACCAAAACAAGTTCCTTCCCATTTTTTCCTTTGGCGCCCAAGTTGATTGTGATTGGTTTAAAGAAATGCCAATAAACCAGAGCACGTTTTCTCACATCCCAGAAGGCTGTGTGGACTAGCCAGACCCAGGTCTGGCAACGGGAGACTAGGTTTGAGATAAAAAAAATGTAATCAATTCATTTAGATGTTTTCTTTTTATATAATAGTTTAGTTTATAAAATCTGAAAAATGCCCATCACATGTTCTTTTAGCCCAAGGTGACGTCATTCAAATATTTTGTCAAAAACCCAAGTTTTCTATTAATTGATCTTGCTGTGACCTCTCGTCTGTTAGTGTTTTGTTAAAATACATAAATGCATCATTTTTTAAATGGTTATGTAATGTACTGTGTATATATATATATATAATATTTCCTTACATCTTTCTTCTGGCTTTAAAGACTTTGAAGGCGTCAGGACTCGATGTGACCATGGAGGACGTGGCGAACACAGACCACTTCAGTATCATTGAGCAACTGGTAGATGGCGAGTATCACCTAACAAAGGTACACAAAACCAAACGACAACAAATGATGTTGAATGTTAATGCTCTTTTTCCAGAATGTACTCTTAAATGTAATTTTTTTTCTTCAAAAGCTGTATGATATTAATGTACAATATGAAGGTAAAGCCCATAACTGTGTTTGATGATAGCAATAGTAGGCCTAAACCTGCTGAAACTGTTGATTTCCAGAATATTATCCTGGAAATTTTCTACAAAATCAGCATACATTTATTGACTGTAGTGCATTTTCCCTTTTGTTTTTAGAGTGGTTTTATGGTCATGGTAGGCACTAATATAAAAAAAATTGTGTTTTTCATAATTTCTTCCTTTGTAGCTTCTCTTAAAGGCAATGGGGAAGACCTGAGGCGTCAGCCTTTGATCCATAATCTAATGTCAACATACCTCTGTAGCAACATACACTTCTGAACAGAGTCCCCACAATATGCATTATTTCAGGTTTGTACAATAGTGAATGTACAATTTCTATCATGTCGATTGTTCAGCAATCAGGTGGCATGGATTGTGTTGTTTACTGTCCGACTGTTTACTGTATCATTACTTATAGCTGTTTGTTTACTGTAGATACTACTGTCAGAAAAACATTTTATGAAAACATTATGTACCTAAAACTGAATCATATCAAGGAAGCTGATTGTACTGCTGTTAAACCTGCTCATATTCAGGTTAAACCTATTATCTAACAAGCATAGTGTACAATGTTATCATCAGGAAACACAGTTCCACCGACACACTAAAAGTTGTTGAGCTGATGGTTAGTTTTGGCGTTTCTCCAGTGTTTTGTAAAAGGCTGGGTCTGTCTGTTTGGTGTTTTTTGTTCTTGTTACAATCTGGTCCACAACTTAAAGTCCTTGGGAAGGACAAGAATAGGAGCTCATTTCAAGTGTACTAATATATCGTACAAAGTGAATGTAGCTTTTGATTGTAACCTTCGCAAGGCTGATATCCAATCTAAGTAAAATTGGGTAAAAGAAACGTAATGAACACATTTGGATTGTTGCACTGATCCTAATATAGTAGAATAATGATAATTGAAAACACATATTTTTAAAGAACAAATGGGACTAAATTGAACGGATTCACATTGTTACTGAGTTCATTTAGGCATCTTAAATAATTGTTTGCATTACGGTTAACACACAAATGTTCTGTATTAATAAGTACTGTAGATTATAAAAGAGATTCATCAAAATAAATGTTCATATTTGCGAATTCTTGTAATGAAAGTTGTTTGTGTTTGTGTGCAACTTACTAGATAGGATTTTCTGTACTTTGTTTGTCCTAGCTTTTTTTCAACTAGTGGCGTGTTATAGTGCTATAAAATAAGATGCAGGATTGTATTCTGTTAAATGTATGCATCACTTCCACACCTGGCATAGTTGTTTTTATTAATTGACAGTTTAATTTTTCCACTAAAGTACATTATTCAGTCAAAGCAGGTCCTGTATTATTTGCCTTTGGGCCCTGTCTCAAAATCTAGTTTTAATACCTTTTTATTTTTGTTGATGTGCTCAGATCCACATTCTTAACTATTAATTTTTGTCCACGCCATTTAGATGAGTGTAATAAAGATCCCTGATTTCTGTTATTTGGCACTTATTTCAGAAATTGAGCCCTCCTCGTTAACAGGTTAGGCCTATATTAAATATAGACGAAGTAGATACCTAATGGGCTTGTCAAGGCCCAATAGGCTAACCCTTCTAATAAATGTTAATCCGGCCATGACCAGAAAGCTTGTTTTCTGACGTCTAAATTTTTTTCATTTTGTGAACTTGTAGTCAATAATAAATTTGTATTAGTTATAAGGAGAGGTTGAATATATTTTGGTTAGCAATAGTTACGTTTTTGACTGTGGGGAGTTGAACTTTCATGACATGACAGGAGAAGCTAACTGCTGTGACATTGCTAACCAAACAGTACATCAAATAAGGCCAGCTGTTCAGACATGAAGACCCTCTATGTTCAAAATAGGTAAGCATAATACAGGTAGATGTGATTACTGTGGGCAAGAAAAACAAAATATGAGGAAGAAAAAAAGTATCTACTTCAATTTATTAAGTTATTTATGTATTTTTATTAGTTTTAATTTTGTACATTTGAGATAGTCCTAGTCATACTCCATATCGTTAGGCGGCGGTAATGTACCAAATCGTTGTTTGCCAGCCGCCAATAAACCTCGAAGAAGATGAAGCTGACGAAGAGGACTCCGCTCCAGGTAAGCCTAAGGTTTTGAAAGTCACGAAATGACTTGATAAATTTGAACTCTGTTTAGATTCTTAATTCCGGTGACTAAGCTTGTTGGTATCACTAACGTGAACGTGTCACATTTGCATGTCAGAGGTTATTGCTAGCTAGCCCAAGTTGCTAGCTGACGTTAGCTTTATGGCTAGCTAACATTTGTGCCTATACTCGCCGACTTGTCTTTTTTTGAAGTACGTCGACGTCGAATAATTGTACTATCATGTGATTGAACTAGTGCAACGTTTTTAGCATTAACGTTAACTTTTTTTCACTTTTTTGGAAGCCGGTTAAAGTTGACAAGTTTTGCTTGCCTTAACTGATACTGACTAGTCGTGTGTCTACGCCTTCGTGGCTGTCTGAACACATGCAGGTAATGGGGCGTTTCATCAATTATCAAGTTGATTGTTTCTGCAGCCATAAGTGATGGTGATGATGAACTAAACCTTCGTTCGCGTTGAAGCTTTCGAGCCAATTGGTTCATGAAAGGGTTCATTTCTCGAGGCTTCATGTGCACACGACCACCTGTTGGTCAAAGATTGCAGATATATAACCGATGATTTCAACTATTTGTGATACTAAGTTAATGTATTATGCACCAGAAAAGGCTTTGGAATAATGTGTCAACAACGGATTCATTTAATTGCTTCTGATGTAATCCATTTATAGTCTATCAATGTTATATAATTATGTTATACTAATGTCTATTTTTTTGATAAGTAACGTTAGGCATAGAGCAGGGAAATATTTCGACCTTACATCGATATCGTGATATGAGACTAGAAATAGTCCTAGATTTGGAACATCATCATATCGTAATATGGCGTAAGTGGTGTCTTTGCATTTTTTTAAAGGCTACATTCCCAGCTAACAATTTTTGGTTCCCAGAACGTTCTGGGAACGTTCCCTGAAGGTTTTTTTTGGTTGTAATTTGGTTGTCTGTAGGTTAATTGGAAGGTTTTCTTAACGTTCCCGGAACGTTCGTTTTTGGTTACAGCGAACGTTCTCGGAACGTTCCCCTAACGTTATCTAAAAAGTTACAACCTTTAGAGAACGTTAGGAGAACGTTCCGAAAACGTTGCAACCTTTAGCGAACTGAGGTATTTGTATACCAAAATGTGATATTTGATTTTATCCATATGGTCGAGCCCTATTTAGGCATATTAATGTAGTAATTGCATATGCCTTGTGATCTGTGATGCTGTAACCCTTGTGTGTTGTGCGGGTTGTTTCCTAAAAGAGAAGTTATGCAATTTGCTATGTTTTATGGTATTGTGATGTTTTCACTCGCTTCACAGAAACCATCCTGAATTACTTAATGTTTCTGCACACCACATAACAAACACCAAAATATGGACTAGTGCTTGTTTCAACAGTACATTCAAAATAAGTTATGTAGTAAATATGTCTTTAAACCGTTGTAACGTTATTGGCCAATGTTGCGGTTTTCACTCAATCACCGGTTTGTCTGCATGTGTTGCATCTTTTACTGTCAAAAGGTTTAGGTTAATAAACTAAACTGGATTAATACATAATAGAAACTTTTACAATTTCTGTTGACTTTCTTTCAGAACTATCGTGCTAGTGTTGAGAAGTTACAAAAGCCAGAGTACAGTCACAGATCAAGCCTTTCAACAGTGCAACACACACATATACACACACACTCTTTCTCGCTTGCAGACCAGGCCTTATTCTTTCTTAATCCCATTTTTATTCAAACTTGGATGTGCTTTCCAGGTTTGGTTTTCATCCCGATTCATAAGATTACACATTTTTTTAGTCAATCCTGGGGCATTCTTTCTTGAGTTTTGAGTGTAGAAGGAGGGGCAGAAACTTGAGATGGTGTAATGGAGAGAAAAGGAGGAGACTTGGTGCGATAGAGATCACGTTGTTCATGTAGGACAGAGCGCGGAAGGAACATTCAACATTCATTATAGCATGCGTGCAAAGGAGAACAGCATGACGGTTACAGCGGGTTCTGGAGAGAAGAGGCAAAGGAAGGGTGAATAATTGAATTGTTCATACAGCCTACAGCAAGGCAGTGTTTGGGGTTGTGCTGCAGAGGGACGGGGAAAATGGGCCACGCATACAATAGGGACAATAAGAGCATTATTTGTTGGCCAAAGTTTGCCAATTTGACATGTATGTTTGTGTTAAAGAGATGTTAGTTGTGGAGTATGAACTTGTTTAGAGAGTCGCTGAAGAGCCACAGGGGAAAAAGTAATTATTACCAGCTGGATATGATGTTAAATGTTGTGGTCCACTTCAGTAATACAATACAGCCTCTTGGTAAATATTTCTACAAACTGGTTTGTCTTTTGTTTCTGTCTGGTAACAAAACGCTGTCTGGGAGCGTCTTATATTTCTTGATGCACCTAGCTTACCAAGCTAGGTGCTTTGCTCCTTCAGTCCTAAGTAGATGCAGTCACTTCTTGTGCAAGAAAAAGATTTAGTAAACTTAAGCATTTTTGTTTTAGTACTATTAAAGAGAGTTTTAGGATGTTTTAAAGACAAGAATGGGGCCTGTCAGTTGGAGAATTATTATTATACAGTGGTTTAAGCAGGAATAAACCACATTTTATGACCGAAGGCTGGAGAAATTAATCAGGCAGGCCGGCTCTGTGGTTGGAATGAAGCTGGACTCACTGGTGGCGGTGGCAGAGGACAACACGGGACAAACTGCTGGACATTATTGACAATGCCAGCCACCCCCTGCACACTGTCATCAGCAACCAGAGGAGCCTGTTCAGTGGAAGGCTGTGCCTTCCCAAGTGTAGTACCAGCAGACTCTTGAACTCCTTTGTCCCTTATGCCATCATACTCTACAACTCCTTACTCGGGGGGGCAGGAAATAGGGTAAAGAGGACAGAACAGGAAGGAAGGGGAGGAGTGGTTTATTTGTCCTAAAAATCTTTTTATAGCTGAAAGCTTGTTATTTTTTTATATATTTTTTCTATTCTATATTTTTATACCTCCTTATTCTCTATTCAAATGTTTGTAAGCTGCTGGGATTTTAATTTTTTCAGTCATCCCAAAAGGATCAATAAAGAGAAGTCTAAGAAGGGTTAAGGCTATGACTGCTGAAGCTTATTATGAACTATACCTATACCTTGGTTGTCCATGACAACGAAAATGTCAAGGGTCACCTCTGCACACTTGTTCTCACGGAACAGGAACACCTCTCGTATATCAGTGGGAAGGGTGTCCGTCACTACCCGATGTGAGTCGAGTGCACATTCACTTTGCGACCTAGTATCCTGCAAAATGCCAACAAGAGACTTCTGTAATGTCAACACAATAAAAATGGACCTGCTTAACGAAGTTCGTTCATTGCTGGCTGCAATAGCAATCAAACAAAACAAAGTAGTGCTCTTGTAGGGTTGTAAGGTACTATGAGCTCTTTAAGATAAGATGGAGCCTGACCATGAAGAGCTTTCTAGGTGAGAAGAAGGATTTTAAATTATATTCTAAATTTTACAGGAAGCCAATGCAAAGAAGCTAAAACAGGAGAAATGTGGTCTCTTTTCCTGGTTCCTGTCAGAACACGTGCCGCAGCATTCTGGATCAGCTGAAGAGTCCTTATGGACTTTTCCGAGCAGCCTGATAACAACGTGCTTGGGTCCGAGAGCAATAACTTCAGTTTTATCTGAGTTTAACATTAGAAAATTACGGGTCATCCAGTTTTTAATATCCTGAAGGCACGTTTGAAGTTTAGCTAACTGATTAGTTTCATCCGGCTTGATTGATAGATATAACTGAGTATCATCTGCATAACAAACCTGGATTCAAACCTGGGTCGCTGCCAAGGACTCAGCCTACCCTTAAAGGAGAATTCCGGCCAATTTTTACGCTAATCTTGATTGCTATAAATGTGTCTACTTTTGATTGGGGGGAAAAAAAACGATCTGAATCGGTGCAGGCAACACCAGATCAATCGCACACAGAATGGATGAGCTAAAATACACAAAGAACTGCTGCGTGATGATTACCATAGAAGCCCGGCTGAACATCACGGATGACAGCTAACAGGGCAAGCTAGCTACCGGCAGGATAGAGACAGGGTAGGTGAAGTTAAACAATGTCTGAGTTGAAAACGCATATTGTTGTCACGTAAGGGCCCTGTTCATGTTGCTTTTTGTGTCTGTGAAGAGGCACAAAGGCACTCTAAAACTTGCCCAACAACTTCCGTTTTAGCTCGGCGGAAGCTCGTACGCGTACCTGCAGATACTCCATGTTGCCTGCACCCATTTGAGTTGGGGGTTTTTCAATCAAAAGTACACATATTTATAGCAATCAAAGTTATGTTATATATTTTGTGGATTCATTTCAATGATGTTTTTTTTTTTATTCATGCAAGATGGCCCACTTCTGCAATAAAACTGCAGGAAACCCTACAATCTTCTACCAAAGTAAAAAACACAAAAAAAGACCAAAAGAAACCATAGTTGCCTCTTTTTTTTTTCTTCACACTGCACTAGTGATGTGCAGTTTCATCACAAACATGGACAGAATCATTTTGAATCATCAGAACAGAGGACTGTTGGATACGCTTGTTGTCCTGAGGAAGTAGGACATGCTGGCTACCTACTCTGTATGTATATTAGAGGTTCTGCCTGACAATACAAGCTTTGTTGTGAACAAAGAACAAAAGGAACACTTTTTTTTACATAAAGCGGTTGCAAATGCCAGTTCATTCTTTACAGTACCATGTCACGAACAATAACTAGAAGATTGGACATCTGATTTGAATACCTAAAAGAAATATAACGTGTAGACATTTTAAGCAAACATTTTGAGCCCGAAGTAGTCGAGGTCGAGGACCACTTGCAGGCCGTAACCTGCTTGATAAATATGGAAGAAGAACAAAGAAAGTGTGGAATTTGTCAGAGCACATAACATCGGGTAAAAAAAGAGCATGTAAAGATGACAAGTGAAAATCAGTGCAGTGAAAAACACAATGAGTCTTTCAAGGAATCAGTTGAGATATTTATTGTTGAAGCTTGTAGAAGAAAATAATTTACCAGTTACTCGTTTTATCCTAATATCCTCCTTTATTTTCACTAATTAAATTGAAGATTACATTTTTGCTTAATGTTAATTAAGCATCTCTCTATGCTCGATCCCAGGCTATAGTGGTCATCACTCCCGGTCCAAGCCTGATCGTGAAGATGGAGATGATACTTCCATGACTTCCTTTGGTGTTGCTATCCGGGGCCTCCCCCTGGCCTTGGCATCCATGACACGAGCTACCACCTCAGACTCACGCTTCCACCCTAAATGGCGGGCGATCACTGTGGCGACTCTGCTGGCTGTCGTGCTCATGTTATACCTGACAGTAGGGGACAGAGACTTTGCCACCAGAGACTACTACCGCAACAGGGTTCACGGTTTGCAACTACACAGTAATGACAAGGATGACATGTTCTGGGACACTAACAAGCAAACTGTACGAAGCCTCTCCCACCACCAGAGAAGGAAGAAACCTTACAATGACACGTACCCGTTAAGTCCGCCAGAGAAGACAAAACACGGCATCCGCTACCGTATTGGTGCAATTGCAGATCTGGACATGGCGTCGCGTAGCTCTAAGGATCAGACATGGTTCAGCTACATGAAAAGAGGATACCTGACTGTTTCAGACAGCGCTGACAGACTGGAGTTGGAGTGGGATGCTGAAACAGTCACACTGGAGAGTCATCTGGCTGAGAAAGGACGAGGTAGACACACACACACACCTCTCTGCTGGGACAATATGCTTTTGTCCCAACTAGACTTGTTCACCATTCATGGGTGCGGATTTTATTTGTATTCAGTCATTGTGATTCTAGAAGTATTATACCTCAGTGTCTGTCTGACTGCAGGTATGGAGCTGTCTGAGCTGGTGGCGTTCAACGGTCACTTGTACAGTGTGGACGACCGTACAGGTGTGGTGTACAGGATCGAGGGCAACCAGGCTGTCCCCTGGGTTATATTACCTGATGGTGACGGCTCAGTCTCCAAAGGTCAGTCTCTAAAAGACATCTTAGATATTGAATACATGGAAGTTGTCTGAGCAAAATGTCTCTAACTTGTATTAATTGTTTTGATTTACTTCAACAGCATAGTTTTTTTAAAAGACAGCCAATGCAGCCTTTTTAGATTGTTTTGATGTGCGTTTGGCACTATATAGTTTTTCTGGAAATGTTGGCAGTCAGGATTATATGCCTTTTATGATTTTGTGTGCAGGATTCAAGGCAGAGTGGCTGGCAGTGAAGGATGAGCACCTGTATGTTGGCGGCCTGGGCAAAGAGTGGACCACGACCTCTGGCAAATACGTCAACAACCACCCAGAGTGGGTCAAAGTTGTTGGCTACCACGGTGATGTGCAGCATGAGAACTGGGTGCCGTTCTACAATGCCATGCGGAGCGCAACAGGGATCCGGCCACCAGGTTCTGACCATTATTTGGGGGTTACTTCTTAACAGTCCTATCCACATACAAAACTTACTGAATTAGTATTGTATCTTATCATTTCAGCATCCAGGGTGTAGTTTGGGTTTCAGATGTCAAGGCTTCCTTAATCCAATAATAAATAAAACCCTGAAGTAAATTAATGTAATGATTTCACTAACCACATGTAATATCACATTTAGTTTCATTGCAAGATAATGTATTTGAAAAGTGGAAATTACACCTATATGCGTAGTCTTCATAATTCCTTACACGCTTTATTTAGTTAACTCTCCTTGTTCTACAGGCTACCTTATCCATGAATCGGCAGCGTGGAGCGAGCGTCTCCAGCGCTGGTTCTTCCTCCCTCGCCGTGCCAGCCACGAGCACTACGAAGAGACTGCAGACGAGCGGCGGGCCACCAACCTCCTCCTGTCCTGCACCGCAGATTTTAGCCACGTAACGGTGCGGCATGTCGGACCGCTCAACCCAACCCACGGCTTCTCCTCATTTAAATTTGTCCCAGACACAGACGATCAGATAATTCTGGCGCTGAAGTCGGAAGAGGATGCAGGCAGGATTGCCACCTACATCATTGCATTTACGCTAGACGGTCAGGTGCTGATGCCTGAGACAAAGATAGGGAATGTGAAGTTTGAAGGGTTGGAGTTTATTTGAGGACAGAGCTGAAGGCGAACATGTTCCTGAACGCTAAATATGCAGGGGTCCTCAAAGTTCTTAATATAACATTCACCTCTCAGTTCTATTGTGCAATAATGTGTGACCCAAAATTATATATTTCATAATTATATTGTAAGATAATTAAGGAGCAAGAGAAGGTTGAAGGACAGGAGGATGCCACACCAACACCGGGGGAGACAACTAACCAATCCTGTTTGTGTGTGACCAGTTTAGGCGGCCCATCTGTGACTAGCAACACACACCAGTCACACAGATAATGTCACTAGCCGGACACCACCCAATAAGATTTTTATGCTTTTATTTGAATTAAACACTGATATTC
Organism: Etheostoma cragini; assembly: GCF_013103735.1. Classification (NCBI taxonomy): domain Eukaryota; kingdom Metazoa; phylum Chordata; class Actinopteri; order Perciformes; family Percidae; genus Etheostoma; species Etheostoma cragini. The sequence goes on from NC_048408.1 coordinate 23,333,284, forward strand.
CAGAGGAGTCAGGGTACAATTAGGTATAAATGAGTAGCAGTCGGTCTATTAAACATCGGGTAATGTGGCGCTCCTCTCCTGCAGCCAAACTCTGCTGGTCAGACACTCAGGGGAACAACAAACAGGATCAAATATTTTATGGAATAGCAACAAATGTTCTTAAATTACTTGAAATATTACTTGTTTTATCTTACCTGTTCAGGCACACTGAAGCCTGTTATTAGATTCATATTTATGTTGTCTATTTACTTGACTCATTTCAACTTCTGATTGTTACACTACAAGTGATACGTTTAACATGTTATTAAACTGAATATCATTAGTTTCCAAATCCAGAGAACAAGTGACACACCAGCTATTTTATATATTTATCATATATTCATTTTGCATACTCTCAAATACAAATAATGAAAATAATCTTGTTTGAATGTCTTGTTTACATTTGGTTTTTAGTGTGTCCGCCAGATGTAACCAATCAGAAACTTAAGGTGGTGCAAACATGTCATCATTGTTGCTGGGTTACAACACATTCATTTAAATACTCACTATACATGTAAAATGTTCATGTCTACAAAATCAGTAGCATTACATTTTCCATCATTATAGTGTACTTAGTTGCACACATTTCATCAAGCATATCCTTGACTTATTTTACATCCTTGCAGGAGGACATTATGGTTACTAAAATGCCAACTGATTTCAGTTTAACATGCTGCAAAATTAGCAATAATTCAGTTTGATCTCCAAACATTTCAAACCTGAGCAAAATCTTTGCGATTGCTCATCTCGTTCACAGGCGTGTTCCCATGGCAAGTATGTCTTGAGGTAGACCGGCCATTTGTATGGGTATGAAGGAGCCCAGTTTAGTGTAAAAGTCAACCATCCTCCGATTGCTCTGCCTCAACTCACAGAACACTCCTCTGGAACCTTCAAAGGTATGGAAAAGAATGTGGATTTGTTTTTAAAATGTAATTGATCAACACTGAAACAAAGTAATGCAGCGTCAGTGATGCAAAGCTCCCCAAATGAGACCCAGCAAGTATTATCATTGTACAGCTGCAGTGTCTGCATATTTAGACGTTTGTGACATTTGCAAGGTATGAGCACTGCAGGGCTTCTTTTTATAAACTGCTTAATAACTGCTGCATTTGAAGTCTTACATGTTAAAGTGATTTTCGAGGATTTAGAGAAACTGAAGCATGTTTTCTGCTGAATACGGGTAACCGCAGAGAAGGCACACTACTCTAGTGTATTTCCGTTGGCCTCCAGGAGAGGGAAACAGGGTTTTCCTACAGAGCTTGGCAGTAGGCCTGCACAGTTTGGGGAATAATAGGAATTATGATTCTCTTCCACGATTCTTCTCACGAAGCATAATGTTAATTGCACACATGAACCATGACAACAACAACAAAAATTGTCAGCACCAAACAGATTTTCTTTGTTACCTACAGCACATAGAGGCTTCAGTTAAGAGAAGGGAGAGTATTACAGCGCTTGGGAGCACTTTAAAACCCCAGACAGTCTATGTTTAAAACTCACAGAAGAAAGTAGGAGCATTTGTCATGAGTTGGCTCGTAAAATTAAATGTGAATCAAAGTCATCTAAAAAAAATCAAAGTTATTTAAAAAAAAAAAAATGGTATCGGGAAGAGGGTGAATTGAGATTGATATACTTTTTTTTTTTTACTATTGTGCAGGCCTACTGGCTATGACTAAACAACTTTGTAGAGAATATTTAGCCTGTTCATGTTCAACCTGAGTTTGTGAATTGGTTGCAGGCCAGTTCCATGTGGCACGTCTAAGAATTATCAAAGGCACTGTCCAAGGCCTTGACCTACCACTGCTCCTGATGGAGGACAACAGCCGACCAATCATGCGCTTGGCTGGAGAGGGATCAGTGACCCGGGGCAGCACTTGTACGGTAACCAGGGAGGGGAAGTCCTTAAACACGGAGTCACTTACTGCCCTCTAGAGGCATGAAAATAAAATACAAGTAATGCATTTTGTTGTCATCTTGTATTCTGAACAAAAACGACTAGCTGTTGCATTTGATCACCTGAATTTTGTCTGCGGCTGGTTTGGCGTCGGTGAGTGCCAGGGCGTAACCACACACCCCGATCTCATCCTCCAGGATAAGAGCACACTGAGGGGAAGGGGGGCTCTCGCCAGCTGACAGGCTGCAGTGGGCCAGAGGGAATGTTCAGATTAAGGCATGAAAGCACGAACAGTCCAGAGAGAGAGAGAGAGAAATCGGACTCTTACCCGTCACAGATAAGTGGAGGCTGCATCATCGAAGGAACTTCGCCCTCTCCTGCGCTCTGCATCTGTCTGAAAATCTTTTGCACCTCCGTCTAGTACAGAAACCCAAACTGTGTAACATTGTTACTGGATTTTTACAAAAATGGATCATATGTGAAGAGCTGGTATCCTAACCTTGTCCTCAGGGCAGTACGGCCGTATGCAGTAAACCGTCGACATGGGAGGCTCTCTGAACAGGTCTCTGTTGCCGTGGCAAGGCAGCATTCTCTGCCAGTGCAAATAAACAGTATATTCATATTTGTGTAGACCTAAACTGAATGAGATAACACTACTTAAAAGAAGCTATTTGCAGGATGCCTTTTCGTATTAAGTACACCTAGTGATTAGTTGGAAAAAATGATGGATTAAATATGACCTGTAAGAAAAATGACCAAATATGTCCCTTAGTTTAGGCATAGCGTTGATCGACATACCTGGAACTCTCCAGAGAGGCCTCCTCTGAAGCCCCAGGGGTCAGGATCAGTGATCATCAGCTGGGCTGAGGGTCGGCCCTGCCCTCCTTTGGAAAGCAAACACGTTACAACATGTGATGCTTAAGTAGGTTCACTTTTATGGATTCACATTAGGTATAAATGAGGTTTAAGATTAGCCTAAAGCAAATCCTCCCCCTCACGCCCAACATTCTGTATCCTCTACACACCAGCCTGTGTGCTTAGATCATCGAAGATTCTATATTCTCACCTAGTGTTTTAACGTAGGCTCGAGCCAGACCGACCCCACTCTTGATGTCACAGATGTAGTTGTAGAGGTCGTACAGAATGCAGCGGTTCGGGGCGTTTGACAGTCGATTAAACATCTGCACCACCGCTTCGCACATGCCATCAAACTGCTGCGCTCTTGAGCACCACTCCGCAGTCTAAAAACAATTTTAATTTACAGGATGAAGAACACTCACAACAGTATCTGCTTTAAAAAAAAACAGAAGTCTAAAACACGCAACACTACCTTGTCTGTCTCTGCAGCGGCAGCCCAACTGTGTTTCTTAAGCCAATCCAGCTCCTGCAGCATGGTCCTGGCTGTCGGCCCGTATTCGTATGGCAGGTAGAAGAGGTCCGACAGCAGCTTCAAGTCATCCAGGGTCAGGGGCTCGGCTGTGTACAGCGGGTTCTCCCCGGCTCCAGGAACGTGGGGGGTCTCTCCCCCATCGGTCTGCATGGGCTCCTCGCCCAATGACTCCTTCTTGAGACGAGCTGGAGGATGAGGAGGGTGATGAGACACTCAATGCGATACCCACTCCATTTTTCCCCCCCTTTATTATCAATCTGTTTGCGGTTTAATAAAGGTGTCTTTTACTTGACTCTCTACCTCCAGGTTGATCGGTGTTCAGAAACTCCTGCAGCCAGTCAGTGAGGGCCAGGGTCAGGGCTTTCTTGGGGCTGTAGCAGGGGTCCTGCTCCTCATCGCCTGGTGATGGGGTGAGAGACAGTGGGACAATGCACAAAAGATATACTGTATATGTCAGGCTTCTGCTTTTATTAACTTAAGTTTGAAAGCACTTAGCAACGGAGTGCCTAAAGATAAGACCTCAAGCAGCTGCTGGTCTCTGTTTAGGTTAGTACTACATACAAATAAAACTACTTTCAGACTTAAAGACCTGCATGAGCTACATGTTCTTTTAAATTATGCTACATGATCTAGTAGTAGAATTTGTTGATGCATAGAAGTGAATATGGGAAGATCTTATCCATCTTGGGACACTCACTCATTTCCACATCCCTCTGTCCTCCATCTGTGGCTGCTTTGCACCATGTAGCCAAGGTGTGGATGGCCACAAAGTTTGGGTAGAACTCACAGTTGGGATTGGTGAGCACTCCTCCCAGTTTAGGAATCAGCTCAGTGGGACGATCCTAACAGCAAAACATCATATTAATCCAGATACAGATCAGAGTGGAGCTTATACAAACTATAAATATAAATACAGACGTGTAAATATGTACCTTAAAGGGTCCTAGGAAAAGCCTTTGGGGGTCATAGTCGTTTGCGTGGATATTGTCCCAGATGACTGGTGCCCTCCTCAGGACGGAGGACACCTCTTCTATGGACTCAACAGAGATTTTGTGAGATACCACTTTGGGACCTAAATAACACAAATAAGCATGAAAGTGCAAAATCTGTTAGTAAACTGTACCTTTGGCTACTTCTGTGGAGGTTCAGTTAGACTACGAGTGGGTCCGTTCTGCCTTACCAGTCCACAGTATGTCTATCCCAGGCAGCAGCTTCTCTCCCACAGTGTGCAGGTAAGACGACTGGGACACATTGGGAGTACAGAACGCAGCACAATAATCTGGAGTTACAGGGAGTAAACAAATGTCAATGATGGAAAACAGAGGTATTACTAGGGCTGTCCTCAAAGAAATTCTCTGTTGATAGGATTTTATTGACAAATCTGGAGTTTTTACACAAAGAAAAATTCAAAGAAACACCACTTTAGATATTACCAGAGAACAACCGATTAATCGACTAACCGACTAAGAGGGGGCAGCCCTAGATACAGTCTCGCAGTGTTTGCATGCTCTAAACTCCCCAGTCTGTGTTCAACAGGACTGAATAATATTTGTAACATTTTACAGGAATAAATTGCAGTATGCTTGTTCTTTTAGTAGCAGTTTTAGGCAACCCCACAGCCTGACCTGTAGGACAGAAGAGGAAGGTCTCAGGGTCTCCCAGGTGCTGGTACACCGCATTAGTGATGGCCACCTGAGCGTGAGCGAAGGAGCTGAAGGCCTGCTTATCAGCTGGACACATCTCAGTCTCGATGTCATCAAACAGTAAAGAGAAGGAGCTGCAGCCAAACTGCCTCACCTGAGGGAGGAAGAAGATAGCGTGGGCTTTGGAGATTTTAAGATCATTTGATTTTTCCATTTCAAGTTCCTTATTGCACAGGGAATTAAACACGCCTGGCTCGTTTGAGATGACCCAGACGGACCTAGGGCATGCTGGGAAACGCTGGCCTCTCAGCTGATCTAACAGCTGATTTGTTCAGAACTGATTCAACATAACGTTTTATATAAACTTTTTAATGTTTTTGAATCAGAGGAATTTTCATCTCGAACGAGCCTTCTACCTGCAGCAGTGTCAGTGCCCTCCATTGCCCTCTGACCTACCTGCGGTGCATAAACGTTTCTATTTTACTGCTTTATGTTTCATATAAAGTAATATGGTGTCCAAAACAACCCCTCAGAGAGCCATAAAGCTACATGCAGCAGAGATTAAATCCTCTCTCATGTTCCACCCTTCACCTCTGCATGCAGGTCCTAACCTGATCCAGTTTCCTCTGCAGGGCGGCAACCTCTTTGGGGTTAGAAAACGTAATGTCCAGGCCGGGAGAGATTGCATAGATGAAATCAACGTTGTGCTGTTTAGCCGCTGATATCAGAGCGATGAGTTGCTCTGGGAAAAGAATAAGAGATGAGAAGAAAACAAATCTTTTAATACTGTCCTCCCAGTTACAGAAATGTCCTAAATGAATGCTGTTTATTGGGAGGTAAACGATGCACAAGTTCCCAGTTTGGATTGATAGACATGAACCATGAAAAATGATTAGGCCTGTGATTTCTGCAAAAGGTGCCAGTTTGACGGTGTTCTGTTTTGAAATGCACTCGGCGCCGTTGGAGACATAAGAGTTTAACGGGTCAAACTTCCAAACTTCGCTGCCCTTCGGTATGCAAGATTACTGATAAGACGCATCCAACCAACAAAGGAGAGGCTCCACTGAACAATGTGGAGATAATGATGACTCAGAATGGGACTTTGGTATGACACTGATATCAAATGAGAAGCGACTACAGTTTAGAAACGATGACATCCCTTGTGTTTTTCAGTATTTTTCATTTTTTTTGGTTCCGTTTGTAAATGAGGATCCGGATGACAACATGTACTTCAAGATTTGACCATTAGCGCGTTTTATACGTATTCATAAGTATGAAGGATATTTGTAAATTTAGGGGTCTAAATGAAAAGTAATATAAACTTATTAAATTTATTACATATTATTATCATTATTACTGTGACCTTTGTTAGGCAGTTGTTGCACTTTAATGCAGCTTTTTCTTAAATCTAGTCCAAGTGTTGACTGCATGTTGTCTCACTCGTTTATACTGGTCTCTTTTCAGGTTTGCGTGGATTACTTTTCCTTCCGACTGCATTAAAATGTCCTTCATTATATATATCCTTCATCCTAATTATCCTTCATGGAATATGAATGCATGAGGGAGCAGAAAACTATCCCAGATGACACTATGGGTGAAGATATTGATACCCAGGTAGTGATGGTCAGAAATAGTGGTGGCCCCCACCAACATTTTTTTTTAGTGGCATTTTTTAGGCTTTTAATGTATAGGAAAGCTTAGACTTAAAAGTGGAGAGAGGGATGACAGCTCTACCAGGTGAGCTAACCTGGTGCCCTCTCTGAACAGTTCTTATCAAAGAGGCTAAAGTAAAAAGATTCATTATCATGCTATTGAGGCGGTTTGACAGTCCTGTGCGGTTTTTGTAACTGGGTAGTCTCAGGACACACACCTGTTCCAAGAGCCAGATGAGATTTGGGATTTCATTTAATGAACAAGGAGGACATGTGAAGGGGTGAAACTCACCTGCCTCCTCAGCAGAGTACAGGTCCCTCCAGTACATCCTGTGTTTGTAGTCGTCCTTGGGGGCGTACAGGTACGTGTTCAAACCCCACTTCTGTTCTCTGTGAAACCCCAAACCAGCAATTAATAATCACATCCAGGATTATGTCAGTTGTTATAGACATGATTGGGAGTACGCTGGATCATTTTGTGTTTAAAAAGGTCTTGAAAAATGAAACTAGGCATCAGGAGATGACAAATTCATGTTTGCTAAATAATGTTTGTCCAGTGTTGTTAATCTTTTTGCCTGTACCCAAATTCAAAAAGGTGGACAAAAAATTAAACACCAGTATGGACCAAGAGCTGGGTAATATATCAATAATATATCGATATTGTGATATGAGACTAGATATCGTCTTAGATTTTGGATATCGTACTATGGCATAAGTAGTCTTTTCCTGGTTTAAAGTCGTCATTTTTTTAAACTTACCAGACAGTTTTTTTTATTTATCTTTACCCACTTAGTCATTATGTCTACATTACTGATTTTTATTTATCGAACGTTTCATTGTGTAAATATTTTGTGAATGTACCAATTGTCAACACTACAATATTGTGATATTTGGTCAAAAATATTGTGATATTTGATCCCACTTATTATGAAGCAACTCTACATTTTACCTTGTGTTGTGGTTTTTATATATATATATATATACAAGCCAGGTTTCTACCACACTCTCACATGTATTTCATATTTCTTCAATGTGGTTTGTATGTATGTGTGTGAAACAACAACTATACCAAACTTAGAGGGAACACACCTTTTAAACAGCTCTGTTCTCTGCTCCATAGTCCATGGTCGCCCATAAAAACCTGCATCAAGCAAAAGATCAAGTTATGCACCAAACGATGTCACCTTACCAGAAGTGATCCATACATGATTAATATCCTGGCTGCATTTCTACCAAATACATCATCATCATCTAAGTTCATCATGTTAGCTCGCAGCCTAATTTGGATGTTTGCATTTTGATTGAAGAGCTGTAACGTTACTCCAACTGGATCGACACAGGAATCTGGACTCTGGAGGTCCAGTTTGGGACCCAGGTCCCAGTCTGCTCACCTTCCACTACTCCACTGATGAACCGCTTCTTCCCAGTGTGGGGTTGCCCCTCGGCTCTGCCTGGTTTCGACATGGTTTACTCTTATAGTTTAGCGTTGGGTGGTGCTCTCTTTCTAAGTGTGCTTCCCTTTTACCACTGCGCAGACCGAAGCTCCAGCACTGACACAGCGATGTTGTCAGTCAAAGCTTTGTGTACCTGCCTTTAACGTTCATTTGATTTGACTTTTATTGCAGTCCTCTCACGCCTGCGCATACCAGTCGGTGGTTTTAAGCACAGGGAGAATAGCGCAACATGATAATCACATGGTCTAAAGTCTTAAGTTGTAAATACCGTAACCGTATAAAAAAACAGATCGTTTTGTGATTACTGAAGTACAGGCGAGCGTTCACTGAAACAGAGATGGTTTCCGACTGGGGACTTGAGCGTAAACGTCTTAAAGAGACAGTACGTGTCCCTGTGGCTTAAAGGAACAGTTCAACCAAGGGAGCAGGCAAAAATAACCCAAAGAACACTTCGCATTTCATGGCTCAGTGAAATTAGATATTTTAACTGCCAGATATGCTGACTACATTTTGTCGTCATTTGGCCAGCTTGTAGTGTTTAGATACCCTGTTAATTTATATGAGGGTGGACTTGTAAAACCGGGTTCTCTATGTGCAGTTTCCATGTGAGTACATAAATGCAACTTTTTTTTAGACAGTTGATTCACCAACATGCCAGTATGCAGGGTCACTACCGGTATAATAATTAAGACAACAGGTGAGATTTAAGCCGTTTCTCAATTTCAAGGAAGGACATATATATGTATAGAATGTAACATACAAATACATATATGTCAGACTGGCTTGTACTGTGGCAGCAGTTTGACTTGTCAAACATACGTGACTAACAGCATTAAAAGGGAAATCTCAGATGGTACTGTGCATGCTGGCTCACTGGTATGGTTCTTTGGATTTAAAATAAACCAAATTAACTAAAGTTAATCATGAAACACAACTGAGCCTTTATTTTTTATATACAAATATACAAAGCTTTATCAGTGTTATGGAATGAAACAGAAATCTTAAGTGGGTTTCACTAACAACACGTTTTCAAATTAGCACTGCTACATATAGTACTTGTGCATATTAACTGTACACAGCAGAAACTCAACTGCCTTCCTATCAGAGTCGAAACATGAAAAAACTTCTAAAATACAAAAGTTTGCTACATAAGTTTGAGCATAAGGCTCTGAGGTTCATGAAAAAACAGTTCTTTCTATCTTTGCCACATCGAGCTTGGTGTTCTTGTCCTCCTACACAGCTCTGCTAGTTCTTTAATCCTTTCTGGGCCTGTTTCAGCAACAAATCAAAGTCGAGGTCCTCAAACCTGCTCTTGGCAGGAGCCGGCTCTGCATCTCTGTTTGCATCTGAGGGAGAGAAGGACATTTTTAGGCTCAATGTTATGTTCAATAAATTCCACATTAAAAATGCTTTTTATTGTGGCACTTCACTGGAAATTCGTTTAAAATTTCCATTAAGTTTGGATAAAAACTTGGCCAATGATTGAATTAGAAAACCCACATTGTACCAGGAATATTACATTACAGTGTCTATTGTAGAGCTCGCTAAAAAAACAGTTAGAGGGCTTTGTCAGAAGACGCTAAAAGAAAAGGTATACAGTTGTTTAAACAAGTGAAAATGGTATAGAGCTGTACTTGACGTTGTGGTTTGAGTCTCACCTAGGTCAGCGTAGTGTGAACTACAGAACTGTCTTCTTCCCCCAAAGCAAATGTCAAACGGGAGCTCATCGGGCTTCCGTAGTTTGCCGCCGTTATCGATGGCTGCAAAAGCATCATCCATGTTGTAGAAAGTGACAAAGCCATAGTGGTCACTATGGGAACAAAAGGTGCAGGGTTTAATACTGAGAAAGACAGATCGATGGAACAAAACAACACTGTAAAGGCAATTTTGAAACATCCTTTTATAATTGTATGATTTTTAACGTACCCTCTATCTCTAAAGTGAAGCGACACACATTCAACATCTCCGAACTGAGAGAAGCGTTCCCTTAGTTCGTCGTGTGTCATAGACTTTCGGATGCGGCCAACATACACCACCCTGCGCTCATCCTATGAGAGAGGAGTTTTTATAATACACGTTACTCAATCAAAAAAAAAACATCAGCTGACATGTCAGTAATCTGTTACTCACTATAGCTTTAAGTTTCTGAATCCTGATCTCATGCTCTCTCCTGAGCTTCCTGGACTCTCTGCTGCTGTCGGGAGGAGGAGTTGGGATGAGAGGAAAGCAGAGATTGAGATTACAGGTTATAGGAAAGACAAAAGAGAAAAGGAACACCTACATTTTTATTTCCTTTTAAACTCCAGCATTAACTGACCTGTAAACCTCTCCCCACTGCCTACGGCAAACCCGCGGGGATGGTGATCTGGATCTGGATGGGGACCTAGACCGGGACCAAGATCTGGATCTTGACCTGCTACACCTCGATCTTGAGTAAGACCACCTGTAGCGCCGGGCTGGGGAGCGGGAAATGGAGCGAGAGGGGGATGACGACGAACATGAGCTGCTCTCTGAACGCTTGTGACGGTGCCTGCAGGGTGGACAAATTAAGAATTAGGGACATAGAATTAAGGACAGAGAAAGACTAATACTGAACATACCAGAAGATGATTACTTTTGTCTTTTGGGAGAGGGAGATGCAGAGCTGGAGGTTGACGACGATGAGGAACGAGAGCTGGAGTCGGAACAAGGCGATCTTCTACGATACCGCCTTTCCTCCCGCCCTCTGGCAGGAGGGCTGGGCGGAGGGGTGGGGAGACTAATCGGGGCTGTCTTGTCTTCAGTCGCACTACCACAGTCTTGCTCTGTGGCAGCGTTGTCTGAAACTGATGACGGGCTTGTCTCTGATCTGGTCTTGGGTAGCTCAGAGAGATGCTGCATCACAGCCACAGCAGAGTTATCAACAGCTTGGATGGTGGTGTTAGCCTCACTGGTGGAGGTCTGTTTTTTGCTTTCAGGAGCAGCACTTGAGTCGTGGGTGGTCATCCACAATCCATCAGAGGTTTTAGATACATCCTTGAGTTTAGGGGCTCTGCTACGCTGAGTAGCACTTGAAAGTGAGTGGTTTAAAGGGCCGCAGTAATCATGATCGGAGGATACAGATGAATAAATGTGAGGCGAGCTGTGAGCAGCAGGGAGCTCTGACAGGTGAGTGTGTGTCTTCTTGGATGGTAGAGGGCGGGGGTCGATTATCTGGATGGCCTTGGGTGGAGGATTTTTGCGTCTTAGTGGCAAATCCAGTTCAGTGCTGAGAACGATGTCAGTGCCGAGGGGCTCTGGGATGTCCACAACCTCTGACATTTGAAGATGTGGTGAATTCCTGAGGGTTTTTGGAGACCCAACTGACCTTGGAGAGCTTAAATGTCCAAGTGCTTCCACAGATATGCTTTGATTTCCTTGAGTTCTATCCATGTCCACGTGTCTGTCGGTGTGTAAGTTCGAAGGCGAAGTAGCAAGTTTGGGCTCCGGCTCGTTCTCACACACCGTTCCCTCTTTAGCTTGAGGAGGAAAAATAAAAAGACATTACACGAGACTGGGCATCAGTATCTGATAATACGGTGTTGTCAGTAATCTGATTACTCACCTTGTGTTTCCTCAAACTGTTCCAGCAGGCTGGTCAGATCAGGCGCTTCAATTCCTGAAGTAGATATACAAAGATTTTATTTATTATTACTTATTATTAGCATCATCACAGTGAACTCAATATATCATTAATTGTGAACGGTCATGTCTCAACAGTTTACCTGAGTCAGCTTTTGCACTCTGCACTTCACAGCCAAACGGAAGAGTGGGCAGTGGTTCCTTCGAAGGGAAACCACTGAGGTAAACCTCTGACAACGTCTCCTTCACTGGTGAGGGAGCAGACGGCTGATCAAAGCATGGCATCAGGGAAGGACGCCTCACTGTCTCTGGACTTGGTGACGGAGGAGTCTTTGTTTCCAGCTTGGCTTCTTTGGTCCGGTTCAGGCTGCATCTTTGAGGCTGTAGTTTCTTACACTCTGAGGAAGATTTGAATTGCGGTGAGGTTGGGCACAGTGCTGGAGGTCTGGAGGAGACACATGAAGCTATCTCAGTAAGCCTGTTTTTGATTTCCTGAAACAGGGTGGTGTTGCCCTGGTTTACTAACAGCCCCTCTGGCTTTGGCCCTGAGGAGGAGGACTGTCTTTGAAGAGATATGCCTGAGGATTCATTTAGGATTCCTGGAAAGTGCCTGGTGCTGTCAAGGTCTGAGTCTCTGTTGAGGAACTCCACTTTGGACTCTGAAAAGGAGTGGACAGTGGTTGGTGATGTTGTGCGGCTAACTGGCAGGGGGAGGAGGACAGGATTCGGGGGGTCACTACTGAGCAGTGTTGGTTTCTTTACTGGACTTGTTTTGCTTTCAGGCACGGTAACGTTTGGATGAGCTGTGACATCTGGCTGCAGACTGGCAGGTGAGATGGTTTTGGATTCAGTTCTTGGCCGCTTTAATCCGCTGCGACGTAGATTCGTGGATGGTTTGGCTTCTGAGGGGTGAGGCTCGGCCGGAGCAGAGATGCAATGGGTCTTGTGAGCAAGACTTTGAGATCTACGGAGCTGATCAGCACCACTTCTTCCATTGTCCAGATAATGGTGTGCAGCCTTGTGTCCACAGTTGATTTGTCTTTGTCCCTGTGAACAGAAGATGGGGGTCAGCTCCTTTGGGGGCTCAGAAACACTGGGCCACTTGGTGGTGTAGTTCCCCTGTTTCTCCTCCAGGGGCTGTCTCTTTTGGCGCAGTTGTCTGTACTGTTGGAGGCTGAGGGATTTGGCCTTCGTCTCAATTTTAGGTGGCAGAACCTCCGCCTTGTCACCGTTCACTTCCGAGGACGTTGTTTGAGGCTCGAGTGCTGAGCAAGCTGGATTTTCAAGTGCTTCGGTGCAGTTCATTGGAACGGACACAGTTCCACTTGTTGGATTTTTCTCATTCAGGCCCCTTTCCACAGATTCATCAAATGAAACTACTTGAACAGAGCCAAAGCGAACCCTTTTCCTCTCTCTGGATGGTGGAGTACCGGATGAGTTTCCGTTCAGCAACACACTCTTTAAGAGGTTGTTACTATCACTCCTTTCACCTCCCTGTTCTTCCTCTTTTGTGTCTCTTATAGCTACCTCATCATCCGACACAACATTTATCTCTTCATCGCTTTCTTCACCGGGTCTCTCGTACTTCCACACCTCTTCCCGAGAGAATAATGTGTGATTGTTCCTCAGTTTATCCCCCTCCTCCTTCAGATGCAGCTTCAGGCAGTAGGGGTGCATGAGCTTCACCAGGTTGACGAGAGAAGTTGAGGTGAAGATCTCGACTTCGGCCTCTGCTTTCTCATTCTTAGAGTGAAACATTGGTTGACTTTGTTGTTTGAACAGATGGCTGTTTCTCTCCATTTTGCTCTCATCTTCCTTTCCTTTATCAATCTTTATTGTGAAGGTTACATTTGGTGATGTGGATCGTGGTCTAAGTCTGTCTGCAAGGGATAGTTCCTAAAGAGAAGCGACAAAGACAAAAATCAGATCACATTCGGAGTCTACTTTCTTTCATCAGCAGAAAAGGTTCAAATTGGGACATTGGGGGTGGCAGTAGCTCAGTCCATAGGGAGTTGGGTTGGGAACCGGAGGGTCACTGGTTCAAATCCCTGTATGGACCCAAAAAGTTGGGAGCGTGGATTGGTGGCTGGAGAGATGCCAGTTCACCTCCTGGGCACTGCCAGGTGCCCTTGAGCAAGGCACCGTACCCCCCCGACCGCTCAGGGCGCTGGTTCAGCTGGCAGCCCACTAACTCTGACATCTCTCCATGTATAGTGCATGTATAGGTCCTGAGCATGTGTGTGTATTTCAGGCCTGTGTTTGAGTACTAACAAAAAAAAGTGTGTACACAGAGTGTAGTGCAGTAATTTCCCCATTGGGGACTAATAAACAAATTATCTTATTATCTTATCTTATCACCTTTCTTATAAAAGTTTACTTTGCAGCTATTGTGTTCATGCATGCTCAGTTCTGTTTGTCAGAGAACGTGGCTCATCTTTATCTACGCTATCATGTGACATCTAAGTCCAAATAAAGCGAAAAAGGCTATAAGGCAAATTAATGGGATGGTCATGAGGTGCTCATAGTTAAATATGAATTTGAACAGAATAACTAGGAAGTACTGCTGCAACTGTATTGCTCCTGAGTGTGCACCCACCTCTGAGTTGTCCCTGCGTTCTGGCCGGGTGAGGAGCTTGTTGTCTGGCAGGGTGTCAAAGGGTGTCCCGTCGTCATCCTCCACACTGTCCAGCATCTCGGTCAGGGCAGACAGCAGGGTCTCACTCTCTTCCTCCACTCTACTCTTATCCTGAAGAAGGGGGCACCAGTATCCAGATTTATTCATTTACATGCCAAATTCATGTGCTACCAACAAGCGGCAAGTGGCAACGTTGTGCCCAGAAGGAGAGTCAATAGAAACGGTATCAACAACACAATAAGGTTGGGCATCTTTTAAACTTCCAATAATAATGGGATGATACCTCTGATGTGACAGTGGAGTCTTCAAAAATGGCCAGGATTGAGTGATCCATGCAGGACTGTGTGTCCAACTCCACGCCTTCCATGTCATGTCTACCCAGGACCAACTGCAGAGAAACAAACACAAAAACAAATGTGATATCACACCCATGTGTTTGAATTAATTTGAATGCACACTGATCTGGTCCAAATACTACCCCCTGCAATCTTACAATACACTTCTTCTCTTGGTGTGACCAGAAGCTGAGGCACAGGATTCAAAACGCTCAAAAGTAACTTTTTCCACATAAACAGTAAGAGCTGCCAATTCTGACAATGCTTCAAATACAGCAAAGCAGCTCCGCTGAATAAATGCATTAATAAGGAGACATCTCTTTGCAAATTAAAATGACATTCCACTAATTAAAAATAGATAAAACTAAAATATTGGGCGGCGACAATTATCTGCCAACTTACTTGATGTATCATTTGGTCTAACATATCAGAAAGTAGTGATGGATGGATCACAACTTCTGAAAGCCAAAGTTCACATATTTAAATGTCCTGTTTTGTCAGACCAACAGTTCAAAACCAGAGACATTTAGTTTCCTAATATTAAATACTACAAAAACAACTACAGTTGAGAAAGTGTAACTTGTGAATTTCAAGCACTTTTCCTTGAAGGGACTTTAACAATGAATCAATTGCTGATTCATCAACTGTCAATCAACTAATTCCTTAATCCTGTGATCGTTTCAGGTTAACTAAAGTGAAAGCAAAATAGCAGGAAACATATCTGAACATGTGCTTAAAAGTATGCTTATGTGAGGGTCCTCACATAAAATAACAAGACTTGTGGGGAAATATTTCTTGTTTTGATTTATGTCCCTTATTTTTGAAGTCCTTGCTGCTCTTTGTTTTATTCTTATCTATGTTTATCGATCAAACAAATTACTTTTTCTTACATAAATAATTTGACACATTAAATTAATAACGTTCATATTGTATCATATAATTCTCTGTGATATCTTGTGTGTTCTTTAATGTGTTTTCTATTTAAAAAACGACATACCTAAACTTATACACTATGTAGAGTAAAAACTCTCTGTGGCTTAATTCAAAAACATGGACAGTGACACTGTCAAATGCCTCTACCAAAGTTTTATCGGTACAGAATTGTGCTAGTAAGTAGGAGTCAGATTGAGGAGACAAGTGGCCCTAGAGGCGGGTCTTAGGCCTTCCCGTCATCTCTGGAAACAACAGCTCTCAGGGCCTGTCTGTAACAAGGTTACAGGGCATGTAAACGCTCTTGGGTGACAGTAAAGCAGTCTATCCCTGTGCCTGCCTGGAAATGACTTTGAATTAAGCGTGCCACAGCAAAACAAGAACGGAGGTCATGTTACAGTAATGGTTTAAGTCAAAATAAAATAAAAATGAAATGTGCCAATGCAGTGAGCAGGACAGTGTTGAGGGTGTAGCCCATAGACAGTGTTAGAAATAATGGTCTAGCCTTATCGGAACGTCTTGTGCTTCAGAGGAAATGAGCCCCCCCGCTTCCACATGTAAATTCTTGTCGGTGGAGATTTATTAACATGCACGAAGACGTAATGACAGTAAGATGTTCCCCTAGCTACATGTGTCAAATAGTAGCATGTCCGACCAGGTTAGCCAACTCGCTGGTCACTACCTCCTTACTAGTACTACAAGCCTTTAAAAGCCACGTGTCGCCATGCGTGCATGTGGCCTCGCGCGTCGCGAAACCACCACCTATTAAAGCATCGAAACTAGCTTGTTTGCAGCTATTGTGATGTCAGTTAGCTTAAACGAGCAAACCAGTACCTCATTGACAGTGTTGCTGACCAGAAAGTCACTGTGGCTGTCATTTAAATTCCCGTCTTCCCCCCTCCACCGCGCCGCCATGTTGCTGCTCCACATGATCCGCTGGCAGGCCGGAGAGGGAGACACGTGGTGGCCACCGGCGGGAAGCGGGCAGAGAACACCGACCTGGGATCTGATTGAGACCACCAGTTCCAGTTGAGTCAGAGTAAAGAGAGTTGTAGACATCTGATCCAAGGTCAGCTATATGTGTCTCGAATGCTTCCTTTGGACTGTCATTAGTTTTCTCTTAAATATAAGCTACTGGTTTTATTTAGCTGCAAATACTAGGAGTTAATGGATCAACGCAGATTTTATCTTTATTATTTGTTAAATTCGGGAGATAAAAATAGTAAATAAGACTATAGTCTGAAGGAAACCGTTTTTCATATCTCTGTGACAATACAGATCAATGTAGTGTTTTTGAGCTGCTTTCACATCACGTATTAAGTCATATCAGAATTATAGTTAGAAGGACTTGTGATTTAAAAATACATTTTTGATTTATTGCTCCAAAGCGACACCTTGCGCCCAAATGACAATACCACACGTTATACTCAATGAACATACAGCAATTGACGATAGCGGGCAGCAATAAGCCAAATACAATATCCGTGGTTTTATAAAGGCCTACCTCACCAATCCAGCCAACTGTACCAAATAATACAGTTTTTAAAACTTTTAGTCACTAAATATGCAGAATTTCACCAAATTGAGTGAAAACCACGTGAGCAACCACTCAGGCCCCCGCACACATTGTAAAATTAATGATTGGTTTGGATCAGTTTTTCCCCTTCATGGCAAACAGCTTTAATAGAGAGAGCACTAATAGTGTAACTGGGATTTCTCTTGAAATTGGAAAGAACACTCTGCAAAGCTGTTTAATTCACCTAAGTGCTCCATGGTTTCTCATTTTATATTTGCTGAGAACTTTATAAAAATATCAGCATCATCCAAATCAGTATCAAAGTATGCGAGACATAATAATACGATGCAATAATAGAGTCACTCCTTGGAGTAGTGTCATATAACATAGCAAAGAGTATCTGCTTCCTGTGGCCTGCATCATCACCAGAACTGAGCTTATCTGCATGTTCAGACATTGCAATATTGATGTGTTGACTTTTCTGATTAATGTGTGTACATACCCTCCAACCTGACGTGGTTTGCTACAAAAAACTACAACGGTGCTGCTATACCCCGTTACACTTGAAATGGCACCCACGGTGGTCCAGTATACCTTAATTAAAATGTGTTCAGGCCTCAACAATGTTTGCACTGCACACTAGATCATTATAATTGAATACATTGGAGTGTGTTTATCCCTTGTGTTCACATGACTTACTGTCTCGCTGAGGCCCTGCATGCAGTCACATGAATCAGAACCAGTGCTGTTTCATAATAAATCTTTTTGTCTCCACTTCATCCCGTGCTGCTCCACACTGTGCCACCTGAAAAATTGAATAATTATTCTAAATTTTTAAATAGTAAACACAGCTGGCTAAAGCAGTATTTTCACCTGTGGTTTGCATTGATTAAGACCCACAGCAGCACCAAACCTCATGCTCCACTGACAAATCATGTGATGGGTTTTGGATGGTTGATTACATTTACATATTTAGCACAGCAGCCAAGTGTTTTCCTCTCATCTCCTACAGTACTACCCATTACCCTGTGTCCAATTGTGCAGTGATGCTGAAGTTGTTCCACTACACAGTTAATCATTTCTACAGGAATCGGAGTGTTTGTCTTTTAATAAATCTGGTCAAACCAGGCCAGCTGAACAACTGACATCATGTTTTTCACCTCACATCACATCTTCCGACACATGTTAAGCATGTGAGGACTGCTGAGCAGTAGCAGTTCAATGTTAAACTGAAGTTTAAATATAAATATGTGACAATGATTATTCAGTCTGGTCCTAGAAATGGCAACCCTGACTCCGTCCAAAATGTAACCAAATCTTCTCCGAGCACTTTTAAAACTCATTAAAACATTGTATCTCGCTTGAGTTTTACAGATGCTGGTAGGCAGATTTTGTTCATTCAAACTAGGGTTGCAAAGGGTCTGAAACTTTTTTGGTAAATTTCCAAGGGAAGTTAAGCTTGGGAATTCTTTTGCACAATTTCAATATAAAAATCATATGTCCATTAAAAACTTATTTCGGTGGGAAATACACATGATAAAGCAACGGCAAGTTTAATTTAAATTATACTAAATTTGAATATTTAAGTTGGATTCACTCAAAGCCATTTGTAATTTTTTATTTTCAAGTATTGAATGTATTTTATTTACAAACCTGACCAACCTCAACTTAGTGTCAGGTTGTATCAGTGTAGAGTGTGTAGGCAGTGTTGTATTAGGCGGTTTTGTTTGTTAGGTTTCTTTATTTACACATGTAAAAAAAAGGAATTTGAAGGAGAATTGCCTAAAAACCCTCCAGGGGCTCAAAAAGGGACATTCTCCAGGCAGCATACTATAGGAAATAATCACATAAATGTAAAATACACAATTATCTCTCAACCATTTTACACACACATTAAGAACCGTAATTTATAATGCATGCATATTTACACGCAATTTGGTAATTTGAAAAATAAAAATGTACACACTTACAGGCTTAGAGCATACATTAATGTGACATGGCCTAGAGTCTGCAAAAAAAAGACAAAGGAGAAAATAAACGCAGATACAAAGTTTTGCTCAAATGGCTTGGGAGCAGCATGTTTAAGGAGAGCTTTCACATACTTAGAAACCTGTCAGGGGGAAAGCCACCAGAGGCAAGAAACTTATAGTTTGACAGTTCTTGTGCACATATAAGCTCGTCAGAGCAGAAGTTCATAATGTGCAATGCACCTTGTTTTCATTTCTTTCTTCTTTTTGTAAATGTGTACTAGCTCTCATGCTGTTGTCACAATATACTCAGACGCGTGCTGCACCCCCACTGCAGGAAGGTATTTAAAAATATTACGCTTCTATAGTAATATAGAGGTAATAATTGATGACGGACTTTAACATATTTTTACTGAAGCTTCCTGTCGCGTAGGAGTTAATATTCTGTAGATTTATTTTCTCCACTAGATGGTGATATTATACATCTCCTGTTAACTTCTGCTGACACTTAGCCCCCTGCGTTGTGAATGAGTTAATTCCCAGTGAGCTGATTGCTTCATTCGAGCCACCTATCCACAATGGATGCCACTCATTTATTCATACTTGAATGAAATGGATGCAAAATGAATTCAGGTTCATCACCTCTTCATTTTGTGTGTTGTTATCTTGTATCCTCTCCCTGTTTTTCTGTGGCGGACTATGTGTCTGGCCTGTTATCTCATGCATACCAGCAAGGAGTCGACCTTTGTGCTGAATACCATGGCGGTACACCGAGTCAATGTCTGTATTAGATTAGTTTGGAGAGAAATACTTTAACACATTTTAACAAGAATAGTCCCAAAGAAGTCCCAAATATTCCCTGTTCATTTATTTTGATGCACAGGGCCACCTGGTCTATCCCTACAGGAAATCTGCTCAGTGACTTCTCTATGTTCTTTTGTTTCCTTTGCCTTATCCGTCAATCCCACGTCTTCTACTGTACCGTTGCTACATCTCTCTTCACACACACACACACACACACACACCCTACAACTCTTGAAACACATTACTGTCTGAAATGGGGCCAAAGCATCCTCCAGTCTCCAGCGGGTGAGGTGCAAGTGTGAGTGTGTTCAGGAGTGTGCAGAGGCATGTGTAAGAGTGTGTATGTGTGTGTGCGTGTTTAGGAGGGGGAGTTGTGTGTAAGTGGGTCACCTTATTGCAGCATCCAGTGCCCAGCCACCATGTCAGTACATGGCCACACACACACACACACAAACACACACAAAAAAAACACACAGAATATATATATATATATATATTAATATATTAATATATTCCTATATTCCTCTTCCCCCCCCTTGGGCTACTGTTTTTAGTTGGAAAAGTAAAACTCACTCACTCATGAACAGACATTTTCCCTAGTTCCCTAAACTCTACTGAGGGCCATTCTATTCTCAGGAGGGAAAAGGAAGAAGAGTCAAAAAATAAAAACATCTCCATCCTGTTTTTCTTAAATGCTTTTTACTCCTCTCTCTGTATCACTATGTCCCCTCCCTTCTGCCTTGCATCTCTTCCTCACTCTTGACCTGCAGGAGGACTCCCACGGTGCTCTTTTGGCATCTCTGAATTTTTAAAGAACCCATGAGGTTTGAGGAGTCAGGTATACAATTTCCTCTTTCTGTGTGTGTGCATGCATGCTGTTTTGTATGAGTTGACTTGGTTGCTCAGTCATGCAATGTTTTGCATGTGTGCATGCCTTTCAGATATTGTGTAACGCTGGGGGCAGTGTGTTTATAAAAAGGCAAAAGCACTCTGATCTTTAACTTGACACCCTCTTTACAAGGTCAAGCACACTCAGGCGTTACTCTGAGATGACTGAGTTAGGAGTTGTGTTGCCATCGTTCTCGTTTTAATTTTTCTTTACGTGAAGTCTCTTTTCTTTAAACTTTCAAAGGAGAGGAATGCCCTCCCACATGGTGCAGAGAACATCTGTTAGTGAGAAATGAAGGCCTGAGAGAGAAAGAGGAGGAGGAAGGGGACTTATTACAACATTACTACAAGTGGGAAAAGAGAAGAGGTGAAGAAAGAACCAGAGAGCATGCAGAGAGGTGGAAAGGAGAGGAGAGAAACTGACAACACCTCAGCTGGAGGAGAACACCCTTTCCACAGAACAGCAGAGGTGAGAGACTATTCGGCAAGGTAGTGACTTACAAGTGTACACTTTCACGGGCACGTGTGCACACAAACACACTCAGCGTGGTAACAGAAGCCTGCATCAATAATGTAGCTAAGAGAAACAGGATGCAGATTTGGCCTTACATAAGAGTTTACAGAGGGCTGGCTGTCTCAGAACAGCCTCTTTCATTCACTGCTTTGCCCTCAGGCTGGATGCACATAAGATTTCTCAAGCTAATTAACTACCACATTTGCCATCCAAACAACTTTACATGATAAGTGTGCTGCAACAAAGGCCCGAGTGTGACGCTAAAGCCAATTTTAACTCCAGTCTACTGACTTAATGTGATTTTCAGTAGTGTTTTTCCACTAGTTAGTAATGTGTTGGATCTTACATTACTGAAGTTTCATTGTTGAAACAGGCCTGTTGTTTGTAGCAGGCATGGTTAGTTTGTTGGCAAAGTACAAATCCTTCAACAGTAATGAACTGGGAACTGAACTCTGTAGTGCAGCTGTGGACAAACCGATATGGTTGAACCCGCCAAAGCACATTGTTATTGCCGGTCACAGGGGTCACAGAGACAGGATTGGGGTCTAGCAGGGGCCACTATTGGATAGATTAGGTAGTATCAATCTGACCAAATCAAAATCCATTCACACTTGGACTAAACAATATTTTAGCCATGCTAGTAGCATGGCCCAATGGCTGAGTTGGTTTGTGGTACACCACTTTGGTCCACATTAAAATATATAAACAACCATCGGATGGACTCTGGCCCTGACTTTTCCTCTAGCGCCACCGTGAGGTTGACATTTGTGGTTAAGATTAAAATGTCCTGGAAATTAAAATGCCTTTAGAGTGTGTAATGAGAAAAAAAAGACAAATATGGGCACCAATATAGCACATCTGGTTGAGCATTAGCCCTTGCACAAAGGCTCAGTCCTTGTCGCAGTGGCTGCAGGTTCAACTCCCACCTGTGGCCCTTTGCTGCATATCATTCCCTCTCTCTTTAGTGTAACTAAACAACCACTTGCTAAAACATTACCAACGACTTTTGTCAGTGTTGTCGTTACAACTTTTTTGTTCTTCCCTCAAGACAAGTTAAAAAAATCTGTCAATTCAGGTTTAATCAAAATAATAATTAGATACATGAATTTAAAAAAAACAAAAAGAAAGAATTGAGGAAATATTTTAAGGGTAATGTAAGTCACAGCAGGGAACAAATTCTTGATTTTTTCCAGAAAGTGCTTTCCTGTTCTCCTTTGTCATATTTCTGCTAGCTGCACACTGTTGACTCGTGCGTGCGTGCGTACGTGTGTGTAGCTCATCATGCTCATCATGCTCATCATGCTTGTGCTATCCTTATTCTGCCACATTGCCATGGCGACAGTGCCCTCCCGGGGTAATGGGGGACGAGTTCGCCAGAGCTATTTATTCCCTTCCTCCCTCTATCCATCCATCCATCGCCCTCGCTTTTCCTCTTTCTCTCTCTCTCTCTCTTCATCTCTGCACTTATCCTCCTGCAACCTATCTGTCTCTCTCCTCTGACTGTCTTCCTCCTTCTGCTGCTCTTTCTTCCCCTCTCCGATTGGCTTAACACTCTCCTCCTCAAAATGAGATACTGCCTAATGAGACAGAGGGTGAGGAAGAGAGGGAGGGAGACAAAGAGCAAGTGTCTTTAAAAAAGGGAAGTAGAAATATGTGGAGGAGGCAATCTATGCAGACTTGTGTTCCTTGCTGCGTGTAAATAAAGAACCTGATTTAACAAAACTCTGTAGTTTTTGGAGGGAAACAGCTTGGAATATATATATATATATATATATATATATATATATATATATATATATATATGCATGTACATTACATTACACTGCAATGTATATGCATGTAGTCTCTTGAGGTGCTAATATGTGTGCTGTGGGTTTAGTTGGGGTCATGACCTTTTGAAATGGTTTGAAGATTTATAATATCTAGATACTGTATATATACTTCTTGCTATAAGTGTGGGGTATGGGTTAAGAAAGATTTTCCCTTTCTAGTTAGGAAGTGCATAATTTTGCAGGCTGAAATTTTATAAATCTGGGTTGAGTAAACAAAAATTATTGCGGTCACTATTGACGGCTTTTAAAAACGACGTATTTGTGCAGGATTCCCCAGTTTGCGCTAGTGAAGGTTCTCTCTGACCAATCAGTGGTCTGTATGTGTTTTAACTCTACCTTCTAGTAGCTCACTTGGAACCTCCACCGACCAAGAAATAATACCAGGTACTATCCACAACTTTTGCAAATGGAAACCAAACAAAATAAGTTCCTTAAGCGGCTGGGCACTGTAACTTTTAGCAAATGTTACTCAAACAGGTGTAAATTGTCCATTATTATATTACATATTATTAGGAACTGTTTTCAGCAGTGGATAAATACACATTTTGTGAGACAGTGGGTTATAGAGAGTGTTTACAGTAGAAGGATGATTTATGTGGGATGGACTCAAAATGAACTACAGTGTCTATGTTAATGGCAATGAAGGAGCATGTCAGTTGGCGACTCCCTCTTACACACACACACACACACATATGCACACAAAAACTTGTGCATCTGACGGAGAAAGAAAAATGATTTAGTGATGGAAGACATATTAGAGCGCGATGAGACAGTGGGAGGGACAGGTAGAAGGGTGGAAAGAGTAATAAGGAAGAGGTGCAGCGGGGGAGGAGGGGGGGAGCAGGGCAGGAGAG
>NC_048408.1:23357330-23360800 GCF_013103735.1 Etheostoma cragini
TCCCTCTCTTCCTCCCTCCCTCCCTTTGCTCTCTGGTAGTGTGTGTGTCTGTGTGTATGTGAACAGTGGGGATAACAGACGCTCATGTGAGCAGCCTCAGTGGCGGCAGCAGTGACTGGTGAGAAAGAGGAGAGAGTAGAAGAGAGAGGAAGATAACGGGGATAACAGAACCACCACCATCATTCTGATCGGATTCACACCAGACATGTGAGAAGATGTCCGTGGGCGGCTGCGCATGTCCCGGTAAGTAGCTGCTGTGGTGATTGTTGCCGTTAACAACAGCCCAGTCGCTGCTGCTGCTGCTGTTTGCCAGCAGCTGACTTTTTTCAGGTCGATGTTGTTGTTATATTTTGGTTGGTGAGTGCAGCCGCTGCTGTGGCGTAACAGGGGCAGAGAAGGCAGGGGGAGAGAGGGGCCCTGGGGCTCTGTTTGCAAAGGCTCATGGGAGGTCACCCTCTGTGATGGCTGAGAGGATGGAGAGCAAAGAAAATACTAGAATAGATGGATCAAAATGTAGTCTGTTTCATTCTCACTTTTTTCTCTTCAGTCAGACCACAAAGTGATTTTTACTGTTGTTTAGTTTGGAGATTAAGGAGAAAAAGATCTTTGTTGCCGGTTGTTGCTATGGCACCACTGATGCTACTTCTTCTCTTCCTGTGGCAGTTTGTTTTTGTTCTTGTTGCTTCTGCTCCTGCGAGTGAGGATTTCTGACTGAATGAAAGTCGGCACAGATGTTACACTCACTTATCCACAGTGTAAAAAAACCTCACTGGCCGCTAATGCGTAGCTATAAGAGGAAAAAAAAAATGAAGGATCAAAGTGTGACATTTAAAGGGCAAAGGTCACTGGCTCAGATCAAAGGCTTGCACCTCGTCCCACACAAGCTAGTACTCAATGTTTGTTTTACAGCTCACACTGGAGTATATCATTTTAGGATGCATTAAGAGGTGATGATTTGATAAGGACAATACAGTCAGATACTTCTTATTCAGATTGAGCAGTTTTTTTTTTTGCCATTGACATGAAAATACAGCATGACCACATTTGTTTGCCTGGTAATCAGTTTCAGCATTCCTAAAGATGTAACTCCTACACACGTTGTTTAGTAGTCTTGTTTCTTTCCATCCTCTTTTGCACAGAAGTCCTTCTCTTTCTTCCTGAGTTCATGGCAAGTCTGTGAGTGCATTCTTGAGAGGTAGAAGGGCAGAGATGGACTGACCTTGTCTCACATGTTACAATCACTCGCATCACCATTTGTTTATGGCTGCTGCTTTAAATCGCAATCACATGGTCACTGTCCTCTCTTGACCCATTGAGAATTAGAACAGACAACCCGGTTTTATTTCAGGTCCAACTTAAAAGTAAATCAGCAACAAAAGAAAACTCTGCAGTCAGAGTTGCTTGTCACTATTTTTAATAAAATTAATTAAAGTTGAGTAGCAGCCTCTGGGGTTCTGGGAGCTGAGCCACCTAGAGCCACCTGCAGGGAGTGATATCCATCATATTAGACCACCATATTGAGAGGTGTGCAACTTTTTCGCCATATGTAAAGGCTGAGGAACTCCCTGCAGTCCCCAAACTGTTGTGTTTGGGTGTTGAGTGCCTGACAGCAAACAGATAATTCTTCTCATTTTATTAGCTTTAACCAGACAGAGGAGGAAAGAAAAAGAGGAATCATTGTCTAGGCCTAGACCAACCTGGGCCGCTGAGCCTGGAGCAATATATTAAGTGTTACAGCAATTTATGTTGCACTCCTGATAGGACGTGTAGGACATGAAATATAATCCTATAGCTGAAATTGTATTCAAAATCATGATGGAGTAGTTTAGAACCTACTGCCACATAATATACATCCGCAGGAGAGAAAGAACAGTGTGTGTGTGTGTGTGTGTGTGTGTGTGTGTGTGTAGGAGGGGTGCTGTATCCCCCTGACGTGGCCTCCTCTCTCCTTGCTACCAGGCCACAGTGGCCGCCGCGGTCAACCCTCAAACAGCCGGGATGTGGATACAGAAATGTAGCCAACCACACATCCAGGATCAGATTCCCCTTTTGCCAGTCTCGACTTTAATCATTAGAAAGATGGAAAATCTAACTGGTTCCATGTACTGCGGTTTGGAAACTCTTATGCTGACAGATTATTTCAAAGGCGGAAAGTTTAGAAAAGCAAATTAAGAGACAATGCCAACTCATCCTGGCCTCAAGAGTTGTATGTAGATAGATGAATGGAGAGATGGAACAACACATGATTAAAGAAGAAGGATGTAGAAATGTAGAGAGAGAGAAGGAGAGAGAGAGAGAGAGAGAGAGAGAGAGAGAGAGGTCTATTGGCACTGTGATCAAACCAGACAGATTAGGTATCAGCAAGGACAAACTCTCTAGACACACCAGATGACAATTTGTCTTGAACACATAGGGAAACGTAGTGTACCAGCGTGAAATGTGTCTGCATTTACACAAGAGTTTGTGTGTGTGTGTGTGTGTGTGTGAGCTTGTGTTTTTAATCTCTGCGCAGGGCCCCGTGCTATGAAGGCAAACGCTGCCACCTCAGCCGTTAAACAAGCCTGCACAGCAGATGCGGGACCGTTTGTTTAGAACCGGGCCTATCTTGCGGTTAGATTGCATACTTAATCAATGTGGTAATGGAAATTTCCAAAATGACATTATGACCGCACTCTTGCGTGCTCCACTTTTGCTCTCATATTGTTCTCTCTGGTGTTCCGCTTTCTTTTTGGCTCAGTTTCTCCACTTTAGGGATTCTCCCTTTTTCTTATTTTCAACTTATGGTCAAAAGGGGCGTAGAGTTGCTTTTCCAATCTTATTTCATGCCATGGAAATTAACTATAACTTTAAAAAGGCAACACAAGTAATGTTTGAACTTTTTCAAAGACCAACAAGTCATTCATTAATTTTCTATCATGCAAACCTGGAAGCCGGAAACAATGTGTGTGGTGCATAAAACTTTGCCTACACACCGTGATGTAACTAAAAATCAACGTAAACACTCTTTTTAAATCAGAACAATCGCTTCCATTCACTCATGTCAACTTTAAATGAACCCGAAGCTTGACCCTAGACAGTGATGCTGCTTAATTTCCACACTTTAGCCAAGTTATCCCCCTCAACTTTCTTGATACATTTTAAACACCTAGAGAGGGTTAAGAGATGCTCGATAGAAAATACAATAATATAATTATAAAACTACAAAGAACTTTTCTCTGTACTCGTTCCTCTTCTTTCCATCCGTGTTTACATTCCAGAGCCATGTTTAACACTGAAGGATCCTCCCCCTTCTTGTGTGGGCTCAGAGTGTGTGTGTGTGTGTGTGTGTGTGTGTGTGTGTGTGTGTGTGTGTGTGTGTACACGCAGCATGTGCCCCAACATGTGGATGACATAAACAGTAAAGCAGTGTGGGGATGTGCTCCGAGCTGCGATACATTCAGGAACATAAGTTACAACACAGCATGCTCTCT
>NC_048408.1:23360937-23361399 GCF_013103735.1 Etheostoma cragini
TATACCTTCATCCTTCCTTCCCCTTTCCCTCCTCCCCTCCCCTTACCAACTCTTTCTCTTTGACTCCCCTGATTGTTAGCGTATGTTGCCTGGCTGGCTGGCTGGCTAGATGAGGGGACGGGAGGGGTGGTGGGTAAGGAGGGAGGAGAAGGGGAGAGAGAGTGAGAGAGGAGAGAAGGGGGAAGGGACTGTGCCCTCTCATGCAGAGAGTCACATGGTGTCCCTGATTGGAGGAAAATGAGTAAAGACTGCATCCCGGCTGAAATGGCAACAGACAAAAAAAGCACAAAGGCTGAGCTGTTTAGAAACGGGTTGCACAACAAGAGGCTGAAGAGGAGGAGGGTGTGACGGAGGGAAGGAGAGAGGGAGTGAGCAGATACTGAGGAGTGATGTGGATTAAGAGAGAGGTAGAGGAGGTGAGGAGGTAGGGGGGCAAGAAAGAGTAAACAGGAGAGAAGAGAG
>NC_048408.1:23361499-23366741 GCF_013103735.1 Etheostoma cragini
CACACACACACACACACACACACACACACACACACACTCTTAAAGGATAAGCCACCTGCAAAATGCCATTGTGAGGGGGAAAACTGAAGATGCTGGCCAATAATGCAGATCAGTAAGTTGCTATAATATGTAGGCTACATGTAATTTTTTTTAGGACATACTTGTTTTATAAAACACACATGATACATGCATTATTGACAAACTGGCACACAACAGAGCCTTCTTTCTGATTTAATCTCTTCCCCCATTGGCCTGTACTGACATGTGACACGCTCGCTGCTGAAGTTCCCTTGTTGCAATGAGTCTGTGTTCTCCTGCCAGAGGAAATCCTGAGTAGGGAATTCACCCAGTGAGTGAGAAAGTAGTGTAGGGCACCATGAAAACAAAAACACTGGCTCACTGTGGCCACAAGAGGGCACTGCCATCAAAGGACAGCCTCTGATTGTAGGTCAGTTCTAATTTCTTCCCCCTGTAATGATGAATGGTGAAGTCCTGACTGTAAAACAAATG
This sequence comes from Etheostoma cragini, assembly GCF_013103735.1. NCBI lineage: Eukaryota > Metazoa > Chordata > Actinopteri > Perciformes > Percidae > Etheostoma > Etheostoma cragini. The sequence goes on from NC_048408.1 coordinate 23,362,010, forward strand.
GAGAATAATCACATCAGCATCATTTGCATACCGTTTTTTAAAGCTCATTTGCATAACAACTGATTATTGTTCTTTTGTTTATTGTTAGTAATTTGTTTTGTTTTGTCGGACAGATAAAATAAGCAGTGGTGGAAGATGTATTCTGATCTTTTACTCAAGTTAAAGAAGCTATACAAAAATGCCAAAAAATACTTCAATTAGATGTTAAAAGTAAAAGTAGGCCTTCTCAGTATGCACCAAAACAATGAGTGTTTTTTTTTAAATGTATTATATTTTTTATTACTATTAACCAGGGATGGGCGATAAGAAAATCCTCCATTATGGTAAGTGTAATGATATTGAAGCCATTGGTACATTTTTTGCATTCTGCAAATTGAGTGTTCATGAATAAAATAACCACATGGAAATGTCTGTGTTGTAAGGAGTCCAGACAATGAAATACATGAAAAATGAAGATATTTCTATTCCATTACTGCAATCATGACATAAAAGTCAGATGTTGCCATGAAGCAATGTGGGTATCATTTTTAATTATGATGGCCGTTTTGATAATAGTAATTACAGAGCAAATCAAGCAAGCTGGGAGATTGATGTTTATAGCAAACCTAATAACCATAATTGCACAAGAACAGAAACAGCAAATTGCACTGTATATGCCGGTGCAGTCAGAGATTTAGGTTCGATAGAATTGTGTGTATGATAATCATTTTTGTACTAACAGTAAATCAGTAAAAGTATTTTTTGTTCATTAAAGAGTGGTGCCCAAAAAAAGATATAACACTATGTGTTTACCTATTTATTTATTTTTTATAAGTTAATGTCACAACGTTGTGCTCTTAGTTTCACAAGAGATCAATGCTACAAGTGTCATTATTACATATTATTTTATTCTTGTTTTGAAGATGAGAGAAATGGATTAATTAAACATGCAACAAAATTAATCCAAGCACATTATTTTTTTTTAATTATTCAAAACTAAGAACATATGACTTAACCAAGCCCGTTAAGTTAGTTTAGCTGTTTCTATCTCACTAGTAGCTTCAACTGGATTTGGCTCACTTGATTTGACTGTTTAGTTTTAAGATGCTCTCTAAATTATATATTTCTAAGGCATTAAAAAATGTATGTTAAAACAAATGCCGGCGAGTTAGAGTCTGTCTTGAATATTTTTACTTGACTAACTATGTAGTAACAAAGTTACTTAGTATGTAGTTACCAATTATTCATGTGTAAGTAGAATTTTTTTTTTGTAGTTGGCTGAAGTGAAGATAATCACAATTATATATAATTTGTAACAGTGAATCCTATTTCCATCATGTGTTTTGTATGTAAAATCTGAATCAGTAACACATGTCAGATAAAAGTAGTTGAGTATAACAGTACAATATTGCCTTTTGAAATGTAGTGGAATAGGAGAATAAAGTAAACCACAACGTGTAAGTAAAGTGAAGTAACACTGCAGATTAGTGTCAGTGATTCTGACTCAACAGACTCTTTGAGCTAAAGCTGCACAATGTTCTCTGTTAGTGCTCATTCCTTCCCCCCCAAAAAAGTGGCAGCTTGTCCTTTGGAGCTTTTGGAGCTTTTATCAGAGCTGAATCAGACAGATAGATCGCTGTCTCTCCAGCTGATCCAATAAGATAGTAAAGAAGACTGAGCTGCCAAGTGGATGGAGTCTAGCAGACAGTGGCCACTGAAAAAAGTCCCGGAGAGATTTAACTATAGCTTCCATATAAAGGAATGGGACTATCTGTTCTATTGTGTGTTGAAATAAATATGAACTGATGTAACTCTCACTAAAGGTTAACTCGCATTTTTAAGGTGGGATCAATTTAGTAAGGGCTGTTACAACACACTTACAAACACAAGACTGTCTCCAGATCAGCGTTTAAGTCGGTGTTGAAGGGAGGACGACTGGGACAGTTGTTATCAGAACTCTGGCAGATGTGTGTTCCATTCAGTTTCCTGTTGACTAGTGAGTGGAAGTGGCAGTGACTGGATGTAGCTATACACATTTGCACATACACAGGGGGCATACGCACACAAACACACACACACACACACACACACACACACACACACACACACACACAGTAGGCATACCCCCTTGTGCCCCTGAGCCTGACAGTCTGGACATGGGAGATATCAGAAAAAGGGAGAGGCAAGAGACACAGAAACCCTGTCGTTGAGTTAGATCAGTATATAGCTGTGAAAGTGCATTTTTGGGTGACAAAATGGCAATGTCAGAACAGCTTGAAACTGAGGGAGGTAAGTCTAATTTTCTGACCTTTTCCTTGTTGTCTTTCTCATAGCTTATTGAGCATCAAAAACCCCTAAGGTCAAACCAATCAAAACAGCCCAAATAAGAAAATGTCCTATTGTTTTTCTTGATATATCTTTTGGTTTCATGATGTTCAGAAGAATGCTGAACAAGTTTAGGCCCTTTCTCTTTCTTGTTTGACTTTGACAAAGGCGAATTCAATAAGTTGCCCTTGTAGGTTTAAGTGTAAGCTCAGTGAAAACTCCACACCGGGCACTTCAGGGAGTTTATTCAGCCACCGCACGCTCTAGCTTTAATCAGTTATTGTACATGGATTTATGGCTTTAGGTGTGAATGTGTGACTGCAAGTTGGGAAGGCTAGCTTGTGAAGTGAAGGTTAGGCAGCTGTGTGTGTGTGTGTGTGTGTGTGTGTGTGTGTGTGTCTGTGTGAGTGACTTGCTGGTTGGGGTGCTGGTTATAGATAAGGCCTGCCCTATGCCTGAGAGCGAAAGAGACGGTGTGTGTAAGCCCTTCAAGCCTTTATCCTGAAACACCTCCCACCCCCACCTCTTCTCCATCACCACACACACATGCAGTGAGGATTAACCCTGTCATGTACCATTTCAATGGGCAAGCTTTGGAGACACACACACACACAAACACACACACACACAGGATTAACCCTTGTGTGTCCATTTTCATGGAGGGTTCTTAGCTCCGCTCTGGTTGTGACAGCATTGACTGCTTGTGTTGCCATGGCTACAGGGGCCAGTGAATGTAAGATAGGCAAATCCACATAAGTCACCCACAACACACACTCTAAGCTACTACTGACTACACCTCCCCCTGGTACTACACACAAAGATGCTGCCTAAAGACTGACAGCAGCCTCGTGAGCTATGAAGAGCTGGTGTGACAAGCTTACCATGGTCAAACCCATATACATAAACTCAGCCCAAGCATCTATGTTGCCGGTCGGGTAAGAGACAGGTCTTAGAGAAGCTTATCCTCTCTACAGGTCTGGTTTCTGGGAGACACTGCACTTCACCCTATTCGAGATTTCTTATAGCATGAGAGTCTGCAAGTCTTCAATTTTTAAGGGACTTATGTTCCAAGATTGCATATTCAGACCGAAAAGATCTGCAAAGATGTCAGAATAGAGTGACACCCTCTGTTGTGAGAAAGCAGAAAGGTTAACATACAATGAAAAATCATTATTCCTGGCTTTACTTTCTCAGAAATTTCAGAATATCAGAGTCAATCAACAAAATGGTTGGATTACGAGGCCCATATTTAAATAGCAGAGGAGTACAGTACGTCGTTGGACTTAGGACCGATATAGAAGTGACATAATAGGGGTGAAATGGATGTCTGACTGATGGAAGAAATCATAACATTGATGATAAATATAAATTATTGTTATTCTATTTACTATATTAACGTTAAAACCACGGAAGTATTTACTTTAAGTAATTACTATTATGTTTGTCTTCATTTTGGTAATTCTTGTACTACTGCATTATTAGTGTCTTTCCTCTCTTCCTAGCTTTTCTTCTTTATCTTAAAGCAAAACAAATAAATATTTTAGATTCAACATGCACTTTAACAATAAAGTTTGTGAAAGAATCATAGAAATCATGTGTACAATATCTAAATTTGTCAGATACCTTCCTTGAAATTCACCCTTCAAACTAAAATGGATTTAAGCACTCATGTATAAAATATATATTTTTTAAAAGATGTTCCAGTTCACATTTCTCCACTCGAACAGCGTGAAGTACAAAATAAGAATAGAACTTACCTAATAAATATATGTATACACTCTTTATCTATGGGTCACATTATTTAAAATTGTTCTCTGGAAAATAATTACATTTCAACCAAATTAATGTTAAATTGTGTTATAATAATATTACCTATCAGCACCAGTTTTCAGATGCACAGCAGCCTCTGTGAAGGCCTGTTAACTGTTTCCATAGAGCGACTCCCAAGAGCAGCTTAATTTGTGAATAAATCATTAATGAAACATTGTGTTTTCACTCTCTGTGTACATGGATAGTGTATAAATCAGAACTACGTTCATGCTAGTGGTTGCAATGTCCCTAAATAATTGAGGCAGGGAAAAAAAACTTGAAAAGAAAGAATTTTTCAACCTTGATATGGGATCACTTGTCAAAAATATTCCAGTCATCCCGATCCTACAGGGTGTTACAAATTAGAAATTGTTATGACATGCACATAAAGATATGAAAACCCACTGACCTAACACTACTTGTTCTTTTTATACCCCAAATATAGCCATATGGATGAGTCCTTGCTGGCTGTGATCTAAATATCTGATTATAATTTGAGGCGATTTAAGCAGATTTATAGGCCTATGGGATTCTCCTATTGGTTTGGTGCTTCGTGTGTGTGTGTGTGTGTGTGTGTGTGTGTGTGTGTGTGTGTGTGTGTGTGTGTGCGCGCGCGCGC
>NC_048408.1:23366841-23440751 GCF_013103735.1 Etheostoma cragini
AAAAAATGCTTACCAGACAACCTTCATGTGCAGTTGTGCATTAGTGGGGGGGAGGAGGAGAAGGGGGAGAGGGTGGCTGGCGGTACTGGGCAGAGGATTGAGGAGCAAATGCATTGCGGAGGGAGAGGAGGAGGAGGGCCTACAGCTATTGTTCATGTCCTCCCGTGAACAAAGGGCTCATCTGGGTCCGTATGTAAACCCACAGCAGGCTTCAGCCCACTGACAAGGCCTCATGCGGGACAAAACATAACCGACTGACTCCCGCAATTTAGGCCTTATTCCGTTTCAGTCTCACGGTTTGAGGAGATTTTTTTCATTGATCCTACTCAGAGGGACGTATTGTGTTGGTACGTTGCGTCCAGCCAACCGCCGTCCAGCGGGCCTATCCGTTTTTACGCACGGAGCGTACACACGGTCTATCATCACGGATCTGTAAACATCAATTTTCTGATTGGACTTCTTTGCAGGTAAAGGGTCGCTTTCACCAAACGCACACTTTGACTGCTATGTCTGGCTAATGTACCGATTGAATCTGATTCACGAGTTGCCGGGGTTGTAATGTGTCGTCTTATTTCGGTGCTTTATCGTTAAAAAGGAATTTAACGCTAAGGCGTTAGCAAGACGGCTAACACCAGCCAACTGGTTACCAACTGTTTTCTGGCTTTAATGTTAGCTTTAGCTAGCCGTGCAGGCCTTTACGGCTGATTTGTAACAGTCAACGTTTTGGTGGTTGAAGATGTCGAGGTTATTGGTTGTGTTTGGTCTATATTTACATGGCTGTGCATGGCTTGTTAAAATGAGTGCTGGTTAATAAGAAAAAGGGAGAATTAAAGATACATTAACGGTTAGCAAGCTACGTGTTAGCATTTCCTAGGCGCTTGCTGCTTCTAATTGCCTTTGTAAGCAGACAACTCCACGTCAAGTGTGTTTCGACTGTTAAAGTTATGATTTACACAGATGTTGAAAAGGGCACATGGAATACGGCTTAATAAAAAAATGTCAGATCCATGTCACATTTCGCTACAAGTTTGCTAACGTAGGTTAATGGTTCAGTATAACAGCTAGCTATCGTTTGATGGGCTACTTTTATGCTTGTCCCTGTAGCAATCATGGAGGCATTCTGGAGTGGCAGGAGTCCCAAACCACTATTCTAGGTTACTTTTATTTAGACGACACAAAATTTATTTTTGTCTTTTTCAAGTAAAATTTATTGTTGAGCAATGTTTTAAACATCCATGTTACTCAACGGTGTGGATGATATTTGTTGTTCTGAGACCACTGACCATCACTTCAAGCTAGGAAGATATGTGCATCTATAATATGTAGCTATATTGTGTATGGTGTACTGCTTCTACTTAGCTACTTGTAAAGGAAATAGGAACATGATTCCCAGTGGAGGAAGTGGAGTCCAGCTGATGTGATTGTGACTGCCTGTCATTAACCGCTAACAGGAGACGAGAGGAGCTAATGGAGCTCTCAACAACTAATGGACACATAACCATTGATTATTTATTTATTTATCAAACCCATTTGTTTTCCTCTGTTGGTGCATTCAGCCCATAGCATAGCAGTGCTTGCTCACACTGTAAACAACTTGTTTTTACACAAAGTGAAGGTAGGGTTTCAAAATGGATGGGAGGTGTATGGCCCTTTTCTCCCATGTAGAAGGGGCTAATGTTTTGAATATCTGTAATCCTCTTCATAGAAAACTTCTTAATAATTTAGCTCATCTATAAAAAGTATGGTGTATATGTAGCTACTGTTTTGCGTAAAATAGGAACACGGTAGAATAGAAAGCAGTAGAGATGTAACTTAGGTTTTGAATGGATACCAACATGATTTAGGAACAACCAACGTGTCTGTCAGTTTGGCACCTAAGGTCTGTGTTGGGCTGTGCTGTTTGTCTATCGCACTACAGTCTGTATGTAAAGTCATCAAACAAAATACAGAAACCAAAGTCCTCTTTTTTTTAAACCTAATCTCAGAGGATAGGTTGTTTTACTCTTAGTTGTCTTACTGTAGACTAGAAGTACATATTTCACATCACTTTGCTTTTAAAATCAAGTTTTCCTGCTTGAAAACATCCTATTAATACAATTAAAATGTATCTCTTCATGTCTGTGGCTCTAGGTATATCATACACACGTAAACCATGTGCACACACAAACACACCGTCAGGGATACACTTAATATGCAGAGACAAGATACAGAGACATTAATGAGGCGGGGCTTCACCATGGTGACCAAAGAGGTCGTGACCTAGCGGCCGGCATGCCCGGATGTCCTTTATAGGAGAGCTGGGCAATTAGAGTAGAACAGGGGGTGTGGGTCAATATTGGTCTGTTTGTGTTTAGTAATATATAGTTATTCATAAGGAACATCAGTTTCTGTAGAAATGTAGCAGGAGTGCGTTGTTTACAAGATGCTTTTCAATATTGTTTTTGTGTTGTTATGAAACAAGATTGGTGTATTGGGGATGACCTGTGAATGAGTGCAACCAACTGAAACTGGGCCATACTGGCCTGTTCAGGCTGCATGTGCATTCACCCTTACACGATACAGTGGTTCTTTGTAACTATCAGAAGTACCACTGTAATTCCCAAGGGTGTAGCAACTTCAAGTACCACCTTCTGTTCGCTCATTTATCTCTTTTTTCATTTTTGGCTTATAATTTAAGCCCTTATTAACACCTGGGCCTACAACATACTTGTGTGTTGAAAAGTGTACAGTATCAATCTTTAAATTTGTGGATTTATTAATACAGCATTTATTACCAGATTTTACACATTCATTGTTTTATCTAATTTAGCTGCCACACCCTCAGGAGTTTGATATGCCATATCTGTTTTATTGCCATTAAAAAAAGTTGAAATTAAACAAAACATTTGTGTTTCTCACCTCTCTTCCAGGCTGTTCCTCCAAGTCATTCAAGCTGTACTCCCCCAAGGAGCCCCCCAACGGTAGCACTTTTCCCCCTTTCCATCCCGGCACCATGCTGGACAGAGACGTGGGGTGAGTTTTATGTCTGTTTCCTGTGTGTTTTATGTGTCCGCTCTGGGTGAGGAGTTCACAGTTCCTGCCTTTAAGAATCTTTGACAGGTGCTTGTAGAGCTGGGCAATATGTATTATATCAAGATATGAGAGTAGATATCATCTTAGATGTTAGATATCGTAGTATGGCATAAGTGTTGTCTTTTCCTGGTTTTAAAGGCTAAATTACAGTAAAGTGATGTCATTTTCTGAACTTACAAGACTGTTGTAACTGTTCTATTATTTGCTTTTACCAACTTAGTCAATAAATCCACATTACTATTGATTATTTATCCAAAACTCTTTCTGTAAATATTTTGTGAAAGCACCAATAGTCAACTCTACAATATCGTTGCGATATTGATATGGTATTTGTTCATAAATATTGTGATATTTGATTTTCTCCATAACGCTCAGCCCTAGGTGTTTATATTATTGCATACAATGTTTACATAGCCTTGTAAATCCAGCCTCAATATCATGACTTTCATTTCCTCAACAATGTTAGTCAGAAAAACATCCACTGGTAATCGATTTAGCTTGGCAGCTGGTAGTCCGGCCAATCAGCAAACTGTAGAAAGTATATGGTGATGGCTACAACAAGCAGCGCTGTATTGTGAAGTTGAGATGCAGTGACTGGTTGTATTTATTCAGCGGGTTCACAGACTTTCACAACAAGCACTCAAGACATTTAGATGTACATTCATTCTCAGAAGTTGTACATCTCTCAGGGAACTAGTTTCAATGGATAGTTTTGGTTGAAATGTGGTGTTTACAAGACAGCTGCAGTGTTTTACCCGTTAAAAATCTGAGATCAAATCAAGGTACAGCCCAGGTAGTGTTTTTTTGTCCGGTCAGGTGCACCAATTGGACGCTCCACTTTGACAGCATGACGTCACTTTCCAGGATCATGTACTAAATTGATTTTGGCTGGTAGAACTAAAATTGTTCCGATACCAGAATCGGAAATGCCTACTGTAATGCCTTAAATGTTGGTATCAGTATACAAGTCTATGAACCGCTCCAATGCCACGTAATTTATCCCTGAATAAAGTCTACTTTAAAGTAGTTTGCTATTTTCCATTATGAGCGACTGTTAACCTAGATAATAAAATAAAGTTAGATGGAATTCATTCTCAGTATTTGTTCATGTTTTGCAAAGGGTTTCACACTCCTGGGTTTAATGGTGATATTTCAGCATAAGAGGGCACCTATCAACCTCCTGTCATTTGTTGAAAGGTTGAGCCAAATGATCCTATGTTTAAGTGTTAGAGGTGGGATGAGTTCTTGTCCCGCAAGATCTTGTAAAATTAAAACGATATCGAGGACCATTTCACTCTAAATCAATCTGGGCCAAATTTTGGTACCTGTGAGTGCGTAAGCTTCTCTGTTCTCTCTGCGTGTTTCAAAGAGAGCGGGGTTCAGCTTTGAGACACACACACACACACACACAAACACAGGAGGTGCGGTGCAGACTGAGCAAGGGTAAAGCAGACACAAGTGTGTTCACATTTTTCAAAACTTCACGCAGACAGCGTTTGCTGCAATATAATGGCTAGATCGCCGTGCGGTTAGTGTTATGCTTCTGAGACAGGTAACTTTATCTATATAGCACCTTTCAGGAACAAGGCAATTTAAAGTGCTTTGCTTAAACCACTAAAGAGCAATTTAAAAACGGTCATGAAAATAGAACCGGCAAAAAAAAAAAAAAGTGATACATATACAAGAATAAAAGTCACAGTGCAATGTAAGAAATACATCTTGTCTTTGGATTACCAGGTTGTAGGCAGGGGATTGGGAGGAGAGAGGGACGCTGCAGTTATTAGGTCTGAAGAGGTTAGTTATACAGGAGAGAAGCCATTTGAGTTAAAGCCTGTTTACAGTGCAGTACAGTTTTCAATTTGTGACTTTCTTTTGAATAAAATACATAATTAGTCATATTTCGTCATTTAAGGTTTCCTTAAAATAGTGTTTAAAGCTTGTCTCCTTGTGACCTGAGTGTCTCGTCACACCCCTATTAAGTGTAGTGTAATTTTAGCAGCCCGCTATCCAGGCAAAGGCCTGTTGAGTTACAATGACGAGGGAAAATTGTGGACCAGCTCTGCTAATGTTTATTGCTGAAATTGATTTGCCTTGACTTGTGTTGCTTAGTACGGTTAGAGGGTATACCTCTGCAGGATTGTGTGCTGTGAGTCAAAGCTTGTCTTGCAGTAAGCAAGTCTTCCACAGTTTGTGTTTGTGTGTGTGTGTGTGTGTATCTGAGAAGTCTTGTAATTTACGATCTCCTTTTCTCATCCAATTCTTGCCATGTTTGGCTTGGGTCCCAGAGTCGTAAAGACAGACACGCTCCTGGAGCAGGGCGTATTAGCACTATAGCTAAATGTAATCATCTTTCTGTCTCTTGTTTCTCCAGTCCAACCCCAATGTATCCTCCCACATACCTGGAGCCCGGGATAGGGTAAGACTGCATTGTTTCCCCGTATCTCCAGCTAGTGGGAAAAGGGCAATAACACAAGGAAAGATTAGTTCGTGGGAAGTTGTGCTCTAATCTCACTTTCAAAATAGATCTTGTTTTTTGTCTTTGACGAGGCTAAACTAGACAGCATAACAGCCCTAAAAGTATGGAGGCAGCAGAAACTTAAACAATGTTGCGATCCGTACAGATGAAAGTGAACAAAATAAATTGTACTAATACCACAAGCTAAATGTTCTCCACCCCTGTCCTGCTTTTCTTTTCTCCCCCTGTTTTTCTATGATGGACCAGGAGGCACACACCATATGGCAACCAGACAGACTACAGAATATTTGAACTCAACAAACGGCTACAGAACTGGACAGAGGTTTGTAGGCACACACATGCAACACTCAAAAACAATCCAATAATTTAGAGGGTAACTGATTTAATTTTCTCTTCTGCACCCTGTAGGAGTGTGATAACCTGTGGTGGGATGCATTTACTACAGAGTTCTTTGAAGATGATGCCATGTTGACCATTACCTTCTGTCTGGAGGATGGACCCAAACGTTACAGTAAGAAACAAAGTCTCTGGAACATACTGCCTCTCTGTTTCATACATCTACTGTCCCTTTAACCCAAAGTCCTACAGTCAGAAATGGATTGCATACAATAACTTGCCAATTTCCTCCTGTCTCATGCCCCTTGTGTTTTCTCTCCTCCTCTGAAGCAATTGGTCGGACGTTGATTCCAAGGTACTTCCGCAGTATATTTGAGGGCGGTGCCACTGAGCTCTACTATGTGCTGAAACATCCCAAGGAGTCCTTCCACAATAACTTTGTCTCCCTTGACTGTGATCAGTGCACCATGGTCACTCAGAATGGAAAGCCCATGTTCACACAGGTGTGTCTTTGCATCTCTTGCTGTTATTGTGTCCACCCCTTGTTTAAATAAATGTATGGCTATTTCTGTCATTAATATGGCTTAGAAAACAACTTTGTATTACATAGATTATTACTGAATCAAATGGCTGGTACATTTTAATAAGAAATAGATTTTTTTTTTGCTTGTGACTCCTCAACAAAAGCAATGAACACACTTGTACAAAAACAACGCAAACAATTGAAAAAAGGTGTTAAAAGCTACTTTAGGTTTAGTCTGAATGGTTGGTAAGTTCCTTAACATGTGAATGCGTACCGCGTTGAAGGGTCATCGCGGAGTAATGCCTAAGTCTAAGGCCACGATATTGAGCCTATTAGGGTTACTAGGCCAAAATATACTGTCAGTTTGTAAATTACGCACAAGCTGTATGTGAATGCTCCACCTCTTCTTCGCCGTTTGATGGTGAATTTCTGTAGCAGAAACCGCGCCACCTTTAGGTCTGGAATGCGTCCAAATGGATCTATTTGTAAATGACCCAACACGCTATTTCATATTCCAGACCTAAAGGTGGCGCGGTTTCTGCTACAGAAATTCACCATCAAACGGCGAAGAAGAGGTGGAGCATGCGCATACAGCTTGTGCGTAATTTACAAACTGACAGTATATTTTGGCCTAGTAACCCTAATAGGCTCAATATCTTCTCCAGCAGGAACACAAGCATGTAGTCCGCCATTGTTAGTGTTATGAGATGTTGTTGCGGGATAAGAGGTCAAAGGCTAGAGGTCGAGGGGTGTGGCAATGACATCATCCATATGTAAGTATGCGGACAAAGACGTAGGGGCGGCGTTTCGAAATATTTCACCCTGGGACCAGGTTTTAAAAAAAGGGAAAAAAATAAGTGTTTTTAGGCAGTGTGTTTACAGGATTTGTTTGGACCATTGGTCAAAACGACGCAAAACATGTACGTTCACACCAAAAAGCGTTTCCGTGTGGATGGCCCCTAAGCCTCCTTGCAAGGTGGCTGCAAGCAACTTAATAATAATATTAATAATAATAATAATAATAATAATAATAATAATAAACTTAATAGTTTGGAAACCTTTTTCAATCGTTGATGTGATCACCCCAACACTCAACCCTGGTGTTAAAAATGTGATGTCTGCTTTACATCTGTGGACAGCGGTGCAGCCTTTACCCGTCTCTGCATAGATTACTGTCTACTGACCTGTGACTTCTGAACTGCTGTAGGTGTGTGTAGAAGGCCGCTTGTACCTGGAGTTCATGTTTGACGACATGATGAGGATAAAGACGTGGCATTTCAGCATCAGACAACACCGTGAACTTATCCCCCGCAGTATACTGGCAATGCATGTGAGTGGATACAGAGGGGAGTGGCAATGACCACATGTAGTTTACTGACGTATATAATGATGTTTGTGTGTCAGCTTTGTAATCAGTCCCCTGTTGATTCCTCAGGCCCAGGACCCACAGATGCTGGACCAGCTCTCCAAAAACATAACAAGATGTGGCCTCTCGAACTCCACCCTTAACTACCTCCGAGTAAGTGATGCACACACATTTTACCTTTTTAAAATGATACAGGTCTTGAGATTGTTTTTCTCTTCATTGGGTCTTGATTATGGTCCAGTCATAATGTAACAGGAACTTTTTAAGAAAAGAAAAAACTTAGCAACTTGCAGGCTTCCAAATTATAGCTTCCCCTGGAAGTTTATGAAATGTTAATTTCACACACAAATGTAACCGTTGAGAATAGCAAAATGTTTCCTCTAAAGCAAGTTTCAAGTTAGTCTGCTTAATCAATGTTGCTGAATGATCATTGATCATCTTTATGACTTATTTATGGGCTGCACTATATATATATATATATATATATATATATATATATATATATATAATTTTTTTGCCGTTACCACAATATCAACTTGGCCAATAAATGCGCATCCCAAAAGGCTGCGGTATTTTGCAAACCACACTTAGAGATTATTTTGAGTTAGCTAAAAGAGAGTATCAGTTTATAATGTAACCGTCAATTTTTTTTGTGCCATTCATGTTCAACTTGTTCAATAAAATATTGTTGGAAATAGTTTTTTTGTTCATCTTTTTAATTCAACAAGCAATCTGCTTTATTCTAGCAGAATATTTTAAGCAGCAGAAAGGCAGAAATTAGTACACTTTCATCTTTATTGTTATTGCATATTTTCTTATTGCACAACCTCATGCCTGCACATGTTAAAGTGGTGCATGGCATTGTTGAAATTAGTCTCACTTGAGTCATGTTTATTTTTTGCTTCTGATATTTTATGATCAGATTTTCCAATCTTGAGAATTTTCAAGTCCATAAATGAAGTCATTTCAACCTGAACACCAGCTGCTGCTGATGATGATCAATTGGAGCATCTCTAATGATCTTAAAACATCAACACTGTGTAATCTCTAACCTGTTGCCTCTCTTGTTCCCTGCACCAGCTGTGTGTGATTCTGGAGCCCATGCAGGAGCTGATGTCCAGACACAAGACATACAGCCTCAGCCCCAGAGACTGCCTCAAGACCTGCCTCTTCCAGAAATGGCAGAGGATGGTGGCACCACCAGGTTGGTGAACAACATAAACAGATAAAGCCACTTACAACCATATAAACTCACAGTGAATGTATCTGTAACTCTTGCTTCGTCCCTTCTCTATAGCTGAGCCATCAAGACAGGCGCCAAACAAGCGGCGGAAGCGTAAGATGTCAGGTGGCAGCACCATCAGCGGAGGAGGAGGAACTAATAACAACAACAACAACAAAAAGAAGAGCCCTGGCAGTGGCTTCCCTCTGACCAGCCAAGTTCCAGTGAGTACATCACTGCTGTCTAGTGTCAGCATTTTGCTACTACATCTCCGACTGAAACATTCCACTAAGTTTACAGTTAAACTGTCGCATTGATTCATTGGGGACGTTCACATGTCACATGTGCCTATAACAAGTATTCCCGAGGACATTTATGTTTCAAGTGAAATCACATTTACAAATATTAGCATATGACACACAATCATTACACCATCATTATAAATTAATTGTCAGACATATTTCTTAAGTGACATAAGTTGAATGGAGAGGAAGGTGTGACGTGATTTAGAAATAAATACACCTGTATCATTACTTTACTCTCTTTGACAGCACTGTGGTTACACCCTCCACTTAAACAATATATTTATTGCCTCGCTTCTATTTTGCATTTGTGCAGGATGTGATGGTGGTGGGAGAGCCCACGCTGATGGGAGGGGAGTTTGGTGACGAAGACGAGCGTCTGATCACAAGGCTGGAGAACACACAGTTCGACGCGGCCAATGGCATTGACGACGAGGACAGCTTCAACAACTCTCCGGCGCTGGGCTCCAACTCGCCCTGGAACAACAAGGCCCCCTCCAGCCAGGAGAGCAAGAGTGACAACCCCACCTCACAGGCATCGCAGTAGAGCCCCGCAACCTCAACACAGACCCCTCTCTGCCACTCATCAGACCCCCCCCCACCCCGACAGCCACAAGCGCAACAACCCATCCCCTGCTCAACAACCCAGACATCCCTGTAGAGCTCAGATTCATCACACGCAGTTGCCCCGAAGGGGGCTCACCATATCTCAGACAATGTCATTGAGCCATTGCTATGACTTCCTCATATTTAGGCACCAGGTCCCACTTCTGTCTCCTGTTTCTTCATCTCGCACTCAAAATTTCCCGTTTCACAAATTTTCAGTTTAAACAGCAATTGGGTAGATGCGAAAATGGAGGCGCAGGGATCTTAACCAGGGGAGAACTTTGCACACTAAACTGTCCGTACAGACCTTCACATGTAGGCAGGGGTGGGATGGAGGGGATGGTGTCAGTGGGGCTATGAGATGGTGGCGAGTTGCTTAGGGACCACTTGTCCACCCGTCCTCTAAACATGGCTCTCAATTCTGGTCTGTTAATGTCAAGTCAATTGCTGTGTGTGTGTGTGTGTGTGTGTGTGGGTGGGTGGTTGTGTGTGTGTGTGTGTGTGTGTGTGTGGGGCTAGAAAAGAGGCCGCCTGAGGTTATTTGTGGCTTGGCTGAAGCAGACAGACCAGAATTTAGAATCAGACTATAAAACCATTGAAATTCACACACTAGTAGGAGATCTGAAATGTGGCACTAGGGAAACATAACACACACCGATACGTACGTACACACATACATACACACACACAAATAAATCTAACTATTGAAGGATTTTGAGTCCCCTAGTGTCAGAGCAATCTCTGATTTAAAACTGCAATGGATGCAGTCTTTCAAACAGAGAGCATTTACAACACACACGCACGCATATACACACAATTACACATTTTAAGAGTTTTTATACAGTATATATTTCCCTAGAATGTTTTTTAATTTGTATTAAACGCCTTCATTTCAATTGTTACTTTTTTATTTTCTACCAATACTGAAAAGCTACAGACCAAGGAGCAACACAGGACTTTTATCCCACCCCTCCCCCCCCTCTAAAATATATTGTTTTTATCTTTTATGTTTATAAAAGAGAAATAATTTAGTGTGGATGTTTTTATTTTGTCTTTTCATTCCTTTTTTGGAGATTTAAAGTTTTGTGTATTTGTGCTTGTATATTTAAGGTAGTAGCAAAGTTCTGTCTGACTGTAATAAAATGTATTCTTACTTAGATTTACCTAAAGCCATCCCGATCTAATGTAAAGAAACAAAAATAGGAAAGGAGAAAAAACACTCATGAACCCGTCCCCTCTATCTCTCTCTCTCTCTCTCCCCCCCCCCGCTTTTTCCTCCTCCTCTTTTTAAAAACTTGTGTAAATTAAATTACAAAACCCCGGGGGTACAATGGCACCACGGAATGATTTTACTGATTTTCTTTTGTATTTATTCTGGAAATTTTAGAAACTCACATGTATTTCATCTATACAGGAAGTGATTTTTCACTTAACATTTATCTGTGTACCGCAACTTTCAACTTGATGTCAAGTGAATGTGCTCACTGAATTTTAGTTAACTGGTGATTTTCATATTTCATCACTGACTTAAACAGATTTTTTTTTTTTATTATTAGTTTTTGTTCAAATTGCCTACATTTGTGCAGTGTCTTTCATAACCAACGGAATGATACCATCAATCAACCAAACATCTTCTAAAGCCAGCTTAACATTAAGTTCAGTCATCATTTTGGGTAGCAATGCTGTCTGTAAAGTCTGATTTAAAAACAGCTGAAGCTCTATTTTATACATTTTTCCATTTTGTTACAGTTGAATCCAGCAGCAGTTATGATTGAGTTTGAATGGTGACTTGTACCTTCTCCAATCCCTGTAGAAAAATCATTGTTTGATATATATTTTTTTGATTTGGTTAGATTCTGCCCTTGATAATTAATGTATGGTACCAATAAAAAGATACATTTTCACTTTAAAAGATTGATTTTGTAATTATTTGCAACAAAGCTCATACATGTGTAACGTGTTTGCTTCAAAAACAATGGATCCTTCAAACCCCACAATGCATTTTGTGTTTGGTATTTGCCCATGTCTTTCTCATTCCACTCCCAATTACTTTTACAGACCTCAGAGATCCAGAGCTACAGAAATCAAGCTGACTAGAGCTAGAGTTATGAGTAAACTGACATTAAAATTTTGATCAGCTGTGTAAAGCTTTATGCGCTTTTCTTCCCACTTCCCCTTTTTTTTTTTTACCACACACC
Organism: Etheostoma cragini; assembly: GCF_013103735.1. NCBI lineage: Eukaryota > Metazoa > Chordata > Actinopteri > Perciformes > Percidae > Etheostoma > Etheostoma cragini. Next base: position 23,378,943 of record NC_048408.1, read on the forward strand.
TGGAAACAATCCCCTCCCCAGTAATGTCCCATCCCTCTGCAGTCTGACTATCGTAACGTTGTCTGTGAAGTTCAGCTCGGATCACACAAGCTTCAGGCTGTGCTGCTGGGTGTCCCTGTGTGATCCTCAAATCTTGTCCTGAAGCTATAGAGCCCTGCTGGTATAATTTTGTCTGACAGAGTAGTTAATTGCTTTCACCCGTTGATCCAGGTCTACATTGGTCCTTGAATAGAAAGCTTGAATGAAAACCGCAGGCAGGATGGAAGAGCCCCCCAGGGAACAGATTGCAGACTACTGCTCCGAGGTCTAGTCTTTGAAACAGATTAACTCAAAATGGCTGATCTTCGCTTTCTACTTTTAACACTATGTCTGAAATAAAACAATCCTCTCCCTATTATGAAAACTTCTTGATGCGATGGCATTGCAACCAACATCATGTCGTTGCGATGTAGCAAGGTGTGGCCTGGTGTGTGAGCTGATGAATGGCGAAGACTGTTTTGTGTGATGCTATACTTTCTCTGCTTTATTTTTGTAACAACTAGGAAAATGCACAGGCTGTGGTTGGTAAGGTTAGTCCATGTGAGATTAAAAATCAATGATGAAAAATGGCTTCATTGTCCTGTCTGTATCAAAAGCTTTTCATTTTCTAACGTTACAGCAGTCAAAGTATTTGAGATATGTGTTTGTGTCCCTCTACTATTTACAGAGGTCAGTTCAGAAGAATGAGTAGAAAAGGGGCCACAGACTCTTAAATAGCGGGTGTCTATGTCAAAGCCCTGTGGTACATCTCCTTCCTTCCACACCAACCTGCCTCACACATACATCCACCCACCTACCAACTATCACACTTTCTCTACCGGCATTTATTCCACTCCCTGTGTTACACTGTACCTGCAGAGCTTCTGAAGCTGCAAGTGAAGCCTTGAGCCAGCTGATACACTGAGGATCTCCTGGGGTCAAAGTAAAGCTGTAACAACCCCATGAAAACGCTTACCTCCATAGAAGAGCAGACCGTCTTTGTCCTCACTCTGGCTTTTATGCCACATGAAACTGCAAAGGTCTTTTTTGGGGGATTTTTCAGCATTATTTGTGAGTCAAAAGAGGCAAAGAAAGAGACTACAGGTTTAAAAAAAATAAAATAAAAATAAGGAGGAGAATGCGTTTCATGTATTTTTTTTTTCATGGTTCTGGGTGAAGTTGCTTTCTTCGCATTTGACTTTCTTGTTGTCCTTCCATTGCTCTGCATTTGTTCATCCTCAGTAATTCTTCTTCTAGGTCTAATTTAAACTGCCCCCTTGTCAGATCAACAGAAGCTTTGAACATACTAACAACAGCAGTTGATGTGGTCACAACAACCCCAATGTTGATTCAACATTAAAAAAGTCCTACTCTGGGTGTACTTTGACACTTTAAATAGAATGACGTCCATGTATCCAAAGCTACATAATATTGTAACATCAATAGGTCACTATATTAAACATGGTGTTCTCCAAAGGCCATTTTCTCCAAAGTCATTTTGATATCGCCTCATCCTCCGTCCTCAATACATCTGAACAGTTTCCTTACAAAATAAAACTAAAAGACAAAAAATCAACAACAAACTTTAAAAAATACAGAAAAGTAAAACCATTATGTGAATGTTAAGTGTGTGTGTTCATATGTTCAGACAGTTAATGTATGACTGTGTCTACCTGCCTTTCTGTGTGGTCAGTTAATGTTCTGTTTCACCTCTCAACTGATGTTCTTCTCTTCTACCTCTCTAATTATATTCTGATTTCCCTTCTTCTCTATTGGCTCATCTCCGTCTCTGTCTAATGACGCGGTAAAAGAAGGGCTTGTCTCATTTAGTCCTGAAATTGAGGTGCTCCGTGTAGTCTTTACCAGAAATATGGGACCCTTGATGGTAAAGTTAATTTACCAAAGAACTCATGAGGTAAAAACATGGAAGCATAAACTGTTGCTCTAAATTGTCACAACTCCATTGTGGAATTAATTATCTAGGTGCAGATAAGTGGGTCTACCAGTTCTTTTTTTCTCATTCATGAATCTTGACAAATGTGTATCAACAATCTGCTGTAGTTACAAAGCAGTGCATTTGCATCTTAAGCTTTGGTTGACCAGGAAGCATTCATATAAAAATGCCAGAATGAGTTTAGTTTTCGTACCTTAAATAAATCCCTCTAAAGTTGTCATGAAATATTATCTATCGAGACCAAACCCGTTTTTTGTTCCAGGCTGTATGTTTATTTCTGATGAGAAAGTGGGATTTTTTTTAACACAGGGGTCAATGGGCCTTGACCAGGATTGACTCCCCTCAAGTGGCCATTCGAGAAACTGCAGTTCATCCCCGGAGCTGCCGCTTCAATAACATCATTTCAGCATCTTACTGATATATCACTAATTACTGCTACTTACTGACATTGCTAACTTTAGCCTTAATGTAGTATCAGGAGAAGTACTTAACTTTACGTTGTCTTAAGGGTTAACGCCAAGATTGTTGCGGCGCAGAGACATGGATGTATTAAGAGAAAGCAGACGCATCTCTCAAGCAGAATGCGGTATATCTGTGGAAGGAGTATAAGTGGGACGCTAGGACCCTGAAGACCAGTAGGAGGCTATTGATAGCATTATGCTAGCAGCTGCTAGTGTTATCACAAGGATTCATGAACTACCTTTTACATTATATTTTAATACTTTAATTGAGGTAAGAACAAGCCACACTCCTAACTAAGAAGTAACTTCCTAGCTACATAATGCAACACAGTAATGTTATAATTTAAGCTAGCTAACGTTAACGCTAGCTAAATCAATGTTACAGTCCTTTTCTGCCAGGCATTAATTTAGCTAGCTAGCTAACAGGTAACTTGAACATTTTAAGTAGAGCTCAGTGCTCATTAACTAGCTAGCTAAGTGCTCAACGAGTGTCGACAACAAGGCCTGCTTGTTAACGTATCCACGTCGCTGTTAGTCGTTAACTAACGTTAACGTTAGTTGAAGCCAGTTATTAAACGATGGGTCAGTTAGCTAGATAGCTAATATGAGCTGAGGAGTTAGCAGCCCATCCCAACTTGCACTTAAGTCAGCTATGGTTAGCTGTTGTATCATGTGCCATCAATTTTAGCAAATGTCAGCTGATAATTTCTTAGCTAACCTAATACCGCTTTCGCTAAAAGTGCGTAACTCCGACAATCATTCCGACGTTAGCTACTTACAGGAGGTTAACGTTACTATGCGGCTGACAAACTCTAACGTGAAACGTTTACGGCTTTCGCTAGCTAAAAGTATTAGCTACTTAACGTAATTGTCTCAGCAGGATTTTGGTAAAACTTGTCAATAACTAGCGTTATATCCTCAGTGGACTCGACTACTTCAACGGTGTCTTCAACAGTGCATCTGCGTTTGGTGACCTGGCCAATTACTGTACCAAGGTTATGAAGTAGTAAGTTATTACTTTCGAGAGCACTCATGACTGAAGTGTGTATCTGTTGCTGAAAACATTAGGTTTTGGGATTTTTGTAGATCATAAATATAGAAGACATTATTCTTTTTAATAAATCGATAGAATAGAATGAATTTTGGTCATTTATGACATTTGTTTTTAACATTCATCCTCATCTAGCTCAGTGTGTCTCTTTCCTCTGACTTAGTCATGTCTCAACTGGAGAAGAAGGCAGGGCTGCTGAGGAGGACGTCATCCTCTAAGAAACCCTTGAAAGAGAAGGTGGTGCTGATGTATGATGAGATTTTCGCTGTGAGTACCACTATGAAAAGTGTAAGTGATGGAAAGTAAATTTGAAATAGAGAAATGATGTTGTGCAAGTGTAAACTAAGCTCTTGTGGTTTCTTTGATTTAGAAAGAAGATCCAGCCAAAAACAACCCTCGCTTCTGGGATGAGCTGTTTCTTATGAAGGTAAAGTGAAAGAGAAAAATGCTTGACAAAAAGTAGAAATGTGTTTGGCATAAAAGAGAAATTTACTGTATTCTTTTGTTGTGCAAAGTTACAGCAATTGCAGCAGTAAATATAACATAATGGATAATACCAGTAATTTCTCACAATAAAGTCTGCCAAAATTTTGAAGTGGTAAAATGTTGGTATGTATGCAACGTGCAATACATTGGAGGAAAAAGACAGACCATAATTAGGTATACAATATGTGCAAACTTTCTTAATACATTAATAGAAGGGCCCTACCTATGTGCAGAAAATGCAGGTGGTGTTGATACTGTAAATACTACAAGTTTAGCCCTTTCTAAAAACTCCAGATGGAGACCGCATGGCAGCATGTACAGAAAAAATGGCACTGATGTCCATACTCACTTTCAGCAGTATAATCATGACATATTAGTGGCTGGAGATGGCACACGCTGAATGTAGAGAAAAATTTTCTTATTTGGTTGCTTCCCACTACACTTGTGTTTTGATAGGAGTGTATTGGGAAATTGTGAACTGAATACCACCTAATAACTTCATATTAATCCTCCACACTTAGGCATGTACTTTATTCCTTCATTTGCTCTTCAAACTTTCTTTTCCTCACTCAGTTGCTTTTGTTGTTGTACTTCTGTCTTTTCTCCAGGTAAATCTAGAGTACCTGGAGTCAAAGTTGGAAAGTGTAGATGGGGAGGAAGTTCAGCGGATCCAGGACAACATCAACTCTCTCTTCCACCACTGTGTTCAGGCTCTGGGAGAGGAGCACCAGATCAAAGTAGTCAATGCCTTGCAGGTAATTAAAGCGGAGTAGGAACACTTAGATTTTTACCTACAGGTTCAATTGCATATGTTTTCAGCCTGATTTCCGCCTGAAGTATGCTGATGAGCTTATAAGTAATAATCTTGGCTTGTCCGATTCATGGATTCTGTTTTTTAGACACCACAAAAGCAGTGGAAAGATGCATTTCATGTGAAACAGGGCCTGTGCACCTCTGCCTCTCTCCCCAGACACTCTGTGCACTTTTCCGGGGGGTTCACCAGAAGAACAAGTCCACGTCTGGCTTTGACATAATCAACATGCTCATGGGCTTTGACAAGGCTGAGCAAAGGATGAAGGTATGTTGGGGGAAAAAACCTTGAGCGGCGGAAGAAAGGAGTGAAAGAAATTAATTGTGTTCATCCATGTCATGTCTTGTGTTTGTGTCCCTTGCAGGACCTGATGGAGAGACTGGACAGCCTTCTTTGTGGAGATGGCTCAGAGAGTCTGAAGAGTCTTTGTCTTAAACTGCTGCTGTGTCTGGTTACGGTGAGACACACATAACAAAACAGCAAGATGAATTATAATGTGATAGGCTTCGGGGAATGCGTGTTGTGCTGTTTTAAAGACACACTAAACATCAGAAATATGTTTAAAAATATATATATATATATATATATGTTTACAGGTAACAGACAATATTAGTCAGAACACCATACTGGAATATGTGATGATCAACAGCATCTTTGAAGCCATTCTACAGGTATGTGATTAGCGGGAAACTTTTTGGCGATTTTAAATTTTATTTCAAAACATCTTTCTTCACAATTTGGTCATCTTTGTTCTTGTCTCTCCCTTCCTCAGATCCTGTCAGATGTGTCCAGTAGAGGGCAGCATGGTTATGATGCTGTGGTCCTTCTGGCCCTGCTGGTAAACTACAGGAAATATGAGGTACATGCATGGAACTATAATTGTCGATTAGAAAAGCCTTTTAAACAGCTGGGTGATGTAGTAAGCATTAGGTTCGGGTGTCACTGAGTAGATACTTAGTGGATTCACAAGCTCTAAAGATCAGTCACCATTTCTTTTACTGTCTTTCATTCTTGCCATGACTTGGAAGCTGATATTTGTGCTGCTGTACTATCTCAACATTAGAGGATATAATTGAACCATCCCTAGAAGTCTCTTTTTAGAACAGGATTCACAGTCCAGGTGAGTCGTCTGTAGGAAGTCTTGAGTATCACTACACCTGAGGGAATAAAAAGAGTGTAAGATCACAACGGAAATACTGCAACTCTCATGTGTATAAAATAAGCATCCTTTGAAGAAGCTGGTTATTTATTGAACGCATTAAATAACAAGGATATTTGTGCTTGTAAAAAAGCTCAACATGACATTTCTTTTTCGCACCAGATGAACATAAAAACTGGGCTATGTTAGGTATCAAAGAGACATTTTGATGACAGAGAAGCAATCCTACTCTATGAGATAACTTTCAATTCCCTCACCTCTCCAGTTGTTTCCTAGAAGGATAAGATGGTCAGCGTGGTAGGGAAGAAAAGGAAGGAGGTTTTGGATGCACCCTCATTTGTAAGCACAGTGGGCAGCAACACAAGGATCACTTGCTCTACTAAAATGTGTACTCCAAAATGTGTAAGACATGAATGAAGTGTGCTGCAACAGTCAACAAATAAAGGTGGAGTTGTTCCAAAATCTGGAATCACACATGCTTTTCTTCCCTGTTATTTCCAAAGAAGGCTGAGTGCCATGCATCTATAGTTTCATTACCTCACGTGGAGTATGTAAGAGGCCCTCAGTTTGAATGCAGATGAGCTCATTGAGCTAGGAGAAACAATAAAAAGAGAATTGCCCTTTTTAATAGTCAATGCAGTATTAGTTTCAATGTTTGTTTTAATATGTAATGGCCTCTAATTTCACTGTTTCTCCTCGTTTGTTAGTCTGTGAACCCATACATTGTGAAGCTCTCCATTGTGGATGATGAGCCAACACTAGATGTAAGTGTATCGTTACTTACTGTGTCTTCTTAAATGCAGTATTAAGAAATAGGCAGGGTGACAAAGACGGTGGTCTTCAAGTCAAGCAGATTGTCAAAGATATGACTGAAACACTGGATGTTTTCTTTTCCAGGGAATGGGTATGGTTGTCCACACAGCTCTGACAGAATATAACAGGTGAGATCTAAAAATGTCTCAAAAACATGTTTTAATGATGCTGTTCACGATGTGCAGAGGCGCTGGGGTCATCTGTTTAGTTTGATGTCTCCCACAAATGTTCTATTTCTATTCTGGAAAAAAAAAACACAGGCCCCATTTATACTTCCAGTTATTTATACCTGACAGTTTTCTTTGGCAGTCTGTAATGTTTTTTGGATGAGGCAAGGTTTGGAGATTAAAATGCTGTTTGTGAAGGAGGTCTTCTGCCTGTGTGCATAGACAGACAAATCAAAGTGATGGATGACGGCTCCATACAGTTCATTTTGTCTGTGTATGAAGCCAATGTCCCTTAGATAATAAGTTGTGGCGAGGAAAAGGAGTGGTTAGCTGAATGTGTGTTATGTCACAAGTGCTGTGTTTGAGTGAAAACCGATATATCTGCTGTTGTGTAGCCCTACCTGTCTTCAATTTATTTGTCATTCTTTCCACCTTTTCATTCCTTCCATCTTTCTGTCATTGTCTTTCTTTTCCCTTTTTAGGCAATACAAAGACAAAGAGGAGGAGCACCAGGGTGGGTTCTTCTCTACCCTCACTAGTATGGTAGGATCTTGTTCTTACTTCATATTCTTACAGTAGATATATTTTTAGTAGATTTCTCCTTCTTCCATTAGGATTTATTTTTCAACCGTGTCTGCTTATAGCTTGATCCTTCTTCTGTCCACAGGTGGGCAGCATGTTTATAGCTGACGCTGATGAGAAACTCTCTGTACAGTAAGTGCAAAGTGATTTAAAATTTTACCCATCAGTCCTATCTTAATGCATTGTTCTCTACACCTTCGATGAGAGAATCCATTACAGCTGCGGTGTTTTTTGCTTGTCCTGGGTTTTATCTTTTTAAATGATTGCAGTTGCAAATCAAACGTTAAATGAACATATTTTCTGTAATATACAAACTGTAATCAAACAGTATGAGGTTGAGTAGAGCTTAGTGTACAGTGCATGAGATACAGTATTAAGCCTCTGTCAGAAGCTTGATTTATCAGTAACATACGGTCTGTTTAAAAAAAAAAAATGTTGCATTGAAGTATCTTACTTTATGTCGCAGTGGGCTATATAACATTTTAAACTTGAAAGTGAAACTTGTTTTTGAAGAATCCTTAAAAGCTGCAACTGCCAAACCTCAAATTGGATTGGCTCATGGCATGACTTCATTCGTTTGAGGCAACATTTAAACATGTTGATCGTGACCATGTTGCAGGAGAGTGATAGTTTAGACTCTCAGGTATTAGTAATTGCACACACTGTGCAGTAGTTAATGATACAGGAAAATAATATCGTGACCTGCGGATACATGAAGCAATTATTAATAAACTTTAATCAGCAGACTGACTTGGTTCTTGTGCTTCACTGGATCAAAGCCTGAAGCTTTTTTCTGTTTAGTGAAATGTTGTTACGTGAACATCTGGAGGTTTTACTTCAAGAATGAGGCTGATGTCTCCCTTTCTTCTCAAGGACCAATGAGGCGATTCTGCTGGCACTCTATGAGGCTGTGCACCTTAACCGCAACTTCATCACTGTATTAGCCCAAGTAAGATACATTAATTCTTATCCTAGTGTACATGTGTGCTGTCCTATCTTTTGATATTATTAAAAACTTATAGATCATTTATATTTTGCTCAGAAAAGATTTGTGGGTGAGTGGTTGAAGTCTTGTTAATGGTCTGCATAGTCTGAAAACTACAATGGCTCAAATCGATTACAATAATTAAGAGCACTATGGAAAATGAGAATTTGATCAAGTCAGTAGTATTGTAATTGTCAACTTTGTTGTTAACACATTTCTCAAAGCTTTTTTTCTGAAATGTTTCATCCTCATTTCACAAATTGTCTTTGAATTTTCTGATTGACGTGATTTGACATCTAATAATGACATATCAAACTAGAAGGCAGTGGTTATAATAGAGGAGGAGACGGTGCTTGTTTATTGCATTATTTTGTCAGTAGATCTTATACATCAACTGGAGAGTTGCTGAAATTGATGTTATGCCATATTGCTATTAGCTTATATTTCTTATTTTTCTTATGAAGGTGCACAAGATGTTAAATTCACTTGTCCAACATCGTTCAGTTTACGGTTTCTTTGACTTCTGGACTACGCTTTTTTTTGATGCTTTAATTACATACAAATCTCATGAATTAGCAGCGATGACTCTCTGAAGTAAACACTAGTATTCCAGTCTCCAGTAAATGGAATCATTTCATTTCATCCCTTTTCTCAGTTCTTGTTCCATTCTTTGGCCCAGCCTACTGTTGCATTTTTCTTTACATTATGAGACACGGGACAGCCTTTCACTGTTGATGACATTTCACAAATGTGTTTTTGTTCTATCAACAGAGCCACCCTGAGATGGACATCCCAACCACACCCGCCACCCCTACTCCAACCACACCTACAACACCACTTGGCACTACGCCGCCCTCTTTAGACAGTAAGTCTTACACTTTTTCATGTTTCTATTTGGGGAGACAGACTGCAGTAAACAGGGATGTTGTGTTGGTGATGCCCATTGCTTTTCTTTTTATATTCTTTTTATTTAATTTTTCAGTTATTTTTAACTACAATGACAAATAAACAAATAAGCAAAAAAAAGAGATTACAAAAATAAAATAAAGATCTAAGATAGAGAATAAAAGTGAACAGACAGGTTGGCATAGGCCACGCATCAGTGCAGGATGGAGTAATTGTTCACACAGAAAGTTGAGCTACTCTTTAAATAATATGAAGTCCACCTTTCCCAATACTTAGTATACTGTTCAGCCCGTAGGGTAAAGGTCAGTTTTTCCATGCATTGTATTTTGTTAACAATGGTGATCCAGTCAGTCCTTGATGGCAGATTTGCCTGCAGCCATTTCCGTGTAATTGCCTTCTTGCTTGCAGCCAGTAGCACTTGATAAAGGTAGTTGTTGCGGACCATAAGGCCAACTGGGATTTTACCCAAATACAGTGTAATTAAAGAAAAATCAACTTGTAAACCAAAGATTGACCAAAGTTCTCCAGCATGGTGTTGCCAATATGGTTGACTAAGGGGGCAAGACCAGAATATCTGAAAGTGATCTGCCTTTGTCTGTCCACATTGTCTCCAGCCTTTATCCTTTTCCCTGGAAACCCTGCTGTTTAAATTTAGGGGTCACAAAAAATCTTATTATATTCTTTCAACAAAATTAACAACAGGCTCTGGAGTATGTAGTCTTATCTTGACCAACCCAAACAGTTCTCCAGTCATCCTCAGATATATCCAGGCCAGACTCTCCTTCCATTTCTGCTCAACCTGGGAGGTAGATTTGTTTGGTCTTTTATAAATTTGTGATATTAAGTGTTTACAGTCTTTAGCCTTATATGCATCGGTAAATATACTGATCAGATTGGTATCCCTATTATCTGTTTGTTTGATTTCCTTGTTAAAGTAGTCTCTTACTTGGAAATATCTGAACCTATCCTCTCACCCCAGTCTGTATGCTTTAGAGATGGGGTTAAAAGAATGTAGGCCATCCTTATCAGCTATAGTGCAGTATGGTCTAATACCATTGTATGCCCACTGCCTAAATCGCATAGACCCAATGGTATAAACTCTGAGTCAAATGCCACCATTTCAATATTTTGCCATTATTCTCGAGATGGAGTTTTAAAGAAAACACTTTGCTAGTGTTTCATGCACATTGCTTTTCAAAAGAAAAGCTCTCTAGTCTCAGGGTCTACTTTTCTACTTCTGCCTTCATGTCAATTTGTGGAGCGACTTTTTTTGCAGCTTAGAGGAGCTGAGATGGAGCTAAGAAGCAGTGACACATGAAATTGCAGATCACAGCAGGGGTTATGGTAACTCTGTGTTTCACCAGTCAGAGTAGAATGGTTTTTAGCAATGTAGTAAAAGTTAAGTTTAGCTGTTTTGCCCTGAGCAGACACACTTAGACATACAGAGGCACACCAGCAGCCTTTTCAAATATTAAATTCTTTTTAAGGTTATATAAATGAAGAGAGTTGCTCATACACAGTAAATGACCCTTCTAATGTGGGTTTACGACATCTTAATAATCAGAGTATTACACCATCCCAAGCACATATATTTTATATATATGTTATACATATTATATTTTAAACTTGAGAGCATGGCTGTCACTTTAGGTTTCATGGGAGGTGAATATTATGGCCAGCACATTCAAAAGCAGGTTATTTTGCATGCACACACGCTGTAACTGGTAAAAGGTGCATGTTTCTATCTCTGGCCAGCTCTCTCACCATTGCTCCAAACCTAAAAGCCATTTTCTGTATGAAATATTAACTCCCAGCTTCAAATACTGATGAATGTTTCACATGCAACGTGCGTTACAGTACGCCATGTCCTGGGAGCTTTAGCACTTAGAGGGCCCACTCCACACTCATCTGCAATCGCTTGTCAGGAACACATCTTTTCCTTCTACAGTATAGCCCCATGGGATGATATGTTTCTGACAGTGTGAAATCATCCTTTGGCACTGCTATGTTATCAGGAACGAGGAAACAAATAAGGGTTTGCTGGTAAGCAGAGGGGGCTTTCAGCGAGCAGAGATTTAATTGAATGGACAAAGATTCTTGTCCACACAACACAGCAAGCTACAGTAGCTACGGTAATGAGACTCTCTTTTTGTAATGCTGTTATTTGTCTAATGAGCACTCCGTCTGCCCAAACAAGGGCAACGTCTCTTTTCATTCTCATTTTTAAAGAGTGGACTTTAGGCCCAGGTTTTTTGGACGTCATTCTTTTTTGGAATAACTGTCCGCAAGCTGTGTGACTTAAAAGTTTGATTTATCATAATGATGGTCTTTCTTTCTGTTTCATATAGAGAAAACGTTGGTTAGAATTTTTATCTGCAGTGATTTAACTTTTTATTTGAATCTGCTGCTTAGTGATGAACAATCCTGAGCTGCCCCTGGATCCCAACCTGCAGACCAGCAACCTTCTCATCACCTTCCTCAAGTACGCCTCCATTGTAATGCAGGATACTAAAGGTAAAAGGAGGCCTTCATGTCCTCCTCTTTCTCTCAACTTTCCTTCATATAATTCTTCATTCTTAACTTTTCCTTCTTCACTTTTGTCCAGAGTGTGTCCTCACAGTGTTGTCTTAAGGCCCTGACACACCAACCAGACGGCCGACCCTCGGCAGAAAAGGCAGTTGGACAGTCTCCCTTAGTTGGTCAAAAAAGTGCCTCGAAACACACCAAAGCAACGTGACGTAATGTGTCTCCATAACAGCAGGTGGCGCTAATCTTTATTGTCACCAAAAAAAATAAAAAACCGGCAGCCGACTGGACAAACTTAGGTCTGGTGTCTCCAGACTGGAATACGATCTCATAATTTACTCACCGAAACGTGTTGTGAATGCATTTTTAGCAAGAAATAGGCCATGCAGTTGCTGAATCTGTCTTTATTTCAGATCGACAAAGGTCAGTTTAAAAGATTTTTGTCCGATTTCGAGAGACTCTAATCACGCTCATCCCAATCCTAGTTTCCGGGATTGCACTCTACCATTCAGAATAGTCATTTGAGTCTGACTGCAGGCAGTGCCTTCCTTCCAACCCAGCATGTCAGGTCGGCCAAAATAAAGGCCGACAGCTCCTCTAGACCACTCCGGACGGACGATGGCACGGAACACATCGAACAGATTCGAGTCACCGACCTCCACCGACTGTCCAATGGCCGATTATTGGGTTGGTGTGTCACGGCCCTTAGTCAGCAGTGGCAAATGTGTTTCAGTCATTCCCAAATCACCAGTGCAACATGCAAAGCAAATCTGTCTTAACCTCGGTTTTCCTTTGACCTGTTAAGTCTGATATCTGAGTGTTTTTCTAGATGAGCATCGCCTCAACAGTGCCAGACTGTGCCTAATCATCCTCACCTGCATAGCCGAGGTAGGAGCATGCAAACCGCTGCAACATTTGCACCCTCCACACTTTGTTCTAACTTCACCCCTGTGTGTCATAGGACCAGTACGCTGATGCCTTTCTTCATGATGACAATATGAACTTCAGAGTCAATCTCCACAGAATGGTGAGTTTCTAGTTGTGAGTGAAAAAAGGACATGGAAATGACAAAATAAATTCAAAAGTTGTAATTGTTGCAGTGTGACGAGGACAGGCAAACAGCTCGAAAATAGTTAAATTAAACAAATAGTAAAATGTCCTGCAGCGGAAATTAACTCATTTAGACTATTAGAAGATACCTTGGCCCTCATTTATCAATCCAACGTAGAAACCAGCACAGATATGAGCGCAGAACTCATCTTACCACAGACTTCACGTGTGATTCATGAAACGTTTGTATCACACCAATCAGAGTGTAAGAATGGTCATGCATTTTCAATTGTAATTTGAATACTACAACCATATATTTTCGGTTTTGAGGCCTCGCCCCTACAATTTACAACATGACAAGACATAATTTGGGTGTATGCTATAGTCCTAATAGTAATATAGAGACTTATTTTGCAATCTCTTACGCCTACATGTAGCTTTACCTTTTATTTAAATAAACACACGGTAGTGGAGTTTTTGCAGCGTCTTTTATTTTACTCGTGTGTTTTTTCATGAGTCAGAGCCAGGCAACCGTTTGCTGTGAGACTGGACCACCACCCCGACCCTGTCTCCTGACTGCAGAGGGGCTGGAAAACAAGCTGAAATATGTCGGTCAATAGCAGAAAGAAATTGTTGATTTGTGATCGTTAACAACACTTTAAACACAAACGAAAACCTTAAAAATAATTTAAAAATGTTGTGCATCGTCATATTTCCTGTAATGATTATCATTGTCAAACTTAACGCTATAGCGAGGAATAATATCCTGTTTCCTTCGTATAGCCCCAGTTGGGGTTGTGCTGGACACTGCTCTCCGGTCATGGGGTTATCTGGCTCCATCACTACATTTATGGCACCCTGTTTTCCTGCGCGATGTGGTGCAGAACCCTACAGGCTAAAACAATGTTGCAGACTTTTCTTTTTGCCGTGTATAGTAGAGTCCCCCCCCACTGATGCAAGACCAAGCAATCTGCCTTTAATAAATCCGATGGAGTGCTCCACCGTGGTCCGTGTGTGTGTACGTGTGCACTGTTGTAACGGCGCATAGAAGTTTTCTGAAAGAGCCAGACCTGCCATTGCTAATAAATGATCAACGGACGACTTCTCCTTCTCCTGTTAAACTAATTATATGCTGCACCACAAGTGCAAAAAAAACTTGCGTACATAAGTTCAGACCAGACGAAAGATTTTATCGCAGCTTACGCTCACGTTCAAATTTATGAATACCTTGTGTAGGAATCGGCGTACGCTCGCCCTACCCCTGTTTTAGGTTGTAGACACATTTCATAAACAAGGGCCTTTGTGTTTCAGTCATTACAATATATTGATTTACATTTTCAAATATACCATATAATAATATTTTTTTGTATTTTTTCAGCCCATGAGGCATAGAAAAAAAGCGGTGGACAAGAACATCCCCTCACGGCCCCTGGTGTGTGCTGTTTTAGGTATGGGGAACATTAATAAATGTTGTTTACTATGTACTCTAACTGGCTGTGACTCTGATTTTTATTATTTTTTAAGTCTAGTTAGCTGTAACTTCTGATATACCTTCTTAGTGTGATTTTGCATGGTAACATCTACAGTACAAACCAGGTGTTGATGAAGGTTGCGGTCTACAATTACAGCTGTAAGCGCTGTGTTTGACTTCTTACGTCAACTTTTTTTATCTTAAAGAGGATGAATGTTGACACAGTGTGCATTCCTCTAAGTACACTTGATGCATTTACATTGGCTTAGAATAAGTTTACACACCCATGTTAAAGTTGATATAAAAAGAGGAATAAAAAAACATCTTTTAATTCCAAAGGCCAAGGGAACTTCATCAGGATTTATAGTCTATATTAATATTAATATTATTTACAATACATCATTCATTCACAAAGAAAATTGTTGTCCTTAAAAGGTTGGATTTTCCAATTGTTTTTTGAATTAATGCATTAAGATCAATTTCCAAAAGATGTTTTTTTTTTTTTATTCCTGTTTTTACTCAACTTTAGGATGGGTGCGTAAACTTATTCAAGCCATCTTGCTCTATATCTCTTTCCTTTCACGTTGCATTATTGCAGCCGGTTGTAGGTTTTTTGAGCTTAAGGGTTTGTGCAATATAACTCTCTTTTGCAACCTTCTAACAGTGATTTTTTTTTTTCTCCAATCTATCTTTGTCTATACCCTTTTGTCTAGATCTGATGGTGGAGTTTACTGTCACTCATATGATGAAGGATTTCCCCATGGATTTATACTTGTGAGGACACATGAACATCTCATACACGTTTCTCTAGTCTCATCCACCAACCAGCTTCGTCACCATGTGTTCATTTCCTGTGCAGGCGCTGTGTGCAGATCATCCACAAACTACTGTGCTACCAAAAAAAGTGCAGAATAAGGTTACACTATACGTGGAGAGAGCTCTGGTCAGGTAAAGATCCCTCACTTTCTCTCTTGTTTCGTTTTTAATTAGAGTAACAGTGTAGGCAGAAACCTTTCCAAGCAGACAATGACACTTATTAAAAAAAAAGATGAAGAGACCACATGCATAATTTATATCTGAGACATGCTTGATTTGCTGGGCACCACATTAAGAGCAAATACTTCTTATGCAAAAACAAAGCCAATTTCCCACTAAAGTCATTGGGTGGTTTTGGAAATGTATTGCATCATTAAGATTGGATAATGAGTCTCTAAAGAAAGCACAATACATTCGGTGGCCTTGTTTTCACCCCGGTCAACACACAATTGGGTAAAATTTCGAAACGGATTAATTGAATCAGACTAATAATCATCTTAATTCCCTGAGTAACCCTGACCCTCTTCGCCTGGTTGTAATAATAGCACCACATTGTGTGTGTGTGTGTGTGTGTGTGTGTGTGTGTGTGTGTGTGTGTGTGTGTGTGTGTGTGTGTGTGTGTGTGTGTGTGTGTGTGTGTGTGTGTGTGTGTGTGTGTGTGTGTGTGTGTGTGTGTGTGTGTGTGTGTGTGTGTGTGTGTGCGCGCGCGCGCATTTTCTTATAGGTTTTGTTTTCTTCTATTGAAGCTTGTGAAAGAACTTGATTTGGTGTTGAACGGTCCCCTCCTGTGTTTCCATTATCTACCTTAATAAAGAAGCTCACTGAGGAAAGAAGACTGCTGCCAAATGCCGCTGCTGGTAGACAACTATCCACACTCTAGATTGTTTCAGTAATGTGTGCATGTCTCCCTCTGCACAGCTCTCATCAACCTGCTCAAGTTCCTGCTGTCAAATGAGACGACACTGCTGGCCAAGCACAACATCTTTCAGCTGGCCTTACTGGTGAGCAACTCACACACAAAACATGCCGACTGAACCTTGACAGAGTACAGTCCACAATAGAAATTAGTTTCACAGGGATGTGTATATGATCATGTAGTAAGAGAAGAGCCAGATGCTGTATCACTGGTAGATATTGTAGCCCAGCTGTGCGTACGGCTGTATTTGCACGTAGGAGTCTAAACTCCTTTTTTATCAATCTTTTAAAGGAGACCAAAGAAACTGATGCAAAAACTGATGCCGTATAAATTTGATTTCCCCTAAAAAAAAAATTAAAAAAAATGAATGTGCTTCTCTTTATCCAGGTAGTAAACCTGTTCAACATGTTCATAACATACGGTGACACGTTCCTGCCCACCTCCAACAGCTACGATGAGCTGTACTATGAAATTGTACGAATGCACCAGGTCTTTGACAACCTCTACTGTATGGGTATGTTAGTGGAAACTGCACCTGACTTATTGTAAATTGTTATATAAAAGCCATCATTGAAGTCTCAAATGATAGCCATCAAAAACAAAGAAAAAGTTGGTAAAAAAAAGAAATTAAGGTGGAGTTACTTGTTTATAATTTCACCAACGAATTCCAGTGTTTTCACTTTATTTTTCCCAAATTAAATGTTAGCATCAACAAAACTTCTCACAAATCTCCTGACAGATGAAAGTAGATTTGTGATAGCGTTGCAAGTGTGCGTTTAACTCTGTTTTTATCTGTTATCCTTCGCCCTCCAGTTTTGAGAGTATCAACCAACACGGGCCAGTGGAAGGAGGCAGCCAGCAAAGTCACGCATGCCCTTATCAATGTTCGGTAAAAAATCACACATGCCACACACACTCGCAACACACAAATACTGTATCCTCTAAGAGTCGTATTGGATTGTAGGGAATCAAAAAAAAAAAAGTGTTTTTGAAAAGGTTAAAATATAAGTTTTCCCTCCCCCAGGCCCCTCTATTCAATAATTATTAAGCTTTTATCTCCTCCACCCCAACCCTGCTCCAGTCCACACACATACTCTACTTGTTCTCCCCTCCACCATATTCCCCTGCAACCCTCCTTTGCTCCTCCATCTTCTCTGAGGAGATGATCCTCTGAGGTCACCATGGCTTGGAGGCCCTTGGGGGCATGGTTGTACTGCAGGATACTCCCAAAGGATTCGAGCACTCAACTGGGCTTTTGACAGAGCAAACTCCACTGCTTTAATAGGAAAGCACAGGGGTTGCAGGGAAGACTAGGTTGGAAGAAGATTGAAAGGGTAATATTTGAAAGAATAGATGAATAAATTAATCAGAGAGGAGGAATAGAGGACCCACAGAGACAGTGTTGAAATTAACTCAAAGGAAGGGACCAATTCCATTTACTCACATTAGTTCATTCCTTCATACATAAGACAGCTTCCCACGTGTAAATGACAATTGAATTACCAGTTTGCAGAACGTCTGCATTTTTGTCACTATCATTTATTTGATATATGACGTACTCTAAGCCAGTTCAAAAGAAGTCGTATAATCTCACAGCTGGACTTATTGCATCTACTTATTTGAGATATAAAGCAGTTAATTTCAAGGGAATGAATGCTAGTGCTGAATA
Organism: Etheostoma cragini; assembly: GCF_013103735.1. Taxonomy (NCBI): domain Eukaryota; kingdom Metazoa; phylum Chordata; class Actinopteri; order Perciformes; family Percidae; genus Etheostoma; species Etheostoma cragini. The sequence continues at coordinate 23,396,784 of NC_048408.1, forward strand.
AGATTGCCTCTGAATTTACATGTGAAATGCCCTGGTCTGTTTACACAATATGAAGGAGGCATTAATATGGAATTGAATTGGAGTGAATAGAAGTAAGTTTTTTTGTGTTTAAACAGCCGATCTGTATCTGGGGTTGTTGAGAACTTTGCTTTTTAAATATCTTGTCAAAATCACTCCAAATCTTGTCACTGCAAACCTTCACACCTTTTATTAGTTATTAGTCTGCACCAAAACAAGATGTTACAATATAAATGGCTTTTCTAAATGTGTAAATTCTTGTGCTTTTGACCTTGGGCTATTTTACATGGTTTGGGGACCTTTTTTCTAATTCAAGGAAATGTTAATCCTACAAAACTGAATCCCTGCAGTCAGGCTGCAAAGTCTGGTTTTAAATCTTCCCAATGGAAGATTAATGCTCGTGGTTTTAGAATAAGATCTGGATTGCACACGTCTGTAATGTTGGGGTGTGTGTGAAGTGTTGCTGATATAGTTTACATCCTGCAACTGTAAGGAAAACATTCACTCTCCTGCTTCATTTTTGAAATGTTTGTGGTTTTGTCGTTTAAGGGCCATTGTCAACCATTTTAACCCCAAGATTGAGTCATACGCTGCTGTGAACCACATCTCCCAGCTGTCAGAAGAACAGGTAAACGAAACTTTTCCTCCTTATACACTCTAAAAGTAAATTAATAAAAATTTTAATCAACATCTTGGAGCCGTTTGGGAGGAACTCCTCAAAACATCACTCTTGTCATTTCAAAAGTAAATCTCATGATTTTTTTAGAACACAATGGCAACCATTCAGTACTATAAGGTGGTTGAGAAGGGCTTCACTGCATTTTATTTTGAAAGAAGGCCTAGTCATCAATAAGTTGTTACATTTACGTGGCAGAGATGGATGACTCAAACTGCTTACTGGGAGAAGTTTGGTATTTTGGCTGTTTGGACGAGAGGGTGGAGCTTGGGAGGAGCGCTAAGCTAAATGCTAAGTCATCCGCTATTGCTAGCGCTAGCTAGCCAACTTGGTTAGCAAAGTGCATCCGCTGAATGTTGAACAAGGCACTTTGGGCAACCAAAAGGTTATAATTAACTTTGATAGAGTGAAAAAACAGAGGGAGAGGGTCAAAGGTCTAAGATGAAAACACGGACAGAGAAACCAGTTCAGGGCTATTTAAATGAAGACAATGCCATGGTTAGCATTGCTATCCTCTATCCTGATTGACAGGTTGCCATGGCAGCAACCTTTGGTAGCCACACCCTAAAGCATCCACTGCTTTGTCAATTTTTAAATAAATAAGACCAGAATTTACTTATTGTAAACACCATACTGTATTAACGAAAACTTCAAACTACCGATTGAGACCATTAAAGTACAAGAAAAATATTTACTGAGGTAATATACAATGAGATTTCTTTTTGCCATAAGTGCCCTGCTGGCCCCTATAATGAATGCAGGTTTAAGGCACTTGAGATAGGCTTTACTTTTCAGTCCTGGCAGTTGCCGCTGGCCTTTTAAAGGAAACGTCACCCTAAAATAAAAACCTTGAATTATTCTGATTGTAGATTTTTGTGTATACATTTTGTGTAGTGTTGCAGTTTCTCCGTCTGCAGCCACTCTTTAAAGATAATTTATCCCACTGTTTTGCATAAACAAACACAGACTGAGAATTGAGCCATTAAGCAGCTGGACGAGTCGCTGAGATATCCCTTCATCGTTAGTGGAAAAAACGAGTCTGTCGGAAGGCTGAACCTAACTGATATGAGTGTTGTGAGCCCCACTTAAGACTTCAAGTCGGTGAGGATAGAAAATAAGCTAGAGGAGTCCTTTTTTACAGGCCGATAAGAGTGATAGATTTGGTCATTCTACTCCCCCATTACCTATTCACTTTTATCTGCTAGATTTATTCACAACAAAGAGGTAAGGCAGAGGTTGGCTGTGGTGTTTATGAGCGGTTAGCGATTTATCTGATTTTCCAGTTGTGTTATTAACACCCCTCTTATTATAGAAAGTAACGTTTTTTTCTTTAATTGGAAGTTTTGAGCAGTAGTTTCTAACATTAGTAGTTGTCTCAGTGGATCTAGGGAACTATTTTATATATAAAAAATAAAGCCACTTTACATGATCAGTAGTGGTGCAAAAAAATGTTTTTTATTTTAATTTTCAAAGGCAAATTTTGGAGGTGACTATACATCCTGATCCATTTCCAATCCCTTGTTCATCACTTGTAAGGCCCTATCATTGTCTTTGACAAACGTCTCAGAACAACAAACTAACTCTTGTTTTAGTGAAGGGTGCAGAGCAGCACCAACAAATAAACAGTAGTTCAAATGAAGATATCCACACCATATCCACAGTTCTTCAATGAGAGGCTGTCTACGTCTTGTCCAAACCATCTGACACAACCTTTTCACACTGACACTCACAAAGATTATACAAACCACTGTTGAGCACTATATTATAGGAGGTCATTAATGAACACCCGTGATTGAGATTCTGCTACTCTGTATCTGCCAAACATCCTATTTTAAATCTTTTCAAATAAATACTTAATTCACTCCTGGTTAGGAAAATAAAGGCGGTGGATCCCGACAGACTCAATGTGATTTAGATGGGGCTACAACCTTGATCTGGACTTAAAGGCTTAACACAAGTATTCTTGTTTGGGATAGTGCATCCTGATGTTTCTCTAAAAATAAATGAATGAATAAAAGGGGCCCTTATTCCAAAATAACATCTAGAAACAGTATTTCATTGAAGTTCTTCATTTTGTTCTGCTCTCATTTCAGCAATAATTTTTATGACTATAAATGATAAAATATAGTCCCTTTTCCCCCTCATTTCCAATAAATGAACAATGCCCAAAACATATTTTTAAAAGGTTTCCTTTGAAGCATTCTACTTTGCAATTCTCAATATTTATAAAATGTATGTTGGTTGACAACTGCGCACACACAATCATATCTGCTTAGTGATGCAGAAAGTTGCTCAGCAGAGTCAAGTGTGTGCTGAACCAAACACTTCTCATCCCTGTCTTTGCTTAAACAGCATGTGGTAAAGGTAATATTGTCTCTTTGTTGTCTCTTGACTATTCTTTAATTCTGAATTCTGTTTTTTTATGTGCTTCTAATCAGATTGTCAGAGCTCAAGCTTTCCCTCCCTCCTCCTTTCATCTTTTCCGTCATTTCCCTTTTGCCACCAGTTGGAGGGGGAGGTGTGGAGACTGAATATGTCTAATTGAGATTACCATTCAAACCTACATCCACATTTCCTCAGAGAGGAGGGTGATGGAGACCTGTGAGGGAGAATGAGGCAGAGAGAGAAATGGGCATGAAAATGTTATCAGTGTACCATCAGCTGTTGAAATAAAAAAGCAATTTTTTCCTGAGCAGAGCTGCGGATCTATTAGAAGAAAATACAAGTAAAAAGAACGCTTTCCCCTCTGTTGATGAATTTAAAAAAAATGATGATTCAGCTGTACAATAGAATGTTTGTGTTGCGTGTCCATGCACTGAAAACGTGGAATTTAACATTGTTTATCTGGATAAAAGGTGTGTGTGTGTGTGTGTGTGTGTGTGTGTGTGTGTGTGTGTGTGTGTGTGTGTGTGTGTGTGTGTGTGTGTGTGTGTGTGTGTGTGTGTGTGTGTGTGTGTGTGTGTGTGTGTGTGTGTGTGTGTGTGTGTGTGTGTGTGTGTGTGTGTGTGTGTGTGTGCGCGCGCGTGTTTTTTTCTCTGGGAAGTGTGGCTCATGGATCTCATTGTAAATGTTTCATGCTGTTTGGCGTGATGCGGGGACATTAATAAAACAATGGAAAAGGTCTGTTTAGGGGCTATTTCACGATTGAATGCGGGAATGGCAGGGGTGGAAGCGTGGAGAATCTCTGCATAATTACCTCTGATTTCAGCTCACCTAATCTCAGCTGGACTCCAGGCATGCGTGTCCTGTGCACTTAGTACGATAGTGTACACACTTAAAAATTACATTGTGAAAGTCTGTAACTAAATCTCACTGCTACAGAAGATAGATATACACACAGTGGTCCAATCCCAAATTCCGGGCTCATAGATTCACGGATGTTGTTGCGCTTTCTCGCAAAATTCATAAGGACTAACGGTTGTCCCGATGTGGAATTTCAAAGAGCTTGAGGGTTTAAGTACACACTTACCGAGTCTCCAAGGTAACGTGATCTCGTGAAGTGCTGTCCCACTCCCATTTATATCTCTGAGCCCATGTGGCCTCACACACTCACTCACTTAGCACCTGAGATCAATTAATTCTGAGTCTTTAGTTCTCAGGGCTCACATTGGGATTGGGCCACTGGTTCAATTTTGTTTCACATTCAAGACCAAACTACTTGTCTGGTCTTGAATGTTTTTATTGAAGATACAATAAAAACAAAAAACCATGAACAACCAATGTTAGATGAACCAGAGTTCTAGCTAACGGTGCAGAATTTTGTGGGGAAGAGTGACAAAACAAATAAGAAGTCAAAAAAATGTCACACATCTGCAAAAAATGTTGCAGATGATGTTTCCCTTTTTCCAAACAACCAATCACATCCCTTATAACAGAGGTGATGCTGACAGTAAGCAGTTACCGACTGGAAATAATGTGTGGGGAAAGGAATCAGACGGAACTAGATTATGATCCCTCATGAATAAAGATGTAATGAAGAATTAAACACTAATTAATATTTGACTGTGTATGTGACTATGCAAGTGAAGTGCTCACTGTGCGATGCATTAACCACTCTATCATGGAGGTATGCAACACGTTCATTTTCTGTTTCCCTTATCTGTCCACCCTGTTAGGTGTTGGAGGTGGTTCGCTCCAACTATGACACACTGACACTCAAACTGCAGGATGGTTTGGACCAGTTTGAGAGATACTCGGAGCAGCCCAAAGAGGCTGCCTTCTTTAAGGAGCTGGTAAGAGACAGAGAGCAATGTATTGTGGGTTTATTGAGGTCTACTAGGTTTATTTATTTATTTATTAAATGTGGGCGCCCACTCTACCAGGTGAGCTTACCAGGTGCCCAAGGGCTACCTTGTTCTTTGGTGTCACTTCATAGAAAGTCAGAATCACAGCTAAGGAGGACTCCGTATAGAGAAGTCAAAGTAAAGTATGAATTATAAGGATCCTACAAATAGTTTTATGTCTCTAAGCACCTAAAAGTTGTTGTTTCCTGCTGCGCCACAGCACTAAACACTTCTGTTTACAATAAACAAGGGCTTTCTGCAAAGTTAAAGCTGAGAAAAGGTTTCCCTCATAGAAAGTGAACAGAAATTACCACCAGCAGAGTCCTGCTGAGTAAATAAAAATAAAAAAGGTTATGTCTGCACAGCAATAATGTTTTAAAGTTACATTTTAACATGGACTTCTGTATTAAATGTTTCTTTTAGATTGATTGATTAATTGATTAGTGTTTATATAGGTATGTTAAGTTATGGACAAAGTCTAATTTCCACTCTTTGACCTGGTAATAAATGTCTTTAATGTCTCCAGGTGCGCTCCATCAGTCTGAACGTGAGGAAGAATGTCTCTCTGAACACACTGAGTCAGGACATCCTGCTAAAGGAGTTTTCCACCATCTCCTGAGACTCGCACACGCACACATTCATTGTCCCCCTCCCTTCAGATGGACACACACAGTACATTAGTGTGCATTTGGACATGTACACATACTTTACTTACAATACAAACGCCAACACCAAGTACAATCCTTGATTGTTCTTTCCACGATACATCTTGATTCCTCATCCTCTTGAACTGAACGATGAGATGCACCTGAGACAGACACACTGACTAAGCAAAGACCTGTAAACTCTCCGGACTTCCTCCCTTTGTGGTCGTTCATACATATGTGTGTAATAATTCAAGGAAGTGCCCGTATTGCACTGGTTCCTCGTGTGCAACCTGCAGTATTGTATTTGTTTTTCTTATTTTATTTTTATTTTTAACCCAGATTTTCATCTCCACCGATTATGTTGTGAGTAGCTTTGGTTGTCAAACTGATCACAGATATATCATTTGTCTCTAGTAATTATTTCGGAAGGTTTAAGTGACACATGTCCTTATCTAACCGCACTGGTAATGGGAACTGAGCCTTTTTTAGTTTGAATCTTACTAAAAATCCTCTTTAAATGGAGCATTTACTCTTTCTTAGTAGTTGAATGCTTGTGCGAATGTTAACTTAATTCTTGTAATGTTCAAAACAAATGTACAAGTATTTTGTATTTACATGTTTGCCAATGGGTAGAATATTTTGAGCTGTAGTTAAGTTGAGAATGTAGTTAAGTTGAGAATTCCCCCTTTATTGTTGTTGCAAACCTTTGCTTTTGAACAAAGCCATGACTAACATTCACTACTGCACGTCACACAAGTCATTTTCTCGGATAGTTTAAATGAATCTAAATGTGTTGAGTTGTTAGTTTAGAAGGAAAATCGATCAAACAATAGTTATCTTATGATCCATTAAAGTGATTATTTCTGATGTGTCTCTGGCACTTAAAGTCACTTTAATGGGAAAACGGGAATTCATCCTAGCTTGTTCTCAAACTAAAAAAAAAGATTTTTTTTTGACTGGAAGCAGATCTTAATTATGCAATTTCTTCTACGGTAGGGTCTTGTTTCTTTCATCTCTAACTCCTGAAGGTATATTTATGTTTCTATTTTAAATAAAGGTTGCTTTCCTGTTACTTAACTAATGCATCTTCTGTTGACTATTTATGCATGAAAAATTAAGAAATCTTGCTTTTTATATCTAGATTGTAACAACTTTTTCCTTGTAAGTTTTTACACACACACACACACACACACACACAGTGTCATCTGCTGACACTGCTGTCTAAGTCTGAATAGGCCGTCAGTGAGAGACTTGATTTCTTACCCCCACAACTGCAAAAGTGAAACATTACTTTTCATCTGATGAATTAGGTCTTTGATAATAAATTAATGCTTTTGTCTTGGATAATTTCTTGTTTCCTGTGTTAAGAATTTATAAACTGTAGAAAATCAAGTAGCTTACATTCAATTGATTCAATGTAAGATTTAAATGAGTTATTTCATTAAAAAGTTAAAAAGCACACCTGGGTTAATCACTATTTAGCATAAACAACTTTAAAGCTGCATGAATGGATTCTTTGGCCACCTGTGGGCAGTAGAACAAGCTTTAAACACAAACAAACTTTAAAGTGGTTTCTTTTTTGTACATCCAGTAGACAGAGTGATTTAATAATTCATTTAAAGTTGTGTTTTTTGTCAACCAGATGAATGTAAGTCAAATATTCATGCTGCACATCAGCCACCACAGTGGACGCCAGTGTATCATCCCATACACTGCCACCCACTGGCCAGCTGTTGTAAGTACAACACACATTTCTGTAAACCAAGATGGCCGGCTTTCCTTAGTATGTGCCATTTCTGAGTCTGTAGCTTTCGCTCCTTATGACCTCATAAGGGGCTAGATTCCAGCTTGGCCCATCTGAGCTTTCATTTTCTCAAAGGCAGAGCAGGATGCTAAGGACATTTACATCTGTTGCCATTTCTAGCCAATGGGGGACCATAGGCAGGCTGGGGAGACTCATAGTAATGTTAAAAAACCTCATGAAGGGAAATTTTCATGCCATGGGACTTTTAAATAATTATCCTGAAATTCAATACCTGAATAATGTATGCAAGCCTCCTTCTCAAATACGTTCCCAATGGACTATTTTATCCCTTAACCTTTGTAAAGAAGTCTGTAGTCAAGCCGGGATGATTGTGACAGATAATGTGAGAACAGCGGTCACAGTGAGTACACACCCTATTACATCAGATTGTATACATTGTCATATGTATCTGTTCATGGTCGCACAGTGCTAATCAGTCTGGAAAAACAAACGCATAATGTGTGAGTTTCAGCTCTGATTGACTAAACTGTGTGAAGAGAGACTTATAGTGTGGAAATGGGGCACACGCACACACACACGCACACACACACACACACACACACACACACACGCACGCACACGCACACGCACACACCAGTCTGTTCACTCGTTCCATAGTTGTCTGAGAAGTAAATGAATGGGAAGATTAAGGTCATGATTGCTGAAACCGGTGATGTCACTCTGAGAAAAGAGGAAATAGTCTGTTCCTTTTGTAATTTTCCTCTTTCTGGCCCCTCCCTCCTTGTTGTAAAAGTAATTAGCCAACATCTCTGATAAACTTTGTCCTCCAGCTACATCCTAATGATGTTTGAGTCTACTGAATCTTTTGTTTGTCAGAAGTTGCTCAAAGATACAAACAGAGGTCATGATGTACCACATCCACATTTTCTTAGCAGATTTCACTTTAGGTAGTCTCGCATTGCTGGACCATCCTCCACAGCGCTGACGAGGAGGGCCTGGCTGGTCCACACAGCATCCCATGATAGGAGAAAAACATGTCCTTGTTGATTGAAATTGTCTTGGGTGGCGTTAGGCGCCTGGACAGAGCCTCAGGAAGGGACTTGTTTTGGTGGAACGTGTATATTCAAAAGTTGTTTTAGTTGTGCAAAAGAAAACTCTGATTGGACAGATAGTCTGGCTAGCTGTCTGGATTAACCCTGCAGATATTTGGGGAGCAATTAATCGCAGTCCTCAAAAATCGACAGTAGGTTGAAATTACAACACAAAAAAATGGCAAAGGAGCAATCCCGGGAGTGGAACGTCGCAGATATAGACTTCCCTTTAGGTAACAAAACGCCAAGTCCATTCTTAAACAGCTCATACGTGTTTGAAGGAGTGGGAAATTTTTGATTGGTTTCCCATTGTAGGAAGTGGGTCTTAGTGGTAAATAAATGTGCATAGTCAGCATACTGGTAGCAAAAGGTTCCAATCAATACACCTCGAGGAATTGTGCTGATAAGAAGTGTTGAAAAAAAGAGTCAATTATTAACAGTACTTTAATGTCAAGCTGTGAAAACTGTATGACCTCATGTACGTTATGAATACAGTTGATATTGTGCTTTAGTGATTGTTCCCAAACTAAATTGCAATCATCAAGTCCACAAACAATCTGACACACAATGAATACGACATATTTAAAGTGATGCTTAATAGTCAGTGTCCAAACATCATTGGACGCTCCGGTGTGTCCTTGCCCTCAGCGGGTTAATTTTCAGTTGATGGGTTGCAACATCCAGAGCCTTTAATGCAGCAGCAGTGGGACCATAAACATTAATGATTACAACCGCACTCTTTTCCCCTATTTTTTCTTCTTTTTTTTGTATTTCTGTATCTCTCACATGCCTAATTAAAACTGTGGGACCGACTGCTGGGGAAAATTACACTGATAAGCCTCTAATGCACATGCAAGTATCATGGCAGAGCAAAGATTCATTTCCAGAGATAATAATTGGCTTTTGGGACTGACACTGTAGCATGTAAAGTGGACTTAGTGAGTGTGTGTCTGGAGATCACTTTGTGTCTTTTTAATATAGTGGGTCTCATTCCAAATCCTCTAATTTAGTTGGCTATATTGCAGATTGGGCAGTAAATCAAACCCCTGATATAATCTGTGCAGTGTGTGTGTGTGTGTGTGTGTGTGTGTGTGTGGGCTTAGACAGAGCAAACCCCTTTTGTTCTTCTGTGACAAGCCATTAATGCTGCTCTGTATTTATAACGTTTCAGTTAAGCATATCAGCCTTCTCATCCAATATTCATTTGAAGGGAGATTGCCTGCTTTCTCTCACCTGAACTCCCCCTCCCTCCCTCCGTTATCCCCTCACTCCTTAATTTCTTTATCTGTGTCCTCACCTGTATGTAAAGAAAATATAGGAATGTATATTTCCCTCTGTCTTCTTCTGCTTTTCTTTTGCTTACATTCCTCTTCAGATGCACCACTATCCTTCTCTTTGACTCTTTTTATACTTCAACATGCTTTTTTTTTTAGTGTTCTGACTTGCCTTTCCTTTTTCTTTGTCTCGCTCTTTCCCTGAGCAGTGGATATTTTCCCTCCTCCCTATCAGTCTTCTGACGGGGGAAATGATAATCCCTCACTTGCTCGCCTGTTTGTCTTTAAGAAAGCTTCACCATACATTTTATCCTCCAAAAAGCACTATTTAACTTTTCTTGGCAAACCGAGTTCTGTGTGTTAGTTTTAGAGTTACCTCAAGGCAAGCACACAATAACACTGGTTATTGTTGGTTTTTATTGTCAATCTCTCCTGGGATGTGTGTTACTTAAGAGGAATCTACATTTATGCATTAGTATTTTTATGAAGGTATGTATGTGAGAGTGCGTAGGTGCGATGTGAGCACTTGTAGAATATGATTTGAGAGCTTGTAGAAAAAAATCTGTACTCGTATTTCTTTTTTCACTTCAGTCACTTTTCCAGTACAACCACAACTCAGTGATTACAACGTCTTGATTCTGTCGCTGCAATGTGCTCTCTCACATCACACAGCGGCGAGTCTGCGCCCTCGACTTTTGCAACACTTGTTGTGATACATTTGGTGCAAAACTAATGTGTACCTGTGGACTTAGTCTGTGGAGCTCTGAGCCAACAGGACGGCCGGGGACAGCAGGGTTTCTATTGCCAGATGAGGGACAACTCTGAGTACAGATTTCTTTCTACAAGCTCTCAAATAATACTCTACAAGTGCTCACATCGATCCGTGCGCGCTCACAATTTGCACCCCATTTACCTTCATATCTTTTGTTCTTTGAAATAGCTGAGCATCATCAAGGTTTTGAAATGAGATTAAAGGAAAACTCCACTGATTTTACATGTCAAAGTTATTTAGCAATCACAGAAAGTACTGCTCAGCCTGTGAAACAGCTGCATAATGCCTCCTGTGGCTTTGGAGGAGATTCTTCAAGCGTGAAAAAGTGACTCAGGTGACATCACTTGAGTAATCTTATATTTAGCTTGGAGAAGTTTGAACAGAAGACTGTGCACTGCTTTAAAACCCTGCTAGCTGGTGGCAAATCGGTCAACTGCATTTATCCAGACTACTATCTCAACTATCAGATATATTGTCAATACATTTGGTCCAAATATTTATGGTCTCCAGAGGATGAGTCCTGATGACATCATCCTGACCTTTGCTGTGGCACCACCAGCAGGACAAGGTTTTCAGTTACATCTCCACATCTACTGGATTGATTGGTCACATATTTTGTAAACACACTGATGTCCCCAGGTGATAAATACTAATGATTTTGGTGATCTTCTGACTTTTCTTCCAACCATGAGGTATGAACTTTTGTCTTATGTATAAGTATAATGCCAGCATCTATTTAAAGGATCGCCATGACTAAGGACTCCCATCAGCCTCAACTTTGCTGAAAAAAATATTTTTCTGTTTCTTGTAATAAGTCCCTCATCTTCATGGAAGAGCAACATTCATTTTCTGAGGTGCTTTGAGTTTTCATGTTATTTCAGCTTGTGGGGTTTCCATTTTTCTTAAAACCTGTTTTCTTTGTGAAGAAAATATTAAACCAACCAACCAGTCCTAATTAATTTATTCATAATTTTTTTTGTCGTTCATAATTTCTTTCCAAGAAAAGATGACATTTAAACAGTTTGTTGACAGATTTTAAAATGTACTCAAATAAAAAATTAAATATAGACTAGGCCTACGTGAAAAAGCTACTCATTTACCCTTACTCAAGACCTTGATGATGTTTCAGAAAGGCTCAAAGTCTTACATGTTAGAGGGTTTAAATAGAAGTTAGTGATGGGAAACAAAGCTGTGGAAATCTGGTAGTTTATCCCAAAATTCAGCTTGTGGCCTCCCATGTCTCCAACCAGCTTATGTTGTGTATTTATGGATCAAATATTCAAATATTTTTTCTTGAATAACAACCTTGGTGCTTGCGTTTATCTGAAATATGAGACAATCATTCTTTAACTCTACTCAACCAGCTCAAGGACGAGGAGCTGACAGGGTATTGATCCGCAGGCATTATTTCTTCCGACTGAGCCAAAGCTGATCAAGTCCCGAGCCAAGGTGAGACCATCCATCAGAGTATAGATCAGCAGAAACACTCCCACGTCCCTCTGTCTCTCTGCCAGCCTGCCTGTCTCTCTGCCAGCCTGTCTGTCTGTCTGTGTATCTGTCTCTATGCCTGCCTGTCTCTCTGCCAGCCTGTCTGTCTGTCTGTGTATCTGTCTCTATGCCTGCCTGTCTCTCTGCCAGCCTGTCTGTCTGTGTATCTGTCTCTCTGCCAGCCTGTCTGTCTGTCTGTGTATCTGTCTGTCTGTCTGCCTTCCTGCCTGCCTGACTGTCTGCCTGTCTGCTTGTCTGCCTACCTACCAGTCGGTCTGTCTGTCTGTCTGTGTTGCTTCATCACTCTTTTGCTGTAATGTTCTCTCACTCTCTCTCTCTCTCTCTCTCTCTCTCTCTCTCTCTCTCTCTCTCTCTCTCTCTCTCTCTCTCTCTCTCTCTCTCTCTCTCTCTCTCTCTCTCTCTCTCTCTCTCTCTCTCTCTCTCTCTGTCTCTCTGTCTCTGTCTCTGTCTCTGTCAGCTCGAACAGATGCAGATGCTCCAGATGCTGCAGATATATTTTTGGACAACCAAAGTAAAGTCCTCAGACGTCTGCTGTGGATCAGCATTACATTTGAACCTTAAACCCGCGGAAGCCTCAAAGTGACCGCGAACTGTGCACGGATGTGAGCGCGCGCTGATGAGCGGGAGCAGGATAGTTTGGATAGAGAGACACGAGCTTCTGCATGCGACCCGTTTGCAGCACCCCTACACACACAAGCTGATGCTTGCAGAAAAGTGACATGCAAACAGGAATGAAGTCGTAGATGAGCTGCGGCTCCGACGCGCACAGATCCTGCAGGTCCAGCGCGGTGGTCTGGTAAGAACTGAAACAAAACATGAAATCCAGGAGTCAGGACCAGAGTTTGTCTGACTCCAGAGACCTGGACAGATCTTACGACCCTCTTACAGGTATCGGTCTTTGTCATGTTTTTTTCAAATATGGGAAATTGTTTAATGGTGAACATGTCAAACTACAGTAGCCTAATAATGTTGTTTGCCGACCTGGCTGATACTCCAGTGATTCATGAAAGTGTGCTTTGGTTTTTCTAAACAGTAAATTGCCACATAGTCTACAGTAGACGATTTAGGGTCATTTCAAATAGTATTCAGGATTTAGCTCTGTCACAAAAGCAAAAAAAAATAAAACAGAGTGAGTATTTAAAACCCCATAATCCTGTTTCATCATCTGTTACCAGCTGCTGCAAACCAGCCACAGTTCAGTGCATGTGAATGTAACAATTGAGCAGCCATTAAAAATACTTAGTGAATTATTATTTAAGATAAGCATCATGGCTCTAGCCTGCTAACTGTATACAAAATAATATGTACAAGAAAAACACCCTGGTTGTCACCCACAAGTCATCATCATCATCATCATCATGCAGGTCAGGTCAACAGGAAAATAAAGCTTTGTGAAATATGTTTGGTAATGAGTGGTCTCTTGTAAAAGATTTGTCCATTAGCAGATATACATTTAAATATTAGTGTAGGATATAAAGCCAACATCTCCACATGGCTGTTTGAATCACATCAGTCACAAATAACTGTGAAGTGAAGCAAATATTCCAATAATGCTATTCATGCTATTCTGTAACATAACAGGTGTAGCATTTGTCCAAAAACATGTGTTTTGTTACTTCTACTGATCGTTGATAATAATGCTGATATGAATAGTCGATTAGTGTTGAAGACATTCATCAAGAAAATCAAACCAAAAAAAAGAATCTGGTGCCAGCTTGTTAAATTTGGGTGTTTACTTCCAGTTTCATTGTAAATTGCATATCTTTGGGTTAAAACGTGATGGACCATTTTAATTATTTTCTGCCATTTAAAAGACCAAATAATTATTGGATTCTGAAAATGTTTCGATTAGTCATGTTGTAATGGCATGTTTGTTTTCATGCAATGCTCTAAAAACCAAATACACTGTGGTGACAACTGATATTGCTGATGTATTAGCAGATTCTCTCTCAAATGAAAGGGAAAACTAACCTGAAAGCTTAATGTGCTTCACAAAACAATGTGAGGACATATTATGACCAACATAATCTAAATCACTGAGGCTTGTCCGTTGATCAGACGTTTCAGTCTTTTATTTTCCATGAGTGCTCACTCTCTCTCTCTCTCTCTCTCTGTCTCTCTCTCTCTCTCTCTCTCTCTCTCTCTCTCTCTCACACACTCACTCACACACACACACACACACACACACACACACACACACACACACACACACACACACACACACACACACACACACACACACACACACACACACACACACACACACACACACACACACACACACACACACACACACACACACAGAGTGCTGTCTTTCTTGTGACAACTTCCCAAAATAGCCTTTTCCTTTAAAAATAACTGTGTCAAAATAACTCGAGTGGCAGTGTTGTTCCCATTTAGTTTTCCAGGATCTTACTAAACCACTGTTTTTACCGTTTTTTACAATCACTTTGCTACTAATTTCAGAATCTTGACGTCATTTTTCAAAACTCGAAACGGTCATCACTTGTAACACAGGCTGTCCCATGTTCAAAACATTGCATTGTGCATTCATAGCTTTAAAGAAATCTTGCACTTGCACAATCATTGGTTCAAAAAAACGAATTTATTGTGAAATACCATTGAAACTCTACTTTAGATCACCCACACAAGCTACCCATAGTTTCACTGTGTCATTGTTCGTACAATCATTAAATACTGTAGTACAAAATAGGTAAAACATGTTTCATTATGGTACTAGATGAAAGTACATCCCTGTAAAAGCACTGCAGTATTAGAGAGAATGCTACAGACACAGTGGAATTAATGAACACAATCTGAAATGAATTGAGGAAAAACAATACAGTACAATCACAACATAGGTTTGTTTGAATCAAAGCTAAATAATTAGCTGGGAAATAGAATAGAAAAGACAATAACATCAAATGCAGTGTTCCTCAACTTACTTGTACTGTAAAAAGCAAAGTAAAAGAAGTGATTACTGTACTTGTACATCTTCATCAACTCTGTCATGGGGATTTATATATACTGTATATACTGTATATATCACACAAACAGGCCTTTTTTATTAAAGGTGGTGCCTGAGGCACAAAACTGCAGCCTTTAGTGTTCAACTCTATTGTATCTGTCAAATAAGCGCCCAACAGTTATCTGCACAGTAAATACGAAGCTTCACTGCCAGTTAGCTTAGCTTAGCATTACACGTAAAGACTGGAAACGGGAATCAGACTAAAAACAAAAGGTTGTTAACCTCAGGTTACGTGCCAGACGTTTTTCTTGCCCAGAAGCAGTTGTTAGGCAACGAGCAGTTAGTACTGTTGCCGTCACCCCCTTTAACTATTCAACAACTTGTTCTTACACCAAGGCTTTTGTGCGGGTCGAACAAAACAAGATATAATGTGAATTTAAGAGACGCTGGTAGGTGGATTCTATGTATTACCTTTAGACAGAGCCAGGCTAGCTGTTCTCCTCTTTTTTCAGTCTTTGTGCTAAGCTAAGCTAACGGGTTGCTGGTTGTAGCTTCACATTTAGGCCTACGGTACAGACATTAAAGTGGTATCAATCTTTTCATCTAAAGCTTGACAAGTAAGTGAAGTACGACAGTATCTCCCAACAGAAGTTCTTAGAAATACAGGCTTAGATACTGTGTTAATATGAAGGAATTTTCTATTTAGATTTTTCACAGGTTTTTCTGTATTTCTTTTTTGGATTAACAGAAATGTCCGTTAAAGTTACAGTGGATATACTTTAAATTTAGTTTTCAGTTTTGGGATTAAAAGAATTGTCTGTAAACTAAAAGGAAAAGGGACTGGTAATTTTCTGCCACATTATACTTTTTATTTATTTTTTATTTTTTTTTACAGTGTATTCCTTTAAGATTTATGCTCTACTTTGGGGATAAGCATTGAACCTCTTGTCTTGATTAATGGAATTTACAAACTAACATTGTCTTCAGTGTTGTGACAGGCTCTCTTTTACATATTGTAGAATCATCTCTAGTGCACCTGCATTCATGACTGTGTGTGTGTTTCATGAGAAAGGAGATAACATTTTATTTTATTCATGACATTTTTGTAGAGTGCTCAAGGGATTTCCCCCTAATGCATAAAAAAGTCTCAACACTGATGACATAAATATTACATTTATGTAACATAGTTACATGTTGGCCTTCAACATAAAAGCCCCTCAGAGCCAAATAGATTTTCATGTCAGGTGCCAGATTGAATTTACTCAACTGATGAAGAGTAAATCAAAATCAGTGTTGTGTAACAAATAAGCAAAGCTGGTGGACGTGTCCTTCGGTGCGAGGACACATGAGGTCAAAAGAATTGATATACTGTATATATATGTACGAGAATCACAAAGGGCTCATGATGTCAGTGGAAGAGAAACAGTGTGTGAATTTTACAGTGTGTGGTTTGCATGAGACGTCTATAATCTGAACAGTGTCCTTTTTGAGGATTATGGTAAGCACAGAGGCTGTTGCCTGGGCAACGTTATGTTACAAACATTCACTGAGCACTGCATGACCCTACTGAAGCTGCCACCATCTCCCAAGAATGAGCACAAATGCTGCAAGGCAACAAGGTGTTCAGGTTTAACGTCTTAATAACAATGATTTGGCTTTAATATGCATTAATGAGCTTTTTGAGATTTGAGATTTTTTATTACTTTATAGGTAATAACTCATTTACTATTACATTTATGTTTCCTTCTTCAGTTATTAATGCCAGCAGATGCTTGCCTTGTCTTTCTAGCTATTATCAGGAAGGAAAATTACCTTTTAGAAGAAAGTTTGGTCTTTTATAGGTCCAAAGAGGACACTGGGGGTGTAGTTTCTCATTTCATCTTACTAGTAAAAGAGTGTTAAACCAAGATCAAACACTCATTATGCATAAAAGACAGACATGCAGCTGCCACTTTGGGAGGTTTTAATCCTTCCACTGTGATTAAATGTATTCTCCAAATTTAAATTTTTAAAACGCTTTTGCCAGAAACTTGCCTGATTAAAAGCCCATTGATGAGGCCACTTTGGAAGTTTGAGCATTTGGGATATCAGCAAATATTCTAAATGATTAGAATCTCCACATGGACTGAAATGCAGTGATGGTCTACAGTAAATCTGCTGAAGGACTTAACACTGTGTTTTTCAAACTTTTTCCCATCGAGCAGCCTTAAACTGACACCAATTAGACTGATAAGACTTTGTCCCAGGGTCCCCTACCTGATAGAAGTGTTGCTTTTAGATGTTTTATTACAGAAAGTATATCAAACTCATGAACAAAACGGTCATACAATCGGTCATTGTTTTACTGTGGATGAAACTATAGTGAAACTAAATTATTTCTCTTTTTGGTTGTGGACCCCTGGAACCCCACTTTGAGAACCACTGACTTAACAAAGTTCTCAATAAACAACTTTTAATTCCTTTATAAGTCTAACTTGTTTTAAATATGTGCCAGAAGAGAGTGACGATCTCTCACTTTTTCTCCATCCACAGTTTTAGTATTTTCAGCTTGAGTGTTTTTCACCAGTGGATAAAAGGTGCAGATAAAAGAGTCTTTCATTGTGTTGATAACAGCAGGGAAGAGGGTATTGATCTGCCTCAGAGGGCTGCGTTTGTTTAAATGGATTCACACGATCAAAGTCACCCAGGGGAGTCTATCTGAGCACCTGCTGAAATAACTGAGTCAGTGTTACTCAGCAGTCGTACCGAGACTATCTCTCCACCGTTACATATTCCATGTGTACGGGGATGATCCCTCTGAGGTCAGGTACGTGGATCCTTCTTTAAGACACACCTGCTTACCCTATGCTATTACTTAGAAAGCGCATGTGCTGGTGTGGAATCACTGATAGTTTGATTGGAACCATCTCTGAGGGGCTTACAGCTGGAGAGATAGTCTCTTCACTCAGAGAACCAAGGTTACCACGTAACCAAGCGATATTCAATGATCAGTTTGTGCCATGGGACAGTGTAAAGGTTACGACAAGCTGCCAAACAGACTGCAGTCAAACAAGTATGTTGCTTTTGCTCATATTGTAACCTTGCAAACAGTATGAACAAAATCCTTTATACTTGGGAACAGGAAGTGGCATTACATTCTGTCCAGCTGATGTTGATCATCTTATGTAACAGCTGAGCTGTGTCACCTCTTTGAGAATATCCTACCGCTCTGTTTTTGTTGGATCACTGTGTAAATAAGTCACATAAAACAGCTGCCCTTAGAAAGCATTTCAATAAATAAGTATAATATCTACCCTTCACTCTGTCACGTCAATATTGTCTAAAAAGACAGGAAACAGCAGGGAACTTTGGTTGTTGTCTCTCTCTTTCTGTGTATTTGTGTGTTTGTGTGTGTGTGTGTGTGTGTGTGTGTGTGTGTGTGTGTGTGTGTGAGAGAGAGAGAGAGAGGACCTGTAAAGCTTTGTTTGTTTTTCCATAGTTGTGCAGCTGCTGTATTTGATAGTTTGATTGACATATCCTACGTGAAGGCAGGGCAGCAACTGGTTTGTTCAACAAAATGAAATCTTATTAATAATTTATGCTTATTTACAGAAGCTGTACGCACACAAGCGTTAGATCGGAATTTTTTCCCCCTGTGATATTACATAAAGGCTAAGTGAGAAGTTCTTCAGTGAATGTTTCTAATATTTTATCCCTGTGTTGCTGCAGTGCAGCTGTTCAACAGGATTCTTTGTTGTTCCAGATATTTCTCAGGTGTTAATGTGTCGGTTTCACTAGATGTTTCAACCCGTACTTCTGCTGCAGCTGTGTGACTGTTATTGATTACATCCCAGTTTCCTCAAGCGTGGAAACTAGTCTGATCTGAAACATGCTTGAAGTGGCTAATGCACAACGTAGTGTCATCTTTTTTAGTTTACTTATAGTGGAAGTTATCTCTTGTAAACGCTGCTTTTTCTGAGATCATTCAAGATTTACAATTATGCGCACCTGTATCCCCACATGCTTACATGTGAGCTGTTTCAGTGCCAGCGTCTTATTTAACTTAAATGAAAGTCTTACAGGTTTTATACATTCTTCCACCACCGCTCATTCACCTGTATCTGTATTTCCATCACAGTTAGGTTTCATTGATTTATGAGCTATAGTTAGAAAATTAAGTCCACAGGTTTTCTCTCTGGATAGCAGTGGGAGTGGAGCTGTATCATCAATTGTATTTTTATATCATATATAAATAGCTTTTTAAAAATAATTTTATCTGACTTCATGGCCTTCAACAGTTGAGTGTAAATAGGAATATAGTTCAACACTGCCATCTAGTGGCGGAAATTAACACATGCTGGTCTGGAGGTGCAAAAGTGAATTCAAGATGCTGTTGAGCAACTCAAGTCTGCAGTGTCTCTTTGTCGTTGGGTTGATATAAAGTGTGACTGACTTTGGAAAGAGACTACAAAACAAGATGCCTGTTGCAACAGAAACACAAAAAGCGAGACATTTAAACAGACCAAAAATAATTTAAAAGCAGCAAACTGTGTCAGCTTATGGTTTGGACACAGAGACAGAGAGAAGGTTGTAGGTGTGGTGCTGAGACTCCTGTTGTGCTGTTGTGCTGTGATGACCATGATGGGGGGTGTCCAGTCCAGTCTCTACATTGTTACAGCATGGTTTGTGTGTGTGTGTGTGTGTTTTTCTTTCTCTTTCTTGTCCTTGTCACTGCTACCCATCTTTCTTATTTCATCTTAACTCTTATCCACTTAAACCTCACTGAACTGTTGGTGGGTCAGTCATTAGAAAGTCATGCTGTGCAGCTAAACTTTATTTTAAATTCTATTTGAAAGTTCCCAAAGATACTAACAGTGTCTGCCAACATTTTGAGGAAACTTCAATGAAACAATGCTCAATAAATCTTGCATTAGTTGTATTTGATTGATTGGTGTAATTTTTTAGCTCTGGTGAAAGCTCATAATAGAGAAAGTTACAAAAAGGGTGTATTATGGGGCTTAACCTTGCTCCACGGGTCTTTTTAATTTGTGACAATCCCATCAGCCTCAGCTGTTTTGCACTTACTGGTAATAAGCACATGTTAGCATGCTAACACGCCAAACCAAGATGTTAAACATGGTAAACATTATACCTAAACATTGCAATGTAATGTTAAACATTACCACATTACTTGCATTAGAGAATCTGATGGTGTTCAATTCATTTTAATAATTTTATTCTGTATCCAACTAAACTTAATGTATTTATAAGTGGCCACAGGCCAAGTATCAACATCCATTGTGTAAAATATATTGTATTTCAAGAAACCTTCTAGTTAAATAAAGGAAATTCTTGCTATAATAAAGCCTATCGTTAAATAAAGAGTAACATTTTGATCTTCTGTATCTCAAATCTCAGATTTCATGAAAGACAGTCATGTGTCATTTCACTCAGCCATTGCATGCTGGATGCTCTCCAAACAGCTTTGATCTGATGGGTCACACTGGTTCAAAGCCAGCTCCGCAAACTCATTTGTGTGCACTAAATTCCATGGGAAATTGATTCAAAGTTCTGTTTGGCCAGTGGTTTGCGTCTAATCTCTGCTGGGGGGGGGGATTGGTTGTTTCCAGGTAATCCATCATCCAAACCAAATAAAAAGACCTTAAAGCAGCGGTTCCTCAAACTTCTGCCCTGCTGTCGCTCTAGCTCCAGCTCTTCAATTACTCAAAGCAAGTATCAGAACACACAGTCCATCATCACTCAGATTCCCCTTCACATGAATTTAGTCACTGAGGTCATTTATTCACTCTTACATTAGTCACTTTCTTTATTTTCACCACCTTTTTCCTCTGGGCAAGGTGTTTCATGTACACTCCTGTGTATCTTAGGGAGTAACTCTCTCCCTCCCTACATGCAGGTAATATAACTGATGATGATCATCTGTCGACGGTACGTTACCGACCGCAGAGGCTCGACCATCTTGTGCATCAGACTAACTTCAGCAAGAAAGAGCTGCAGGTCCTCTACCGGGGATTCAAAAATGTCAGTCAAAGATTCCTGTCACTGTTTGATTTGTGCACTCGTGAATATCCTTTTTGAATTATATATATGTATGAGAAAGCCCGTATAGAGTTTTTCAATTAAATCAATTTGTGTTTTTTCATTTCTACAGGAGTGTCCCAGTGGTGTTGTGGATGAAGATACTTTTAAAAGCATCTACTCCAAGTTCTTCCCTCAAGGAGGTCAGTCAGATTCTCCTCATCAACTCACATTTTGAATCCTTATTTAACATTTATTTTGTCAACACTTTACCAGCATCTTTCTAGTATTAAAATATCCAGAGTCCAAAAAGGAACCAGTGAGCGATTGATAAGGGAATAATTGTAAATCTTCCATGTTCATTATCCCTGTTTCAGATCACAATCTCGGCTTTAAGCTGTGCTCATTATCTGCATTCGTCTTTGCTAAGACTGACAATCTGTGGTCCAAGGGTCAATGTGATCTTGAGCTTGTAAAAAGATGTTTACATCAGCTGTGACTCAGTGGTAGAGCGGCGGCCTCGCCCTGCAGTCCCATGTCAAAGTGTCCTTGGGCAAGACACTGAACCCCGAGTTTCCCCCGATGTCGCGCCATCGGAGTGTGACTGTGTGTGAGTGTTTATCTGATGAGCAGGTGGCACCTTGTACGGCAGCCTCGGCCACAGTGTATGAAAGTGTGTGCATGGTGAATGGTTCCTGTACTATGTAAAAGCGCTCAGAGTAGCCGTTACATAAATACACTCCATTTACAAATTATTTCAAAACCTGTGTATAGTTCTTAACTCTTTGTCAACTTGAGACGGAAAAAAATCACAAATTCAGGTTTGTGAATGTGCAGAAAAGATTTGCATGGGAAAAAATTGACTACAAAGAACTGTGTGAAACTCTCAATACTCTAACTTTGGTCCCGCCACTCTTTAATTCAATGTGTGTGTGTAAGTTCGTTGTCATTTTTGGGCTTTGGGGGCTGAGTTGAACTCACAGCTTTATACCTTAAATCTGTAGTCATGTTTCCCAAAGCAGCTATTTATCTCAGCCTTTGTTTTTCACTGTTGATTCAATGTCTGCACACATTTTATTTTGACATTCTGAAATGTTTCTGTAACTGAAAATCTGTTACTACAAATCTACAAACATTGAAAACATGAATTTGTCACATGAAGTCTTTTAACGTGAACAAATGCTGACATAAAAAACAGGCTTTCATTTCAATTCAATTCAATTTTATTTAAAGTATCAATTCATAACGAGAGTTATCTCAAGACACTTTACAGATAGACCACACTCCAGAATTTACAAGGACCCAACAGTTCTAGTAGTCTCCTCCTTAAGATGATTTAAGTATCATTTCACAATCTCAAAACCTTGCTGACTTATTTTCTCTTACCTCCAGATTCAAGTATGTATGCACATTTCCTGTTTGAAGCTTTTGACAGCCACAACAATGGATCGGTCAGCTTTGAGGTGACTTTTTTCACCCCATCACTCTGCTGTCCAGCCATATGTTTGTCTCCTCCTTAATTTTCTTCACTTCTGTGTTTTCTTCCTTTCTGCTCCGTAGTGGCACCTCTGTGCTTTATATATTTCTCTTCCCTATAAAAAATAACTCTTTTAGCACCTAGTTCCTCTTGCTTTCATCTTTACCATTTGGCTCTCTCCTTCTGATGCCACTATCACATTCTTGATCTCAATCATTGCTCAGGTTTTCTTCTTTTTGCCCTAGGACTTTGTCGTAAGTCTGTCCATCATCTTAAGAGGTTCCATTACTGATAAACTCAACTGGGCCTTTAATCTGTACGATCTTAACAAAGACGGCTGCATCACCAGAGAGGTATTTGAATCTTTCTCTCTGTCTTGTGTTTATGTCGGCAGCTCTTGGTGGCTCTTAGTAAATTCTGATTTCTTTTCTCTTTTTTCTGTCTGTCCAGGAGATGACAAACATCATGGACTCCATTTATGATATGATGGGAAAGTACACCAATCCCTGCATAAGGGATAATGCTCCCAAAGAGCATGTTGACAACTTCTTCCAGGTAAAACACACAAACCACTGAACCAAATCGTCCACATCTCCCAAGACTGAACTCAGCATGAGTAAAAGGTGTTGCCCTGCTAGTTTGAATTGATTTATTGTGCAATGCTCCACTTGCAAGTCACTTTAAAATGTATTTCATCTTAAAAATTGGGCTTTAACACAGTTTGTATGTACTGTAAATAAAGGTTATTACTGTTTTGTTTCGCACCAGAATTACTCACCTGAAGCATCAATCTCTTATAATGTAGTGGTACAACATGATTTTTGCACTATTTGTATTCAGTCATTTAACTAGAGGACAGGACACACAATGTAGATATTGATAAAGCCAAAGATACTTTTTATTGACACATATACATACACGTAGTGAAAGTCATTCTCTGCATTTGACCCATCCCACAAGGGAGCAGTGGGCAGCCATTTACAGCCAACTCCAGGGGAACAACTCCAGGTCTTAGCCAGTACCTTGATCAAGGACACTAACTGGAGAACCTGGTACATGTTTTGATGATGGTGGTGGAAACCGGAGCACCTAGATGAAACCCACGCAAATATGGAGAGAACATACAAACCCCACACAGACAAGTCCAGAACGACCTGGATTTGAACCCAGAGCCTCCTCGCTGTGAGGCCACAGTGCTGACCATAGGGCCCCATGATGCCGCATGATAGGAAATGAAGACCTAAAACACTCTAGTTTATTTGTTTTTCTCTGTATGTTCTTGTGGGAATCTGTAGGGTTTTAGACCACAGGTGGCGCAATGGAGAAACTTTTTAATAAGCAAGTCCCTGATTTCTTTGTATGTCTTGCACAATGCTTTCCCACCGCTTTCAGGCGGCTCCACTGATCTTCAGTTGTTGGTGTTAAAGTGTTAAAAAACTCCACAGGGTACCTTTAAGTTAACATCTCTGCACGTGTGTTTCATTTTCCAGAAAATGGACAAGAACAATGACGGAGTGGTCACCATCGAGGAGTTCTTGGATACATGCCAAAAGGTTTTCTGCATTCATTTTTCACAACCATACCAAATGCACATTACAAAACCCAATTTCCATACGCAACTTCTTTAGGAATTTAACTTTGTTTCTCCATACAGGATGAGAGCATCATGCAGTCCATGCACATGTTTGACAGTGTGATCTAAACTGGACATAGACATAACATTTCCCCTGCTGCCTGGAGTTCTTCTACAGTCATTCTGCCCCAGCCAGAGTGGACGGGGCTTCTGGGCCCTAAACAGAGTGGGGCAGGGTGCAAAGGGCAATGTCCTGAGGATTGCTACCCCCAAACCACCTTTTTTTGGTGAAATGTTTTATTTTATTAAACCTGTACAGGAAGGCATCAAAAAGTGGACTTTGCTGTTTTCAGATCTTGTCGACTGATTTGAACAAGCATATATAATGTGGCAAAAACAAAGTGTAATAACAATAAGCATTGATGAAGAGATGGTTCCAAAACAGCACATAAAGTCGGCGACAGACCTCTTCACTCATACAAATGACTATTAACTTATATTTTCTCTATTGCATGAATAAATATGCAGGCACATGGAACAAATTGAACATCGTTTAATTTGTTGTAAATAACACTCACTGTCTATACTCTTTACTCAGACTACAATGAAGGGACGGCTCTAATGAGATGAAGTTCAAAATCAAGCAATAATCAAAGTAACTGTCCTCTGTGTTCTTTTGGCGCTCACCACTCACATCTATTGTAATGTATTGTGTCTTCATGATGTGTCGGTTTTGACTGGCCATTCAAATGTTGGATTAAAGGGTAGATATTTTTTTTTCTATAGGGATATGGTAGCAATGATGATGAAGGTGATAAAACTACACAGTTGCTATGCAAAATTGCATTATTATTGGAGGATCCACTAGTGTCACAGCCTTGTTACAGGTTCTCTATCCACAAGTTCAGAGGTCATCTTCGTCATTTTATAGTTTGTTCTTTTTTTCAAATCTTACACTTGAATCTCAAACAAGCGTGCAGCAGAGCCACAGAGGGAGGACGGTTTTCTGTAGGGGTGGGACTAGATAAGCACGAGGCTTCTTCCTTTATAGACAAGAATTATTCATTTATATGTTACATATCGGCCATTTTATATACATGTATGTTTTTTAAATTATAAAAATAAAGTAAAAAAAAAAAAAAGGCACTTCGTTAAATAAACTCCCTCATTGAATCGGATTTCTTTTTTGTTTTTATTTAAAAGACCAATTCCACTCTCCTCCAAATATAATACAGGTTGGGGTTTCATTGATTGATTATAACTGTTATTTCATTTCACTAAATAAGCATAAAACTATGTATTGCTATGGTTTAAAGTTCTGTTTGATTCATAAGATCATAAAAAGTCAAAAGGAGCCTTTTCCAGCTGCTTTAGACAGACCAGAATGGAACTAGACCGCATCCCACCATTGGGAGGTATGATGGTATGTTTTGTTTTATAAGTACTGTATGTCCTGCACCTAAATAAAAATATTAAATCACACAGCCATCCTTAACTTCTGTTTGGGAAAACACACCATGAAGACTTAACAGATTAAAACCTATGAATTGATAAATAATGTCATACCAACAACCAAACCAAAATGTGCATTTTCATCATGGGTGTAAGAATAACAGAGTTATTGCAGTGAACTGAAAAACGGATAAATCATTTCAAACATGGACACCATAATATGTTTAATATATCCTTTATTTTTATTAAACAAAATTTCAGTAAAAACTCTTAAGTAGAAAGTCAAATTTCCCTGTCAGTAGTTTGCTCCAGCTGTAGGGCCGTCCAACTATTTCACACGTGTTGACTAAATGAATCTGTTGAAAACATCTGTAAAACCACTGTACCCACGTTGTTGTTGTTGTTCTGCTAATCAATTATGGTTACATATGCTCTTTTTGTTTGAATTCAGTTCATAAAAAAAAAAAAGACATCTTTTTTTAATATTCTGGTAATGGAAGATAATGTGTGACCCTTTCCCAATCAATAACTTAGAAAAGATGAGAAACTATCCCTAAAACAAACCACCATCTTGTTCGTGTGGTTCTTGGCAGCCCTACACTGCTCTTTAATAGGTCTCTCCCCATCTTGTTTGATGACTGTTAACAGACTTTTAACTGTTGGGTCACAGCGGGAGAAAGTTGACAGTTTATAGTGTTAAAACTACAGCATAGACAGCAGTGTCTGTTACAAAGGCGTTAGGTAAGAAACAGAGCGGTGAGCAGGTGCACCGTGCACATTGAGCCAACTCTGGCAGTGTTTTCAACTATTATTCTTTCCCCCCCCCATTTTCTTAAAAAAAAAAAAAAAAAATAGAAAGAAAGAAGGAAGTTACACGATTATCGTCACAAAATAAAAATCTCTTTGGCATAGAATACCCACCCAAAAGCGTAAACACACACAGACACACTCACATGCGCACGCACACACTCTTAAAAAAGTTCTCTAACAGAAACCTACAAGCATCGTCATCATTATTATCAGCAAAAGTATACTATAAAACAAAGTTGAGCCCTGTTAAGATTATGAGTCCCGTACTCAGTGATAATTGCATATATTACATCAGGCTGAGAGCAGAGGGAGTAATCTCTACTGACGACTATATTCTCTTCTGTCCCATTACGTCCTATTTCAGCTCCTCCGATTCCCTTTCTCCCCCGGGTCTGTCAGAGGAAAAAGAAAAACCCACAGAGCTGATTTCACATAAACAACTTGCTTGTCAGGCACAGGTCTTGCACTGACAGGGGCTTTGAGAAGTTATTATGCTGTAGTAAACACTTTAAAAGGCCAATCTACTTTCTTACTCAAGCCTCTTACTATGAACAATGGGCTCCAGCACAAACAACATTTTCTGCAGTCTCTCACTTTTAGTTCACAGGAGAGATTTTAGCATGTTTTGTCCGACCTACTTTCACTGGTTTGAAGAGGGCAGGAAAAAAGGTGATGTGACATACTTCCCTACACCAATTAGGATAACACACATGAGTTTTGGCAGAAGAAGGATTTCAGATGTTGCCCGATTTCAGACAGAGTTGTCAGCTCGTTGCACTTGGTTTTCTTCAGTATGACATTGCCTAAACTTAACCTATCTGCCTGAATCTAACGCCATTTTAAGTTGACAACAATGCCAATGTACAGTTTTTTATTTTTATTTTATTTGTTTTGTACACTGATGCTAATATACAGTTTTTTTTTTTTTTACACTGATGCCCATATACTTTTTTATTTTATTTTTTATGGTGTGAAGTAAAAACAAACTGTGATACCGGGGGATATCGACACAGCTTGACAACGTCATTAGTCCCGGCCACTGATTGGCTAATCGTTATTCCCCCGGCAGCAGAACTCATTAGATCGATCATTTTTAACCAAGAAACCACTGTTTCATGTTTAATCTATTCTTTGTATTTTATCTTACAAATTCTTTTATAATGCACAATTGAATTATGTTATGATTCACGCTCCTTTGTCATACCTGTTGTGTACTTGAGTGTTAAACTCTTAATAAATAATAACAGATGTTCTTTTTGTTCCCCAACTGACTGGGTAATATAAATATATCTATCTATCTATCTATCTTAGACAACCGATCCTAATTGCCTGAGGTAACGTTTTGCATGAACTGACCTTTAATAATCATGGTATTGTTGTCTCTCGTAGGCCAAGCTGGCTGAGTAATCATCCTGCATCAGATTTCCGTCCATGCCGTCCATGGGCATGTCAGCTGGATACCCTCCGTAGCCTTGGAAACCAGCGTCCAGCTCTGCAAGAGATTACAACTTTTTTTTTTCTTTACTCGTTACACACTGGACCAACCGATTATTTGTTGTTTAGTGTCCTTTGCACTTAAGAGGGTTTAGTTACTGTTGTTCAGGACAGCAGAAACATTTTTTGGGCATTTTAGGCCTTTATTTTACAGGACAGTTTAAGACATGAAAGGGGAGAGAGAGATAGAGAGAGAGGGAGGGGATGACATGCAGCAAAGGGCCGAGGCTGGAGTCAAACCCAGGCCTTCTGCGTCAAGGAGTAAATGTCGGGGTATTTGGGCACCCACTCTACCAACTGAGCTATCTGGACACCCTCAATACATTGTTTTAGCTAGTTGAAATCATCCAACCATTTAGGCACACAATGATCAGAGGGAGAGGGAGAGAGAGAGAGAGCTGAGCGGACAGAAAGTACCAGCAGCTAGGTGAGCATTATAACATGTGTGTTACAAAGTGACGCATGTTAGTCACGGAAGTAAAGGGTGGACTACAACGGAGATGTTTGTGAACAATTGTTTTCTGTTGGAAATGGCAAGTCCCTTTGGGGTGGACGTTAGGCTTTTTAACTTTGTAAATCTATAACATGCACAACAAAGATATATCACAAAATAAAGGAAAGGCCAAGGCCCAAAAGCAAAATATGAGCACTTAAAATATCCCACAGAGTTTTTTTTGCTACCAAAAGATGATGTTAAATGTGATCTTTAGGCTGCAGCAGGGTGGTAGACTACAGCTTGTTAACACTCCCTGTGGTGGAGAGACCGGGTGCAGAGGAATGTGCTGCATGTGTACATTTCAGTCACAGTTACTCACCATCTGCATAGGGTCCATCCATGGGGGGACTGTTGTGTGCCTGCAGGGGTAACAAGAGGACAAAGGTCAAATAGAGTCAGCATCTTTTATATAGACAGCTTTTCAATAGTCCTTAAAAGTATTATTATATTATAGTGATATAATGAAGAACCAGTTTCTTGAAAACCAATGCACTTTACAACTGCTGTCAGCGTTGGATTAAGTTGCCAAGATGTAAGATGTAACCCAAGAGAGTTAAAAGGGAGTTTAAAAAATGGCTACTTTAATATTTATTAGTCCTATCATAGCAGTGGAGGGCGCCAGACACTCACCATCTCCCAGGAAATGGGGTCGTGTTTGAACAGAGAGTGTGTAAGCTCCACAGACACTCGCTTCTTGTATTCTGTGTTCTTATCCTCAGAGATACGGAAGAGGACAGCGGCAGCGTAAGTTGCTGAAGGGGACAAGAATCAGGACACATTCAGCAATGTACAAAAACTTACACTCCTTTCTATCATAATAAAAATAATAATGGGTTAGCGCTGGTGTATTGAAAGGAACACAAATCCAAGCCCACATTTTAGTCTGAAAAGCATCAGAGGTTAAAGTTTTAAAGATGAAGTAACAGCAAAAACACACCATTTAGTCTTTTTTATTTTATATAACTATCTGAGACATTCTGAATGTGGCGCATTCACAGAATCTGTTATAAAGCCTTAACATCATAATGTAGAGCGAATGTTTGTGTGTTGGTGAGCCTTGTCTAATTCAGCCATGGTACTTTCACATGTAACTGTAATATAACACATACTTTTGAGTAGCCTAGCCTGGTTATTTAGGCAAGGAATTTGCCAAACAACTTTTGCTAAAAATCCATTTTGAACATTTTTCCCCTCAATGTGACCAACAAATAGTGTGGCGAGGTAGAATAACCAAATGCTTACTCACTTTCTTGCCTAGAGTTAGATGAGAAGCTCGATACCACTCTCGTCTGTGACAGCAGTATCATACCAACTTCTCATCTAACTCTTGGCAAGAAACTAGATAAGTACTAAAACTAAAGATAAGTAAATAACTTCATTGAAATGGTACCTAAAGTGCGATTTAGGTATTTTTTAATGTGCCTACTACCCATAAAGGTAGTTCAGACTAACACTGCACCCTATTTAATGAACAGATTGTATTATTTTAATAAAATCAACTATATGTCATTGTGAAATGTATTGGAGTAAAAGTATACAGTCTCTCAAAATGGACATGATAATTTAGAATGAAGTACTTGGAAACTGCACTTACAGTAAGTACAGCACTTGGGTAAATTGACTTTTTTCCTTTCCACCTATGACTATGGCTACATTACGGTAAGCTAATTGCAGTGCATTATCTGGGTGTCCTACCAATGCCCTCGTTGTTGGAGTGCAGCAGGTCCATCAGCGGAGCCGACGCTCCCTCGCTGTCGATGATCTCAGCTGACGGTTTGTCCAGGGCCAGCTCACACAGGAGGCCCGCCGCCACGCGCTTCACGTTGTCCACCGGAGAATAGAGGAGCTGGAGAGGGAAGGAAGGAAAGGAGTGAAAAACAGAACAACCTAAAACCTAAAGGAAGTTGATCATCAGGATAAGGAAGTAGGGCTGGGCGATATGAAGAAAAATCATTTTGGGGAAGATTTTGTAGGGTGAACAATTGGTGCTTTCAAAAAAGATTTTTACAATTAGATTTAGATAAATAATCATCAACATTGTGGATATAATGACTAAGTGGGTAAAGGAAAATAAGAATAGCTATAACAGTCTAGTAAGTTTAGAAAATGACATAATTTTACAGCTATGCAAATGTGAAACCAGGAAAAGACAACACTAATGCCATATTAAGATATTCGGATATTCTAAATCTAAGAGGATATCTAGACTCATAGCACTATAGCCATATAACATCGATATGTTGCCCAGCCCTATAAGGAAGTGCGAGAGCTTCAATATCTTCTGTTACCTGAACAAACAGAGGAATGGTCTGCAGGTTGGTGATCTCCGCTCTGTTGATGGGATCTCTTGCCAGGATGTGCAGAGCTCCCGTGGAGCCCTCCACAATCTCCTCCATCCTTACTCCATCCTGAGGAGCAGGATGAAAAGAAGAAATGTTACTCAGGGATACAGAAATTAATTAATAATTACAACTAGTCATTTCCACAATCCCTTAAACCCACACGTAATTAGTGACTATGAGCATCCTAAACTAGCCCCATACGTACCTGGTATGTCTGCTGGGTGGATGAACCATGTTTCTGGGCGTCCTGGTGGGCTTTAAGTAGCAGGTTGACCAGACGGGGGATCGCTCCAGCGTCCCTCAGCGGGGCCTGGTTCTCTGGGCACAGGGCCAAGTTGCGGATCAGGCCAACCACAGCCTTCAGGCAGGGAAGACAGGAAGACATACGGTCATAATACTGTTCACCATTATTGGTCAGCAAGTTAAAAAAAAAGCTGACAACTTCAAGCTTCTTCCTTAGAAATGCGAAATAAAAAAAGATTAATTTTCCCTGCCTAAGGCCTTGTCTTGTAAAACATACTGTTCCTGCTGTCATGTCATTTCACGCTCTTTAAGGCTGATGGAGACTGGCCTTCTGCCGGAACTGCCATCCCCTCTGTTGTCCATCTGTCTCACCATTTTCTACCGGTCTCTCTCTTTCAAGCCCCTATCTCCTCAATGTGTATGTTCAACAGTGCTTAAGTTATGTTCCCTCAAACCACCTGCTTTCAGTAGCCCCTGCTTCCCACCATCTTTTGCAATGGAAATTATGTTCAAATGTAATTCCAAAGACCGTAGTTGCATATCACTCTTTAGCATAGGGGGACACTCTGCATGAGACACTCCCTTGCTTCTCTTTACCTTGATGACGGGCCAGTAGTAGGGTTGGTTGAGCAGCTTGCTGATGGCAGGGATGCCGTAGAATCTCCTCACTGCATTCTGCGCTACCTCAGCCTGTTGGTGGCGGGATGTCAGGTGGCGCAGAGCGCAAACGGCAGGTTCAGTCACATCCTCCTTCTCACCGGCACGCAAGATGGCGTGGATGAGCGCCTCTACACCGTTGCCCTGGGTGACCAGAGATTTATTGTGGGCATTGTTGCATGTGAGGTTTGACAGGATGCCTGTGGCGCAAGTGAGCATGTTCAGGTCGTCTGAACTGAGTAGGCTCACCAGCACCTGCAGAAGGTTTTCCATGCCCTCCTGAAACAGGAAGAGATGATATTTCAGAAAGTTTCCCAAATGCCAAATTATGGAAAAGAACCAACTCAGATTTTCAAGAGTAGAAGAAAAAAAAGGTTAAAGTGAATGTGGACACAGACCTGCTTGGTGGCAGCATCAGAGAGGTTCCTGAGCGTCCACAGACAGTTCTGCATCAGACGCTGGGTGGAGCCTGTGAGGTGTTTACCCAGAGCCTGCATCCCACCTGCAGGGAACAGAGAAGTTAAATCACTCAGTCGTTAATCTAGCCGTCATGTAGCGCTGAGGTTGACAAGTAGTAAATAGTAACATCGTGTTTTAAGGTAACCAAAACATACCAGCTTCTACAATGGCGGGTTTGTTGCTGGGGCACACAGAAAGGACTTTGAGCACACGGCTTGTGGTCCACAGCAGCTTCTCATAGCTGTAGTTTCTCATGATGTGTACGAGGCCTTCAGGACCCCCATTGGAAAGAATGATCAGCTGTGAGAGAGAGGGACTGTGTGATTATACAAAGTGCAGATGGGTTGAAAATAA
Source organism: Etheostoma cragini (assembly GCF_013103735.1). NCBI lineage: Eukaryota > Metazoa > Chordata > Actinopteri > Perciformes > Percidae > Etheostoma > Etheostoma cragini. The sequence goes on from NC_048408.1 coordinate 23,429,162, forward strand.
CTTTATTTACAATAGTGCCATTATGTATTTTCCCTTTCCTTTTCTTTGTTATACATCTTTTTTGTGCATGTTATAGGTTTATAATGTGAAAAAGCCCAATGTCCACCCCAAAGGCAGTTACTATCTCCAACAGAAAACACTGTTCACAAACTGCTCCAAACGGATCTACTCCATGGTATTTTTTTGAAAATTAAGCTAAGTAAACCTATTCTGGTGTAACCTCTAAATACAATTATGAACTTAAAAATTAACGTTTATAACTTGATTTATCAAAACTTAAGATCCTTTTTGTAAAAGAAAGCCTTACGGTTTACAACGAAGAAGTCTAAAAAAAAGCTGCGACCTGCCCAGGCAGATAGATCCCATCTAATCTTCACTCATATTACTACTCAACGAATAAGCACACCCATACCCTGGCTATGTCAGCACATGAACAACTCCGTTCACATGCCACACCCACACCTAAACACACGCACAACAACTTCAACAGTCTCAAATTACAATACAATCACACACACCTTGCTCTCCTGGTTGCCATAAGACAGCAGCTGCAGACAGTCTGTGGTGATGGCCAGGAACTTGGGATTGCTCTTCTTCAGCAGGGGAACCATCTTTTGAAGGCCATCAGCCAGACGAACAGCCATCTTGGCTCCTTCCTGGTGCAGCAGTAGGTTGTGGAGCGTCGTGATGGCGTAGAAGAGCACAGACTCCATGGGAGAGCTGTGGGAGAGAGACACAGGTGGGTAAAGTGTGTATCAGCAACAAATGGCATGCCAATTGCCATACATTTAATGTCCTCACTGTTAAATAAAATATCAATTAAAATGTACAGAGTGTTTGGAAGTATTTTTTGTTTACTTTTTCGTTAGACCTACTGTCTTCCACCTGCCTAATGTACTTCTACTTAAGTCTGCAATCTCCTACAATGAGTCTTTTGAGGATAATGCTGGTGGAGAAATGTTTTTTTATACTTTTGTACTTTTTTTTCTGTTCCATCTACTAAACGTCAGTACAAACTGGTGAGTCAAAGGCTCTTGTTTTCTTCTTCAACGGAACTGAATTGTAGTTACACTGTAAAATACCTAGACACACGGTCTGTGTTCACCATATTTCAAAAAGGACTAGATGAATAATCCCACTAAACAGCAAGATGGGTCTGGACATGCTATAAACGTAGCCAAAAGGTCTTTTCTAAAAGTGTTTTACGATGGATTTCCTCTTTCATACCTACACTATGAGAAAGAGTACATTTTCCAAACTTATACAGACAACAATGAGGATCAAAGTTATAAGTGACTGGAGACAAATAACTTCTCCTCTCTTTCTTTTTATCCGGAAATACCTGAGCATGCGGACCAAAGCAGGGATGCCTCCACACTTGAAGATGGAGAGCAGGCCCTCCCGCTGATGGGACAGATTGTGGAGGATGCTGGCTGTCGCCCGCGCCGTCTCCATGTCGCTTGTATTCTGCATCACCCGCACCACTGCCGCCACCATCTGAGGCGACTGCATCATTGCACGCCGCGATGCTTCTTTGCGTGTAAGCTGGTTGACAATCTGTGCTGCCTTGCTGACCACCACCTGATGAGAAATAATGAGGGGGGGGAAGAAGAGTTCAATTTTATGTGCACATGAAAGTGACTGCCTGGTTTCAGTGCTTCTTCTATAACCGAGGGTGGTATTCAAGATGTTCAAGATCTACATTAAGGCTTCAAATTACCTTCCAATTTGTCTGACCAAATAATTTTTTTTCAATGACAATAAACAAAAAAAGGAAAGCAGCAAATTTGAGAAACTGGAAGCAGGAAGTGGCATGTTTCTTGATAAGATTAAATAATCAAAATGAAAGGAATACTTCAATATGCATATTTCCCAAATTCGGGAACTGTTCATAATGCATTTATCTCAATATAATTATCTAATAAGAGCCCTTACTAATGTATCCCATTACAGCAAACCATGAACAAAATACTGCGATCATCACCTGGTCTTCATCGTTGAGCAGTTTGGTGAGCTCAGGCACGGCGCGTGTGGCCAGCTCGGCGTCGTCCTGGTAGTTGATCAAATGGATTATTGCTGTCTTGAGCATTTGGGAGGGCTCGGCCAGCTGCTGGACGTTGGTCATCTGGGAAGGGTCTATCTGAGTCGAAATGATGGTGGTGTTTCTCTCCAGCGTCTCTGGGAACATCGCAGCACGCAGCCGCTCTGCTCTGGTGTGGGGGGCGTCCACATCTATCAAGGAAGTGAGATGATGACAATGATACCTCACAGCCCACATGTAATTAAAGAAATGTCTATAATCTATAGATATCGTCTGGTTTGACCCTTGCTTGTTGCCATACCAAGATGTTCGGATGTTATCGTGGTCGTCGTGGTGTAGTGCTTGGAGGTGGTGTAGTCGGCGTCTTCGTCTCTGACTGTGGTGGCTCCAGACTGGATGCCCGAGTCCACGCTGTACATCGTCTGCTGCCACTCTGCCACCTTCGCCATGCCGCTGTCGGCCTTGCCCACTGCCAAGCACAAAGAGAGGAATTGTGGGACGTCAGAGATGTTGGATAAAAGTCATGTATTAACTATTTGGTGAACATGGAGAAATGTTGAGAAAACAAAACAAAAAAACTCCAGTGGGCCAGAGTTTTACTTCTGCGTCAGATAAAGCTACCCTTTCACAGAAGTCACCTTCAGTTGTCAGATTATTTATTAAAGGAAGTGACCTAACTGTAAATACATGAAAACAATGGTTGGAAGTAGAAAAGGTCATGATCAAAGAAACTGTCTCCTTTAAACATACTGTGGAATGACGCATAAAAACAAGGATTAAAAAAACAAAACGAGGAATAAAAACAAAAGTTAGAAACAAACTAAAAAAAAGCTAAAAATTGAATTGACGAAAATATCTCTTTTTAAAAGAGTTTGCAGAAATGTAGGAAGAAAAAATTAAATACGACTGTAAAATACATAAAAAGGTTTTAAAACTAGAGCTGAATTGTGAACGTTTACTTACTTTGCATTGCCATCCTTGCCTCCCGTTATCAAAACAACGATGGAGCAAACCTTAAAAAACACAAAGAAAGCCAAAGTCAAGTATGATGATGATAATACTCTTCACTGTGCGCCTAGCTCTCTCCATAAATTAATTTATATTCCAAGGAGTGACTGTCTTTCAGTTTGTGTATGCAACCGGAGTATGACAGTTCACAAGATGACCCCCTACCACCCCTCCCAGACCTGCACCCTGACCTGAAAATGACAACACAGAGCAAAAGCAGAGGCTCATGGGAAAGGGAGGGCAAACAGGGCAGAGAGACAGCTGTAAGTCAGGAATGCTAGCCGGCCCAAATGACCTTTCCCCCCGGGCCTCCGCCCATACAGTCATGGGAGAAGCCTGCTGCTGATGCATGGCAATGCATGGCAATCAGGAACCTGCTCGTCAGGTTTAGACTCCACTGGGGGAAAGTGAGTGAGAGTGTGTGCGTATAGACAGTGAGCATACTCTTTGTCATACACACTACACTTCTTTATAAAAAAAATAAAATAAATAAAACTGTAAATTTGACTTTTACTCTTTTGTCTTGTTTTGAATACTACGATCTATAAGACTTATTTGCCTTCTGGCTCTCATTGAATAAGTTTCTACTAAGGAGACATCCTGAGGCATCTTGGGCAGTTTTAGTGGAACAGTGCTTTAGATCGCGTAACTGTCATTCTACTTGTTGGTGCAAGTTTGTTCTACACCTCCTACTTCTAATAAAAATACTTGCTACATCTACTCAGGTATTAAGTCCACACAGACATCACACACTGTATCTCCTAGTAAAATAAACATTGTTACACTGGGCTAACATGTTTATATTCCTTACCATTTAACATAGGAGCATCTGAGTAAAAATGACTTTTTGAAAGAGTTTATGAAGATAACGCAAAGGCATACTTCCTGTCAGAAAATGAATTTGCGAGTATGTATCAAACATTAAAAAAAAAAAAGTTTATATATTATATATATATAAAAATGCGATGGCAGGGTCTTATTTGCACACAATATATTATATCTCATATTCTATTTTGCAACCTTTAAATGTAGACTCTCTTTCCAGACTTCCTTGCTATGAGCACCAAAAATAACCTCTCACCATCACATCATGCATGAGTGTTTTCAATCTCTGTGTTTTTGCAGCCTGAATGTCACTGACCACAGAAACCCTCTTCATCACAGAAAAATCTGCATTCATAATAGCTGCCTGCCATCGCATGCGACATATGAGCGATAGTACAATGCAGTCACTGTGCTGGGTACATGTGTTTTCAGACTTTTGAGTGTTACTGACAGGATTCTTTGCAGAGCACATTGCAGGGGTGCATTGTGCGTACATGTTAAGAATGTGGCTGCTGATTTCTGCAGGCAGTGCAGATGCACTGAAGGTACCGGGCAGCTATACATATGGCAAAGTCAACAAACAAAGGCTTAAAACTACCAAAAAGGGAAAATATTGCCATGACAGTTGGGTAAAGCTTACAACATGATTCCACGCAATAAGCATATACTCTAATGTTCCGTCTTAACTACTAATGAAACCAGTCTGGGCCAAAAGCCACAATGTCAAACTGCTGTGTGTGCACAAAATGAACTATAAACCCCTAGATCATCACCTTTACCTTTGCTTATATTTAACTAGCACAACTTAACAATGCACAAGCACAAGTGATTATTCTGTTATCGAAGTTGATCAAAGGGTTTGGAGGAAAGGAATTTGTACAAAGCTGAACTGCTTTCCCTCTCTTACACTGGAGCCCTTCATGATGTAAAGCACCACGCCCTCATTTTTTTTTCACCCTCCAGCTTTGCATAAGGATGTGTCGTGTTATGTTTCAGTCCTTTGGGTGACCCAGCCCACTTTTACTGCCCCAGGCACATTTGTGTAGTGGTGTGTGTATCATTGTAGATTCTGCAGGGGCTCCCCCCCCCCCCCTTCTTCCCGCAAACTAAAACAGAAAACACTAACAATAGTGTGTACATACTGCATGTTTCTCATTAGTTTGTGTTTGTCCTCTTGTTTTCCTCTCACTGTGGCACTTTAACGGGCTAGTAACTCACATGCAAGTCCCCACATGTTTTTTTGGGCCTGCATTGTTAATTACTGTTCATATGCATGTGCTCAAATTGCTTTCTCCTGAACCTGATGTTCTTGCTTGGCCCCAACATGTCCCTCTATCACACTCTCTGCCTTCACAGGGAGCAGCAGCTCAGCGAGGTTTCAGCTGTAGTCTGGCATGAGATCCTTCAGGACCTGGCCCCAAAAGACCGTCTGTGCTTGTAGCTACACGCTGCACTGACTCATGAGACAGAAACTATGCTTGCAATTAGTATGTATTCTAGCTAAAGGTGTGGCTTGTCAGTCAAGATGGTAAGCGACTACTGACTGTCTAGGCATAATACGGCTATTAATCAGACAGACCCAAGATTTAAGTACAGCGTAATGCAAAGGCTTTAAAAAAAATAAAATACATTTTATTTAAAACCATTGTAATGATCCACTGCTGAAAGCACAGACACGGCTGATATAAAACAAAGCCCATGATTTCTTGTTTCAAGGAGAAATACAGCTTATACCATGTCCACACAGAACGTTCCTGTTCTCTGTAAATCAGGGACAGTGTTTGTGTAGTCTGTGTTTTCCTGGGCGAGGCAGTGGGTTCAGCCAACTGTTGCAATGCTGCAACACGCCCAGCGTATCGCCTAGGTAACCGAAACTCTGCTCACGCACTTTACTGTGGGAGTTTTTATCTGCTGACCCATCTCATGTCTGAAGCTATGCTTGCATAGTTGCTGATAAGTGCTGTTCCCTCTTGGGTTTTCTCATACAGTAATTATTTTTTGCCTTGTCCGCAATGCCCATGCCTTTGGTTACTGTACAAGCTAAGCAAATCTTAGAAAATCATTAAATATTTTGACTAAAAATGATGTACAGCAAAATAAAAATTAAAGCTGAGATAACTACATTTAAATGAAATTTGTATATTATGGTGATAGCATAAAATAGTAGTATTTGTTTCTGTTGTTTGTGTTTTGTACTGGAGGCTGGACTTTGCGCTCTTCCAGTTAATGAGTGATTCATCCTTTAACTCTTACTGTACTTTGCTCCACCATCTATAGACCCACACAAATGTGCAGGAAAATGAAGCCACTCTTTTTTAACGCTACATCTCACACCCATCACTTCCCACTATCCTGTTAAGAAACAAACAATCTGTGGATGACTTTAGGGGGCTTCTTCCTAAAAACAAACCCAACACAGTAAAAAAACAGGAATGTGTATCAGTGCAAGCTGCTCGTGAACGAGTTGCAAAATAACAGCAGAGATGGATCCTGTTTAGAGCCCAATGGTGAAACGCTGGTGTGAAATTCCACAGTAACATAGTTTATTCAATCCGTCTTGTGTCCCCTTCTAAAATGTTGTGCTGTAAAGTGTGCACTTTTTTACTCTTCTAACACTGAAACTCTTTTTTACTTTTCACTGACTCACTCATACTTTGCTGAATCTAACTTATAGGGCTGCTGTGACAAGTGATGAGTAACTCTGTTCTCAATTATGAGAACAGGTTCACACTATGCTGCCCCCCCATCCCCCCTCCTACAGGCATGTCAGACAGGGAGTGTCTCCCCAGCAGCTCTCAACAAGGGTGTGGCGGCAGAGTGTGTGGGTCTATGAGTGAACTGGGTGAGGCTGAATACACCTAATTGCTAGAAGGGCTAAACTGTAGATTGCGACACTTCTGTTCTCTCTCTGTAAATCTTCCCAATAATTCATAAGTTATGCAGATATAAACACAGGATCAAACTGAATCCCCCCCCCCCCGCATTCCAGATTTTGACTTTACTGGCCTAAGCTCCTCTTTTTTCTTTTTTTAATCACAGCAGGAATGAATTGAGGTCAGGGAAGAGGCCCAGGGGGCTGGAGATGTACTCTGGTCGTATTCCAGAGTGGCTCCTAACATACGTTACAGAGTTTGCAGTGATTGGTTATTTAGCCTCATGCCTGCTTGGCAGGCAGGGGTGTAAATAACATGTCACCAGGCTTTTGCAGTGCGCTCTGCTGGGCTTTTACATGTCTGCTTAAGAAGAGGAAGCTTGAACAATTAGCGTAAGTCTAAAGGACTAACTTGACATTTTGGGAAATACTATTCGCTTTCTTGCCAAGAGTAAAATGCCAAGATTGATACCACTCTAGAGTTAGGTGGTATCTAAATGTTGATACCATCAAACCTCCTACCTATTTTACAGTGGTATATGGTATTATTGTGACCTTTGTCAATCTCAAATAAAAACAAGTTCAGCAACTGCATGGCCTATTTCTCGCTTAAAATGTTTTCAGAAACAAGTTTTGGTAAACTTTTTTTGTAAAATATGAGATTGTATTCCGAACGAGCCGCCATGACGGTCTGGCTTTGAAATTCCGAAGAAGTCAGACCCACGTGACGCATTTGTCCAATCAGCTTCTGGTTTTAATTTTTTATGTGATAATACAGATTATCGCAGACTGCTGTTATGGGGATGTATTACATCTCGCGCAGAACGTACGTTCAATTCGGCGTCGCTTCGGTGTGTTCCGAGTCACTTTTTTGATCGATTAGGGGAGACGGTCAGTCCAACTGCCTTTTCTGCCGAAGGTCGACCGTCAGGTTGGTGTGTCAGAGCCTTAAAGTGTACTTGTTGTATGAAAACCAAAGAGTAAAAATGACAAGAAAAAGTCCTAAACCAATATGTAAATGTGCTGTATTTATATAGCGCTTTTCTAGTCTTAACGACTACTCAAAGCGGTTTTACATCTACAGGAGACATTCACCATTCACACACATTCATACACTGTGGCCGAGGCTGCCGTACAAGGTGCCACCTGCTCATCAGATAAACACTCACACACATTCACACTCCGATGCGCAGCAATAAGCCCTTGTACAATTACAACCTGTAGTTTTTACAATAAACTAAACTAACTCCTTCTCTTGACAGTAGGTTCATATTTATTGTACAGACACAGGCGGTATCAATCTTCCCATCTACCTCTCAGCAAGAAAAATGGCAATCTATTCCTTTAACTCACTTCTCAAAAATAAAAAAACTATTTTTTATTTCTAATTGCAAAATCGCAAGATTTTACAAGGGGACACAAACAGATTGAACAAACTATGTTACTGTGGAATGTCACACTAGCGTTTCACCATCGGGCTCTAACAAGTATCCATCTCTGTTATTCTTTTGGAATTTGTCCACTGGCAGCTAGCACTGATACACATTCCTTTTTTTACTGTGTTGGGTTTGTTTTTAGGAAGAAGCCCCCTAAAGTCATCCAGATTGTTGCTTAACAAGATAGTGGAAAGTGATGGGTGTGAGACGTGGAGTAAATTAACATCCGTAATGTTCTGACAACCATTAGACTGGTTGTCAGAACATCACGGTTTTGTCATAGAAACATAACCCTATCTGGTGGACTGTTATTTCCAACAGGTTTGTTCATTGTCATGTTTAGGCTGACATGCAAAAAACAGATTATGTTACTAGACATCTGTAAAGCTTCTTGCACCATCTGCACTGATCTTCCAATTTACATACAGGCTGCTGTCACATGCACACAGACTTTCACATATGTCCCTTGACATGCAACCTACACTCTTTTTACTATAAAGGGTTTCTGAGATGACTTTAACCCACCACCCTGCATTCACACAGGCCAATCCTCCTGACACAGTAAATGGCCAGCGCAGCCAGCTGAGCCTCCAGAGTAGACAGGCTTCCTCGTCCCCAAACCAAACATCCCGTATCCCCCACTCAACCAACAATAGCTGTTATGGCACTGTAATGGAAGCAGCAGGGGCTAACTGGATAGTTATTGGTTATATAAATCAATAAGAAAGGATGTGAAGCAGTGCACAGCTAATGGATTTATTGTGGTGGGTGACAGGAAGTGGTGATCAACATTATTTGACCCATCAACCGCTGGGCTGTCTAGTCAGAGAGGGGAGGTATATTAGGAGAAGCTGTACTTTCACAACTGTTACTAGACCCAAACCTATTGTGACAAACTACTGTAAGCCGTGTCACGTCATGCGCCATGTTCAGCACGAATGCGGCTCCGAGTCCACATTTTGAGCGGGAGCATCTGTCAATTGACTGTAACAGGCAGTTGATAAAATCCAGAGCACAGCAACGCCAGCATGCCAAGAGCCCGCAGAGAAAGAACAGACAATGAGATACTGCTGGTGTGCAATTTTGCCCATATCAGGAGAACAATAAAGACATCATAAAGATATGGAAATCAAATGGCTGGATTTCACTTCAAAAATATAAATATATCCAGAACATTTGAAGCTGTAACTTGACGAAAGTGCATTAAAAAAAGGCGGCGATTGTCTTCGGACCAACTGTAAGCAGGATGTGCCTGTCTGTATCTGTGTTCTTTGACGTCATGAAGGAAGAGGATGAACTAAAAGTCTCTGATACAGCACAGAGAGCCTCTGTGTTACTTTTTGTTCGGGTAGAGAGGAAAAGAGAAGCAACATTGTCCCATTGACTGCCGTCACAGTGAAAAGGAAACTCTGGGTCTCAAGTGTCCCCACTGGATGCAACCAAAAAAGGCTTAAGCACATCAAGATGGCTCCGAGTGTTCACTGGCCAAGTTTGGTAGCCAACAACACTGCCACCAAAGCCCTGTTTAAAGGCCTGACTGGGGAGGTTTTTTTTCCTCTTGAAGTGCCACTGCTCCGCATCGGTGTATGGCTGAGCACTGAGGCGATGTGACAGATGATTAATTTTTCAGGGAGATTAGAGGCATGAGGGAGCGGGAGGCGGGAGCTTTGGAGAGCTGGGCAAAGTCTCAAGAAAAGAAACATAAAATACAAATATTTCAAGAGTGAAAGCTAGCATTATAAAAAAGTGAGTGAATTATGTTGACAATAGCCATGTGTATTTCATAAACTGCTATGGACTTAAAAAAAATGTCCAAAATGTGTGTATTTTTATTTAGAGGAACAAAGAAGAATTAAAAAAGGAAGAGTGACAGCCTTGATTTTCTAAAACACCCATGCATTTTTCAGTTTATCCAGTGTTTTGTAAAGTATGCACAGGCCTCAGGGTTGCACAACTTCCTGAACCCAAGAGAGCATGACATCCTTCTAAAGCGGTGAAACAAAGAACACAATCAAAAACTGAGTTGATTTTCGCTCAACAGTGACGATATGCACAAATAACTCCCGTGGAAGATGTTGATGTTCCTCATATGGTGCACATTAAACAAGTCAAACTTCCCTGGTGATAAGCTTTCTGTTTCAACCACACCCTTGCTGTCCTCACTTTCCTTAATCTCTCACAGAAGTGTAATTAAGGGACAGGGAGGAGGAGAAAAACAGACACCGCAGGACTCATCAGAGTCACTATGCTGACAAATACAACTCAGCCAAATCATTCAACTGTGAAAACTTTGTCTTTTGAGTCATTGCTGGAATCAAGTTCCCTCCCTGCTTTGATACACTGTCAGTAAGGGAAAAAAATGATCAAAAAGGTAAATGTATTCATGAAGAAAACACAGCAGCTATATCCAGCATGCTGTTAGACTGACTCATGGGTGTTATGGACAGATCATTGATAAAGAGTTGACTTGAAACCTTGTAGACGTTCATATAGCTTTTAAATGTGAGAGATGGAAGAAACAGCCATTAGGCCTTTGACATTTTAAGTAAGGGACATTTTCTCATCCTTGTTTTATCCAACCAAGAGAACTGTTGAAGGTAAATAGTTCATTTCAGTGACTGTTGTGGGCATGGTACAGCTGGGCACTGCCAGCTTTACTTGCTCAGCATTATACCACTGGGCTCCGCTAGACGTTTGGGATTATTGGATTTTAGCAGCGACAGCAGAACTCTTTTACATGAATGGATGTTTTCAGATGATCTTGCCAATTATTGAATTACTGTATAGAGAAACAAAATGACTCAGCTCGATATAGAAATCTAGATATTAGTTGAACCTGCCTGGTTGATCTTTTTAGCCTACATTCTTTGGTCATAAATAATAATAATAATAATAATAATATTATTGTAGCACTGGGTGTCTGGGCAACTGCAGGGTTTGGCGACAGCATTGTCTGATGATTTCCGCTAAAGCCTGTGGAAGTTAACCCAAGGGAGATTGTGATGCCGTCATACCAATTCCCCTTTGACTCCAACTATAAAGACCCCTATCATAGCTGATGGGAAACGTTACCTCTCTGCGTCCCCTTCTCCATGGGAACAGTTAAACACAGGGGCAGGGTGCTATTCAAACACACAGCAGGTCACACGACGTGTGCGTTGAGTGGCTGTAACTGAGCCCCTGGAAAGTACTCAGTCAGGCATCACTGGACAGACACAGGGGTGAGGTAATAAGACAGCAAATCCACAGAAAAGGAAATCCTTCATGGTAAACAAAGAGGTTAGGATATATATGTCATACAGTAATCCCCTCTGCAAAGTGTAGACCTATTTTTTATACACTGAAGGATCTCCTGTCCTCTTGCTCTGCTAATGTAGGACAGTATCAGGGAATTAAGCAGGAGGGGGG
>NC_048408.1:23440968-23466091 GCF_013103735.1 Etheostoma cragini
TCCACTTGACACACATTCAACAGCATCAGATGGACGCATTGGTCTAGAAACAAGTTGGATGCCACAAAAACTTGTTGAGTGCTGTTTTTTGTGTTTCTGTGATTATGTCATTTACTGACACTTCGAACAAGACAGCAATAGGTATTGGATTTAGCGTCTAATAGTCAAAGAGAGAGACAACACGGTTTAACTTCTGATTTCAATGTGACCCATATCAAATTGAAATAACAGTTGGTGGCGCATTGAGAAACTGCTGTCCTTTCAAGTAATGTGCATCTGTAAACGAAGGTAATGACATCATGGAAGATTTGGCAACACCTGGAGACATCACTGCTGGCATGAACAGCTGTGTGTGAGTGGATGGGCGCTAAAATAACAGCATAACACATTTTAGGGATATAATTTAATATTCACTGTCATACATTACAGATGTGTGTGATCTGGAACTTACTTGGCCACGCACATCAACTCGTATTATTTACAGTTTAATAACTTTTTCATTATCAATTAAACTGCTAATTAAGTAACTTCTTGATTAATCGTTGGACTATATGATGTCAGAAAACTGTGGGTCTTAAAAATGCTTGCTGTGTCGTGTCCAACCAAAAGGCCAAACCCCAAATATATTCAATTTTTAATTATAGAGGACTCAGAAAAAAACTGAACACTTTATGGGAACCAGTCTTTTTGGGCATTTTTGCTTAAAAAATGAATTAAATGATTAATCGATTATAAAGAACTGTGCAGATTTAATTGTACTGACAAATTGATTAATCACCTCAAATCTATAGGTTCACATTTGAGTTGGCTGGAAGATAAATACTTTGTTGTTGTCTTGCCAACATGTTAAGTGTCCATACCATTTTGTTTAAGATTATCAGTCTGGTACAAGATTTAGTAAATTGTAACCTTTTACGTAAAATATTATCTACAATAACAATAGGTCAATGGTAAATAGCCTTTATCTCCTCTTCACCTGCCTCTCTCTCGCACGCGCACAAATGTACGCGCATACATGGGACACAACTAATGACACTGTGGGACTTCAATGACAAGTGACGTCAAGTTGAATAATTGATATTGGAGACAAAAACATAGCTACGATTAGTTACAAAGAGATATTTGACACTCTGAAGAGTGAACAAATGTTTAACGTAAGAAAGCAAACTTTTGGGGCCTGTAGAGCTCGCGCTACACCGTAACAACAGGCCAGCTTGAGTTTGAGGCATACGGAAATAAACTCCAAATACAAGGCTGGATTTAAACCCAGGTTAGCAAAAAAAAAATGAACAATTCCGGCAAACAATTTTCCTGAATATGAACATACACGCTTATAGAAAGCAGCACAGAAACTAGGCTACTAGCAAACATCCTGGGAAAACGACGTTATAGTCTACACGTCGGTGAAAAGACACTAGAGCAGTTGGAGAAAGCTAATATACATTAATTAAAAAGCTTACCTGTCGAAACACACGCAAGCGTTTTAGATTATTCCAGGTCAGTGTGGTTTTCTTTAGGGTGGGACAATTCTCTGTTTTTCTCCTCACTTCACTCCACTCTCTCCGATGCTACTGCTGCTGCTGCTGGCCAACAGTCCTCTGAACAAAAATGAGTAAAAGAAGCGTCACCTCAACCCAGACTCCGCCTTCCTCCTCGCGACCCCACCCTGCCACAGCTCCACACACAGAGACGTTACAGCTCGTTTTATCGTTGGGAACCGTAGTCAATAAAATAAACCACACATGGAAGTTTAATTATTAAAAATTGCCGTAGGCAACAGCTCTTATTGTAGGTCTTGTAGTTTTTTTAATGATTATCACAAAAGGCTATGCTTGTGATATTAGAGCGGATACATTATAGGCTATATAAAACGTTATCTATCAAAATGTTTGAAATGTTTTTACTTGTTTACACTTACATGCTTGTAAGAAAGGCTAGATAAATACAGCTCAGCCTAAAATAAAAAAGTTCACTGCATAGGCCTACATAAGAGCTAGCTAGGCTACTACTAGTGAACACTGACAAGAAAATTAGAACTATAGGCTACATGTAGCGATATTAAAGTTATTAAACAATACAGTTCAAATGTAAAGTAAGCTATAACCTTTTGAGTGGATGATATTGCTAAACAAATAATGTTCGTGTTTTCATTTGTTTTGTTTCTTATTTCCAAGAGACTACAACGACGCAGTGTGCCATAGCGAACATGCCGTGCACCTGTACGACCACACCTATAATTACAACACGAAACCAGGTGACAGAGGTGAGTCATTGCAGCCGGGAAAAGATGTGAAACTAGAGGGGCTGCTCACCCTAGTTACAGAGAAAGAGATTTTGTGTGTGTATTAACAAGCATTGGACACAATCTTTTTTTTGTTGTCTGACAATAGTTACTTTGAAAGTGCTGGTAGGGAGGGAGATAAAGAAAGACAGAGACAAAGAGATAGAGAAAGAGAGAAAGAGAGAGATCTTTCTTTTAATTTAAATCAAATAGATGGGCTAGATCTTAGCATTTTAAGCCAAGATTTAACAATTTTTATTATGCTACCCCCCACCCTGTGTCCACTCTGCCCCTCCCCCCACCCTGTGTCCACTCTGCCCTTTTGCACCACTGTAACAATGTCAGTGCTCCCCCTGCACAGGAAAATTATGACATTTATGATGGAGTGACAACAACATGCAGGAAATATATATCTTTTTTTGCTGACTCATTTAAGACCTGTAAAATGAAATCCAGCCACCTATAGACACTGATGGTGAAGTTCAGTGTGAAACAGTAAGTGCTAAGCTGCCCACAGCATGTGATACACACTGACTGGAAGACAGACTGAGATAGGTCAGGCTGTGTAATATGTCCTGCCTTGGGCCATACTGTTATGGTTTTCTCCTTTATTATTATCTTTGCCTCTTAGAATGAAAGAGACAGGGATGGAGAGGGACAAAGCATGCTGGGTCACTGCTGGTTATATAGGCCATTTTATTTGTCACAGTGAATGTGTGGACTGACTGCCCACTCTTTAAAAATAGCTTCCCGGCCCAATTGACATTCTTGGGTTTTTATGTGTTGCTTGAGGGAATTTATGTTTATTAGACTATTCATTGAAAGGGACAGTAGCTTCATACCTTCATACTGCAGAGCTGTTACTCGTCCTTGCATTTTGCATGTCTTTGACTAGTTTTGGCTTTCTCAGATATCCCTTGGTAGTGGACACAGGGGCAGCAGTGACATGAATGGAGCCATTGTTTTGAAAACAGCGGCCTCTTTATCTTGAAAATTAGCCAGGATTTAAAAGAGTGGGATTTATGTGGGACTTCAGCTCAGACTGAGCCTATTAAAGACACCTGACTTTTTGGTTTTTGGCACAAATTCAAGCTTATGATGTCCATTTATTTTTATAAAACAGTATATAAAAGCAATTCTTTCTCACTGCGAATATGTACGTGGGTGCTTGCTTGCACTCATGATCTCATGTATAGGAAGTTCTTTTTATGGTTTCTTTATCTCTTTCTGTCTCTAATATGTCACATCATAGATATATTTACAAAGTCAGAATATTTTCTGAACATCCTGAAGGCCGAGGGTCAAAACGATATCTTCACTGATGTCTGGCAGACTTGGCTCCAGTCTTTCCCTGTAAACTTCAGGCAAACAGACCACGACTCTCACTACACGCTTGATTCAGTCTTGAATCACTCCAAGGGCAGGACACACTGATGTGATGTCCCTGCTTTACAATACTTGCCTGTTTTGCTCTCTCTGGTTCTCTGCCTCTGACCCCACAGGAAATGGCCCCATTGTCCTTGGGAGAGGAAGTTGCCTGGAGCAGACCACTGGATTGATGGAGACTGTGCTAAATTATTAATCATCACTTACAAATGGGAGATACACACTACTGTGGCGTTGGCTGTCCACGGAGGAATGTTGTGGAACAATGGACAGAGCTGCAGTTGACCACCTGTACCAGGGTAGAAATACGGTGGTCATTTGAGTATTAAGATATGTTTTGGATGTAGCATATACTGACTTAGATAAGTGTAAAAACTAAAGAAGAAAGAAAATCGTGTTTTTAATTTGACCAGAGTCAAAGTGAGCTTGACAGCTAAGTTCTCACCTTGGAAAGAAACACACAATCTCAACTCAAGGATCACTTACTTGCTACTTCTGGAGCTTTTGACCTTATAACACATTTAAATGAAGTTTGCACACTTCTCATGGAACTATAAATGTTCAAACCTAAGATTATTTAAAGCACTTGCCCTTCCACGTGGACTTCTTGTCCATGTTTGCTAAGTAGTTGAGCTTGGAACAGCAGACATAAAGATCCCCACTCAAGGTCCACTTACTTTATTGTTTTTGTGAGATGCAGAGAAGCAGTGAATCCTGTGATTTATACAGCTTTTGAAACTCCATGACACAAATCTACCAGCTTAATTGCAAACTAGTATTTTAGTATCTAAAATTATGTTTTATTTTTAATTTTCATAGATTTTAGATTTTTAAGATATCCACACAAGTTAATATAGTTGAGCGAGAGATCTTGGAACCAGAGGATAATCATGACATACAATCTTTATGTTCATTCAGACTGTTACCACCAGAGGTAGACAGAGACTCACACCATGAGTTAACACTCAGCAAGACTGGAGGCATTTTGTTGAGGTCAGATCAGATGTGTGTGAGTTTCCATGTGTGAAAGTTTGCGGGTGCACAGTATGTCTGTGCACATTCTCAGGCAGGCTTGGCGATTGGCTCTCAGGATTAAAATAGCTCAGTATTTGGTCCAGTCACACGTGAGAGTCCTTTTTAGTTTGGGAAGATAAAGTAAGAGAGGCAGCAGAAAATAACCAAAGATGTTCTTTATATGGCACACATAATCTGACAGATGTTGAGCTTGTAAAATTCGCTGTTGTTGGTCGTTGGATAAGAATCGGCTTGAGATATGCAACATCATCAACGCTTCTATCTGTTATTGCATCAGTTAAATACAATAACTAATCCATGTTCATTCATTAGCAGTGCAGCCCTTCATCTGTGTTTAGGTATTTTTCCAGCAGCTAGGGTCACCTGTCATACACTCTTTGAACACTCTGTGTCAGATAGAACAACCAAAAATATCAACAGGGTGTGATGTGGTTTGTCTGGCTCAAAATACTTTACATGTGACCACTTGCTAATATAGAGCCTTGTTTAATTCCCACATGAGTCTACCATTCTCTTTTAAATGACATACAGTGACATGATAAGTTAGAGAGGACATACATGCAGGTGTGACTAGAAATCTGAACACTACAGGAATCATTCTTTATATAGACTTAATACACAGTCTTAGGCTTTCTCTTTTCTAAATTAAAAACAAACTAAAAATCTATCATTAATGATCTACCTTTGACCAGATTTAACTTTGTGTGATAGAAAATGCATATCTTTGAAGAACTACATGTACCATGATGCCTCGCTTTCAAGCTGACCAAATGGAACACAGAGCGGACCCAGCCGTTGTGACAGCTGAGCTTCAAGTTTGCTGAGGGAAACTTCAGCGCCGAATACAACCTTAAAGACACTAATGAAGAAAACATGTAAGTTGAACCCTTTCTTTACTGTCAATGTCATTTCAAAGAAAGTTATACTGTAGAGCTGTCGCTTTGGAATATGTTTCTTAAACTGTCCATACTTGGTAAGGGGAAATTTCCATAACGCTGCAGGGTGGGATTGCTCCGGGGTGGAAGTGTTTATAATACGGTTGAAGTTGTCTTGTTTTCAACATCTTCTGAACACTTACTATTGACCAACGCTTGGACTTGAGCGTGGATGAAGCAATGTCTAATAAGATATTATTGTAGCTAAGCTAGCTAACATATCTTCAGGCTTGTTGGATTAGCTATTTATGTTTAGCTAGCTATCATAATGATTAACAATAATAGCTAGCCTTAATGCTTGAAAGTCAGAATCAATGTCAACTCAGCCTTTGAAGTTATAATTTCAAAATATTGTTTTTGTTACTTTACAGCCAAATGTTAAAGTCAGTCCCTTTTATCAGTAGGCTTAACCATTAGACTATCAGAGTAAAGACTCCAGTACTTGAGGTTACATTAAGTCACCCTCTCCTTGGTACTCCTACAGGTGGGGAGCTTGCAGTAACAATGGCTTCTGTGTAGCCTACCTTTTAGTTTGATTGATAGTCAGACAGCAGAGACTCACAGAAGGTGCACCCTCTATACAAACTGGTGGGAAATGAATGGCACCTTTGTCTGTGAACCACACATAATTCACTGTGTATTGAACACAACTGACATTACTGAGTTAGAATAGAAAACACTGCTAACACCAAATGAGCTCTTGGTATTATACACTTTATGAAGTGCATGCTTACCCTTCATGTAATACAGTAAGGGAAAATAACACTTAAAGTTTCTCAGCCTGTCTCTCTCTTTTTCTTTGCGCTTTTCTTTGTGTCTCTTTTAACCTTCATGTTAAACCTAATGTTTCTTTGATGAAATCCGTGGCCAACAGTGCTGGAAAACAGACTTGGCATTGATGCTGTGATAAAGGCTGAACAACTTTTTGCTTATAATAAAAACATATGAAAAACAAAGACATTCAAAAGAACACTGTTACAATGAATAACATTAAAACATTTGTGCACAAGTGCACTGAATACTGTCTCTGTTATTAATAGAACTGAACAGTTTGTACTGTGGCTGAAGTTCATGAAATTCAATTGCCCTACACCTGACATATGATAGTTATGTTGTTTAGAGCATATGAGAAAAAGTAAAACAGCATAAATAGTACTCTCTTTGTTTTTTGATAATTCTTTCTATTATCCTTGTTGTTGTTATGACTGAAACAGTAGATTTTGCCCAGTATTAAACCAGATTTAACAAACGGTGGTGGCCTCTGTGAGCTTCATGTTAAACTAGTCACTGTACACACCACTGAAGTGAATGTGTTAACATACTCCCCACAGGCCTGTTTAGCAAGATAGTAAAATGTTTCTGATAGTTAGAAATTAATCACAGATTACTGTCTGTACACACATTTTGAAGGAACTCTATTATCACATACACATACATGTAGCAAAATTCTTTCTTTGCATTTAACCCATCCCTCAAGGGAGTAGTGGGCAGCCATTTCAGCGCCCGGGGACCAACTCCAGATCTGAGCCGGTGCCTTGATCAAGGGCACTGACTGGAGAACCTAGTACATGTTTCTTTGATGAAATCAGTGGCAAACATTGCTGGGAAACAGACTTGGGATTGTTGCTGTGATAAAGGCTGAACTATAGGTGTAAATCTGATTAGATAGTACAGTAGAAACAAGAGCCTGGAGTGTTGCATTGTTGGGTTGATGCAAATAACTAAATCCATGAGGAAGCGGGACATCCTGAACCTGCTGCTGTAGCACAATAACCTGTACAAGGGCTGCCTCACAGGCTTCTTGCTCTCCTCTTGCTTCTGTCTGTCCATTGTTTCTCAGGCACACATGCCAATGATAAGCCAGCACGCCTTTTCCAGTTCGTCCCTCCTTCTCCTGCTGTCTCACTCCCCCTTCAGCCCCACCTCCACCCGGCCTCACTGTTGCTTTCCCTCTCTCCTTCTGACAGGACACATTCAGGACAGGACAGAAGCCGGCCGGTAAAACAGCCCAGAGAGCATTTCATTTGATGAACACACACTAAAGGAGACAGTACCCTACATACACAGAACATCACATGCTAAGATACTGCAGCAGCAGTACAGTAAGTCTGTTTCAGTTTTTGATTAATTCCATGGCTTTCTGGCTTGTCCCGTGTTATTAGCATTTAGCTAATGTATCTGTGTCTGTTCAATCTAATTTAATTACACTTGATCCAGCAAAGAAGCGTTTGTTTTTCTCCCCTCATTGTCCTCGTCGTGTCAACATGACTGAACTCAACAGAAAGATATTTTGTCTAATATTTTGTGTAATCAATCACAGTAGTTTTAGGCTTGTGTCTTTGTACCTATGAACCAACCCTGCTGATTAGATGTCCCAAAGCAGTTTCATTTTCTTAAGTGGTATGTTCGTCTCTGATGTGTTAGATGTGACAGAGAGAGAGAGAGACAGGGAGACTTCCTTTTTTTAATCTGACGTCTGTTATGCTAATCACAACACATAAGAGTGCCTAGCAATTAATCTGACCAGTTGGAACTCTCAACATTAGACACTGGCTTTCACGATGTTGACCTGGCGTTGTAAGTGTATTGGAGCTGTTTTTTTACTATGATCAATTAACAGAGAAATCTAATAGAGAAACAAATGTGGTTTGAAATATGTACAAGGTAAATATCAGTAAATGATTTTGCATCCTTCCCAAAACTGACTTTTGAAGTCAGTGCTGGATGTTAGGCCCTGTGTTTAGCTTTCTGTCATTTCAGAGTGCTTTTTAACAGAACTAAAAAGACAAACTGAAATTCTATAAATTACAACTATATGTATTTTAAGATAATTGAATTGATTAAAGTGAATTCATAAAGTTCTCTAGTGCACTGCTTCCATCTGACACAATATGTTGTTTTAGCAAAATGATAGCACTCTTTAAGTCAAAATCCTGCTCGCCGTCTAACAAGGTTTTTGATACCATTAATGGAAAGTTGCAGAATTAAATGATTAGTTTCTCGATCGGTCTGTTACATTTCTGTTTTAAAGGTCAAGGCAGTCAGCAACTCAGCAGGCTGTCTCTCTGTTGTACACTAGCACTAACTTTTAACTCTGAGTCAGACATGTTATTGCTTCCCAAATCTCGAGGGTTTACAGGGTGAGTAAGTTGGAACATGGGTCTGATCTTTTGAACCAAAGTTTTGTGTGTCCCTTACAGCTCCAGGAGCAGATTTGAGGGATCGCATGTTGAGTGCATAAGTGGTATTTACGTTTTTGTGACCACTTTCTCTTCATGTGGAGTTGCTGTCCAGATAGATATGCTAGATATAGCTCTTCCAGTTGTCAGGGTGAAATTCTTGCTCAGGTTAAGGACCTCTGTACACTTGCCTGTTTTTTTAGTTTTTTTTCCCCCCATGCTCTTTTCCTTCCGTTTGTCTATTCTACTCTATCCCCCAAATTGTTAGAATGGCTCTCTCATTTGTTCTCGGCCCACTCAAAACATCTAATCATCATGCTCTTTCCTAGTAATTATTTGATTAATCACATACAAGTTTAATAATTTATTAAATATTTGTCACTTATAACTGGTTCCACCTTCTCAAGTGTGAGGGTTTGTTGCTTTCCAGATAATTTAAACTAAATATATTTGGGTTTTGCACTGTTGATCACACAAAACAATGAATTTAAGCTCTTAGGTTCTGAGAAATTGTGGTGGGCATGGGCATTTTTCACTGTTTTCTATGATTAAATGATAGATTTTAAAACGCGATTAACAGATTAATCAGTAGGCCTATTTAAAATAATCATTCTTTCTGTCATTCTCCAGGTTTTCATCCAAGCCGCTTGTCCATTTCCCAAGCTTCTCAGCTTTTTTTAATGTGACAAACTTGAATATTTATTTTGCATCAGGCATTATATCTTGCCTCTTGTCATAGTAGGCTTTGTGTTTGCATTGATAGCCTGACATGTGTACATATATAAAAGGTTATATGAGTAGTATAACAGATATCAACTGAGATATAATTTTCCAGTATATCAGTGTTGTATGACCTGCTGTAATAGACCAGGCTGTAGTGCTGTTTGAAAATCCTTGTCTAAGTTTTAAACTTCAATTTGTCAGCTGCTGCCTCACTCACCTTTTATGATAGATATCACAGAATGAATCATACATGTGTCCTTTTATGAAAACTTGGCAAAGAACGTATGACTTGTTAATGGTTGACCAAACAGTTCTCGTAATTCAACGCTATGAGGCTGCTGCCTGAGAGCAACTGTCATTTACAATAAAGAGTACATGATGTCATTCATGGGATTATAATTATTGTGGCTGCATGTAGCTGGAAGGTGATAACATGGAGAAGGAGGTTTTGGTATTTCTGCACCATTTATCCGCCAGGCTCTAGTTACGTTTAAATCTCATTGGACGTGAAGACGGCTAAAGCAAAATGTTTTAAATGTATACAGTGTTGAGGGATTTATTACACTGCATACAACATTATGTTTCTCAGAAAGATTTGTGGTTATTTGGTCATATAATGTGATCACTTCTAAAAAAAAAAACTATATTTTATTAACATCTGAAGTTTGTAGCCCAGCAGGAAGCCAATGTGATGACATGCTGTACAGAACTATTAGTTCTGTAAATTTTGCTTTCTACATTTTTTTGGCCTCCTTGTGTGCATCAAAATAGAATAAAAGCTCAATGTGATTGTTCAGTTTTGTCTGAATGTCACAGATATTGTAACCTGAGCAGCAGACTATCAAATTTGTGTTTGTGTGTGTGTGTGTGTGTGTGTGCGTGTGTGTGTGTGTGAGATCGTGAACTGATGCACGTCCGCTTATCTCTGGACTGTAACATACTGCAGACGCGCTGTTGGGTCATCTTTTTCTCTTGGCTGATTAGGTTCAAATATTTACTCCTGATGTCTGGATCTTGGCACAGGTGTGTCAGGTGGTGGTGATAAAAAAGTGGAATTGGAGCTTTTAAAGAACTTGAATGGTTAAAGTTTAGATTATTTTCTGTTTTGCTAGCTTTGTAATGTCACACTGTAATGTAAAAACAATATGTTGGTATATATTATAATATAACGTGAGATATTCTCCAAAAGTAGTTTATGCTAAACATCACAATAGTGTACACCATCTCCAAGCATTTCTGTAATGCAGAGCATCATAGCAAAGCCTTCAAAACACCCACTTAATGGCTGCTTTTACCCAGGCCCATGTGTTCATTATTCTCCAGTGTCCTGTAGTGTAGTGCATGCTGGAGTTAAGTGAGTTTGTTTGCACTCCAAGGCATTTAAAGCACTACTGTTACTGTTATTGTTAATCTTACAGATGTTCTTGGAGATTTTAAAGAAGTTTAGTCAAAAGCAGTCTAATTTTCTACTCTTTCAACTCTCATATTTACCTTGGGGAACGGATTTAAACTGCTAAATACATACATTTGCTAAATGTCCGTTCACTCTACATTTATTTTAAGGTTTGAACATATACTGTTGTTCAAATTTTTCTGAATTCTACATGTTATTTCTGAGCAGCGGTAAGTTCAGAGTTGTAGATCCCTTTGGCTAGCTATAGAAGAGGTCAAAAGAAAAAATACCATCCTGAATGTGACTCAATCTGCTAGTGTACATGTCTCAAATGCAACACTTTCAGCCCCTTCAGTGTAGTGTGTCTTCTCTCCCTTCCCCTCCTCCTTTCCTCTGTCTTTCACTCCTGTGTGCCTCTGCTCACGTACACACCCTCTGGTAGGGGCATTGTTTGCACAAAGTACCAACGTCAAGCTTTTCAAACACCCTTTACCTCCCTTGAGTTCAGCTCATGGCCAGTCTGGGCTTCAAGGTTAAATGCAGAATATACAGTTTCAGTTCAAAGTGCAGACATGACTTAAAACCTGTAGCACCAAACACCAGCCTTCTTACTCTAGTTCACGTTGTTTGATTGTGTTATTTTATTAGATTTAATGCTACATTGATTCTGGTTACAGTTCATTTTTAAAAACCCCTGATGGCATTTTAGGTTTGTTTTTGCCAGTTATTCTGTTGCTGTTTCTGAACACAGAGGTTGCTTTGCTAATCTTCTCTGCAGCTCCATTATGTTTTGTATGAATGATGCTCTTGCTGATTACTCAGCTTGCAGTTAGTTTTTTCCCCTCTGGCATACAGCCTAGCACAGTAAAAAGATGAGAATACAAAGGAGGGGGAGACAGCTAATAACCAAATCCCCTAGTGTCACCCCTAAGTGGCTGACAGGGTCTCGCTTGGCTGCACGGTTAACAATTCAACAGTGTGTTCACTCACTGGCACTGCTAAATTTGATCAGACAGTCTTAATGTTAAAAGGCTTGGACATGCCTATCTCTTTTTTTCTCAACATTAGTACATAGCTTTTGTTTTGTGTGCATGTAAAATTAAGATATTTTCCGTACATTTTTAGTGAATGTTATTTTGTTGGGGTCACACCACACATAATTTCGATTTACTGTCAAAAACGGCTCATCTGATGGCGGTGAATATAAAATCTGAAGTGTGTGCAGGTGCTGTGACTCCTCTGACATCTGCAAGAGAGAGAGGGGGTTGATGGGAAAGTATTGGCCACAAACCAAAACACTCAGCTGATTGGATGGACTGTGCCATGAAAAGCAGGGGAGGGCAATTGAGCCACAAGGATAGAGGGAAATAAAGAGCTTCTGATGGTGATAGTGATACTAGTGCTGGGGGGGTCAATTCAATTCAAGTGTACTCGGATGGGTGTGTTATGATGGGGACACAGCTGCAGTCTTCAGCTGTGAGTTAGCGTATGTGCACATGCTCGCTCTGTATTTAACACGATAGGCTAGTAGCTGTTGCTTTAATTGGGCCTAACCCTTTGTCCTCTGGCCAGCATGTTTTATTGACGGCAATAACTGGGTCGTGGTATCAAGTGTCCTTTTGTTACCAGCCTTGATAAAGCATGAGGCCATTGTGTGACTTGAATTTATAAGAAGAGCTTTTATTTATTAACCTGAATATGCGGCTTTTTTAACCATATGCGGATATGCAAATTATTTTATAGTTTTTACTATAAGAAAAACTGTAAGATTCAGTACATGCTATAAAAAGTACAGTTTAAAGTATTTGTGTATTTTGACTTTATGATTATGATCACTTGAATATACACAAAATTAGGCTTTTTGTTTTTACGCTTGTGGTGTTCTGCAGTGATTCCCAACCATTGGTGCTTGAAAGCATTGTGGAGCAGCTCACTAATTTGAAATAACAAACAACTAAAACAATTGTAATTACGATTTGATTAACAGAATATATCACCTGAACACAGAAGTTTAAACGGGGAGCTAAAAGTAATGAATGAATGAATAAATAAATAGAAGAACTACATTTCAAAAAGCAGCTGCAATGGATAACTAAAAGTACTGACTAAGCAGTTCAAAATTTAGCTAAAAGTAATGAATAAACAGTTGGAACGTTTGGAACACATTGAGATTTGATGAAGGGGTACGTGAGTTCATCTAACAGGGCTCTGGGGTACCTTAGACCACAAACCTTGGGAACCCCTTGTGTACTGCACTGTATTACTACAATTATGGTTGCCTGTATAAAATGCAAATATTTTGCGACACTTTAAAAGACAAACAAAAACCTGAAGAATAAATAAAAATGTTTTGCCTCGTCATATTTACTATATTGAATATCATTGCCAAAATAACACTATGCCTTTTAAAAGCAAGGAATAATATCTTGCCTCCTTTGTATGTTGGGGTTGTGCTGGACACTGCTCTCTGGTCATCGTGTTATCTGGCTCCATCACTACATTTATGGCACCCTGTTTTCTTGTGCAATGTTGTGCGGGACCCCACAGGATAAAACAATGTTGCAGATTTATTCTGGCGTGTATAGTTGGGTACCCCCTGCTGATGCAAGACAGAACCATCTGCCCTTAATCAATATGATAGAGCGCTCCACAGTGGCCCGTGTGTGTACGTGTGCACTGTTGTACCGGCGCATAGAGGTCTTCTATAAGAGCCAGATCTGCCATTGCTGATAAGTAATCAACTGATGACTTTACCTTCTCCTGTTACACTAATTATATGCTGCACTTCATGTCCCAGCTGACTTAAAAACGGGAGTACACAAGTACAGACCAGATGTGGGATTTCATTGCAGCCTATGGTCATGGTCAGATTGGAAAAATGCCTTCCTTTACGTAGGAATTGGCGTACGCCCGCCCTACACCTGTTTTAGGTCGTACGTACGTTTTATAAATAAGGGCCATTGTCTCTAGAAGTTTATAATTCAACTTTTGTTTTTGTTAACGAAAGAAAAGAGAATTTCAATACTCATTGAATAGCAATACCTTTAAAATCACAAAAAACAAATATTGCAATACAAATCAAATTGGCACCCATGTATTGTGAAAGAATAAATTTGGGACAAAAGCACATCGTCCCATCCCTAGTATGGAATAAGACCCTACTGTAGTGGCGCTAACATCCATATAGCAAGTACTGCCTCCTGCTGTGTGTGTGTGTGTGTGTGTGTGTGTGTTACAGTTATGAGGAACCTGATCTGTGTTTAGCTTCAGGCAATGGAAACTCTATCTTTGTGACCCTAAAACAGAGGCCAGAGTCAGTTTTGTTTCCAAAGAAAAGCTCTTTGATCAAACAAAAGGTTTGATGCTCATAGAATGCAGATCTTTTGAAAAATATATGAGTCTCAATTACTTCGCCTACATGATTAGATCTGATAAAAAAATGTCATCATTGAAGTTTTTTAAAATAATAATTTATAATTTAATGTCACTTTCTTTGCTAGTTACTGTTTAATCACGTATACAAAGTATGTTAGATTAAGGCTGCACAAATAAAAGAAAAAAGCTGAACAAAGTACAATATGACCCACCTGAATTTCCAAATCAGATTACTAGTCTGAAAGATGACATACTCTATGCCTAATCTTTTGACCAATTGTTTGTCTATTAAATCATTTTGGTAAACAAAACATTACAGAGTATGTAATAAGTAGTTTTTCTTTAGATATGTGTATTTGCTGGTTAATTATATTGCAGTTTGGCATACAGTGCTGTATATGTTTGCAATTTTCAGAAAAAAATAATTATTAGTGTTGTGAAGTGCTATATTAAAGACATTTCTCCACAAAGTTCCTCAACATTCTAATGTTTCTACTCTCTTTTCTCCCCTCTCTTCCTCTTTTCAATTTTCTCTCTCTAGTCATTAAGAGCCAATCAGAGCCTGATGCACTGCAAGCCTGCATTGTCTCCCTGAGCCACCAGGGGGCCTCAGTCCCACAGCGGGACAACCAGCTCTGGTTTTGTCTTCACCCTGAACCCTCCCACCCCAGTCAAGCTGTCCCACCCTGCCTCTTCTACCGCCTCTGTTTCTCGTCCCTACTGGCCCCCACAGGCCCACCTGGACTCCCAGTCAGCTTTCTCCCTCCATGAGGGGCGGGGGGAGGCGGCGGGGGCCCTGGATGTGGACCCCCAGCCTCTTCATCTTAATTCACCTGAGGACCTGGGACAACGACCCTGCCATGATGTGTCAACTTTAACAGGTATTTCACAGAGGAGAAATATATTTTGCACAAATCTTTTTGAAAGATAAATATATATATATCCTCATTAACTCATTCATTTGCAAATTACTTATATGTTGATGATACCAAGCACCAAAGACTAATTCAGTTATCTGTATAATAGTGTACACTTATGAGTAAGGACACAATGTAGGTCCATAGATCTATCAGCAGAGGGCAGTGTGCCGTTGGAAAATAGGTGACATGTCTAATTGTGATTGTTAAAGTCCTGCTTTCTTTCCCTTTTTTTGTTTTTCTGTTCTCATACATAAACCCATACATCGTGGCTCTCATGGATCTTTGAACAAATGCATACATGTACAAACAAATATTCCCCACACTCAGACCTTTGTTCAGACCTGCCAGAGTTGGAGATCGTGAGCCTCCTATCAGAGGGTCAGCCCAACTACACTCTTCGAGCAGACAGTGTGTTTGGATACGACAATGACGACTGGCTGCACACCCCTCTGCTGCCACCAACAGTCGCTCTGGGGCTCACACACGAGCAGATTGAAGAGACACTCAAGTACTTCTGTGAGTACCAATTCATCTAGCTGCGTAGGGATGTGTAGTGATGGCATTACCAATAATAGGCATTGTGACCTTAATTCAAAATTAGGCCCCACCTCTTTTTACCCAAATCACTTTTTGACCCCTCTCCTCCCCACACCCATTGCCATTTTTGTAAGCCCCAGATGTCAAATGTCACCAAGCTGATTATCCTGTCGTCACCTGGCCTCCTAAGAGGTTTCCACTAAAGTGCCGCAGACGCCACATCCCAGTGACCGCTCTGACATCATGATGACATTGTTGGCAAGTCAGTAGCTGCAGCAACCCAGAACGGGTTTATAATTAGATGCAATGGTTGTCTAGGCTAGTGTGGTAATGGGATGTGGTGTACATCTATTTTTTGGGGCATTTTCGGCCTTTGATTTTGTTGATAGGACAGCTAAAGACATGTAAGGGGAGAGAGAAGGGAAATGCTATGGAGCAAAGGGTCGGAGGTGACCCGGCCCCGCTGCGTCTAGGAATAAACCTCTATATATGGGCGCCAGTTCTACCAACTGAGCTAACCGGGTGCCAGTACATCCACATCTAACTACCATAAGGCTTGCTTTAGTACTGAAGCTGTGTGCGTATAGGATCATTTTTCACTATTTTTAGTGAGTAAATTTAAAACATCTTAGAGGTTCTGCTCTGTAGTCATTAAAAGTGTATTCAATGTTTAAACTAACTCTTAAAAGACTCTTTTTAGTATTGGATTATATATAGAGAGTGTCATTTTAGAACAGTTTGACTTTCATGATACAAAGCTAGTTAATCAGTGATAACATTCAACAAAGTGTGCAAATATCTGCCATATTTACTTTGTAATTTTAAGATAAAAAAACTCAGCTTTAACTTCATTTAGCTTTCTTCTACTGCATTGCCATAAACATAATTTGGAGGGGAAAGAACAGGCAGTGTCCAGTGGGAGATGGGTCCTTCTTATACAGCTGGCTTTTTTTTTTTTTCAGCTGGCCGGTGTATATGTCCTTCTGATCCTCCCAAGTGCAGCTCCCGTAGCACACTGTGCAGGAGTAGGTTAGGAGGCTCTCCGTGGTGCCATCATAAAAGTTTCACCAACAGCTGATGTGGGAGGTGAGACTGTTCCTAAGAAAGTATAGTCTTTGCTAGGCCTGTGTTGAGTCCAGGTTGCTATGTTGACACTACTGAGCCAGATGTTGTACCTCCTCTCTGTAGTTTTGTCATGGTCTGTTATGAGTCTAATTACGGGGGTGTTGTCCCCAAATTTGATAATGGTATTGGAGTGGTGAATATAGGAGCAGTTGTTTGTGAAGTGGGTGTTGTGGAAAGGATGCTTTCCCGTGAGGCTCCTTTGTTCAGGATAAAGTTGACCAGTGTGACTGCCTGACCTGACGTGTTGTGGCCTGATGCTCAGAAAGTCAGATATCCAGGAGCATAGTGAACTGCTCAAGCCCAAGTCGCTCAGTTTTTGGATCGGGTTGTATGGGAGTATTGTATTAAACGCTGAGCTAAAGCCAACTACGACAGCAACAGCAACAACAGCTAAAGTCAGGTCCATGACAGTCTAACCTGTTCCGTGCAGACTGTGCCATGCTGTAGTGTTTCACCTTTGTGCAGGTGGCATATGGTGTTTGGTGTTCTTTGCTCTAGTGCACTGTTTCCTTCTCTGCACCATCTGTTTGTGTTTTAATTTTAGTCTTACAGTGTTTGTGTCCTACCCCTGACTCGGCAGTCTTCTCAGCTCTATGGAGTATTTCAATACTTTTCAGTTCATTGTTTTGCTTTTACAGCCCAGAACATTTTACTGTCATGATTCAAATTCACTCCTTGCATCAACCTTGTCTCCAGCCACAGCAGCAGGCAACCTTTTCAGTGAAAAAGCTCTGATAAACCCACTCCGCACTTTCTGTCCATCACCAAATGGCAGAGAGACAGACAGACAGACTTAGTGAATAGCTGCTGAACAAGCCGTGTATCAGCTAAAAAGACAAATATTTCCCTTAGAAGCTGGTGAGTGGAGTGAATATTGGTTCTATATTACATTTGTCAGGTGGACACAAACATGAAATTAAATGCATTAGCTGCTCTGTGTTGGGTGGATGTGTAAATAGATAACTGTTGCACAAGTCACACCTAAAATAACAATAATGAAATGTAAAACCTCTAATCAACAGGGGGAGTACATGTGAAGCACCAACGAATCAACTCAGATGCACAGTGCAGCCCAGCACAGGGATCTTACTTGTGCGGTTACATTTTAAACATTGTCTGCAGCATGTGTGGCTCTTTTAGTTGGGAGCTGGTAGAGCATGTCTGATCTTTAATGAATGATTGTTTATATATTAGATAAGAAATACAGGCTACGTGATGCTGTGGTTCAAAACAACGTGGCAAATGACCTTTCAGGGTGTTTCCTTAGACAAATATTGACTAGTGAAACCAGCTCTCAGTTTGCAGAGATTTGTACTAGCGATACATGAAGCTTTTTTTATATTGTCACATTGAGTTACAGTTGAATTTATCAACATTTTATTTGAAGTGTACTTTATTGCCTGTGTTTTGAAACAAAAACAGCCAACTGCCCCTCGTGAATATGTTAATAGTTAATTCATCTTAGGGATCCAGATGATGTCAAAGCAGAGTGTTGAGTTTTGATCTATCTTTGCTTGTTATTGTGGGCAAAGTACTTGAGACGGTACTTCCTTATAACTGCTGTTCCCTAGAAGCAGTTTCAGTTTTGTTGTTATACAACCTGCCTTTTAACTTCAACTGGTTGATTGATCAATGTCATGATACAGTTTATTGAGGCCACATTTGTTGAACAGGAAATTGAAACATCACTGACACAATAGAGCTAAAAAAAGTATTTCTTTTCATTTATTTAAATCTTTTTCAAATTCTTTTTTGCACAACAAATAATAATAGACATGTATACAAGGGGGTAAGTGGCACACAATTTATAAATATATATAGATATACATAGAGGTAGTATATGTGTTTTTTCGGGTGTTGACAGCCCGCTTCTTTGGTGCTTCCTCAAGTGGTGGCATAGACTGATGTGTCTATGTGATATGATTCCCTCTTAAATCGTATAAGTTTCATTTAGATGTGCCGCTCTCAAAGATTTCATTGTGCAAACAATGACTCCATGCAAAGACGGGAGCGCAGAGAGAAATGTGATATCGCAGATGGTGAAAGTTGTTTCTCTGCTGTCTCTTGCGTGCTGCATTTGACCTGGAAACAGTCAGTTGTGGGTGAAAAATGAATGAATAGGTAAATATTTGATTGTAAAAAACAACTGCTGTGCAACTGCAAGGGCATGGGACGGACAGAGACAAGGCAGTGAACGTGATGGCCGGGACATCGCGACACAATGGAGTTTACTAAAAAGTTCATTGGAAATGCCTTTTTCCTGATTGGAGTAAAAATAAAACAGATACAAGATGAAAACAAATCTTTGTGATTCCCCTAATAATCTAGGTAAACAGAATATTCACTTACTATCTGCTGACAGAAAGCAACCCATAATGTTCAGAATGACATGGATTTTGTTTAATTTCTTTATTGAATTATTTAATATTAATTCAATTTTAATAATTTAAATTCTATTCTTTAAATACTATACATGTTATTACTAGTTAAGTATAGGGATAAATGTATCTGAATAGCTGGAGTAAAACTATTTTTCTCTCTCTGTAAACCCAGTCAAAACCCATGCAGTCTCAGACTCAGACCTCTGTAAAGTGGGTGTGGACCTGTCTGCAGCAGTATTACGCAGAGCCATCTCTCTATTTTCTATTACGTATGTGCACAGACCAAGAACAGCCATTGGCAGGGGAGGAACCTACCATCTCCCTCAATTTCACAGGGGCGGGTGGGTTTAATGCAGCATCCTTTTAATCTGCTTCATTATCCCCATCCGGAATTAGTTTTTCAATTATGGCTAACGATACTTATCTTTTTATGCTAGGACAAGGTCACTGTGATCAATATCAGCTTTTGTGGCTTGTGGTTTAGATTTCCCTTCATCCTTACCCCTCCTCCTCTTCCTCCCCTCTTTTCTTACCCGGTAGTCCAACGTGGCCAGGTGAACGAAGGCAGGCATGACGACAGATGGCCATTTAAGTCTGAGGGATTATTTATTAACACCAAGCAGCTCAGATTCTTTTGCACACAGGAACACAGGTGCACACACCCACTCATGTAGGCTTGTAGATACTGTTATCCAAACATACAGGCCAGCAGAATGATGCCAGAGACACTATGGTTGTGTGACAGCAGAGCATACACACAGTAGAATTAGAAGAAGAAGGGAATTGACCGATGGACACAGCGGCAGAGGGTTGTTTTTCTCCCGTTACCATGGAAGTGTGGAGCTCTTCTGCATCTGAGGAGGAAGAAGAGAAGAATACTTTCAGTCTTGTGGATGAAGTAGTGGAGAAGGAGAAGAAATTCCTCGGCAGCAATAACAATAATAATAATAACAACAATAACAACAGCAACAAGGAGAGCCTTTGCCGGGAGGTGACACAAGGTGAGATAAGGCATTGCGTGGGGAGGTAGATAGGAAAAGGCAGACGGCATGCAAAAGAGACTGGTCAGTGATCTGCAGAGTCTTTGTTTAGAAGAGCAAGTTCAGAGAAATGAACTGTAAAGCATGAAGTATAATGTGTCAGGGTTATTGATTTCTGCCCTGCAAGTCAAACCTTGTCATCTGGTGTGTTTTGCTGCACATCGCATCGTCAAGGATTTTGTTATCTAACAGCATTAATATTTTACAGTGCACTGCATGTCCTGCAGGACGCAGTGGTGTCATTGAGGGATTGAAAGTGCATCATGCAAATCATGATTACCATCCAACACAAGGCTTGTTTCTGCAGCTCTTTTCATAAGACTGCTTCCATTCAACATGAAAGTGCCCTGAGATGTGTAAATATTTTCTGTTTCCTCTTAGCGTGGTGAAGGTCAATGTGCGTGTGCTCAATCAAGCCCTGTGCATATAAGCAATTGTCATTGGCAACATTGCGAATTTGTGCTGCTAATGATATTATATGGAAGGCAGAGCCATAGAATTAAGGAATAGCATTTTAATGCTATTCCTTAAATTTTTGTATTCCTTTTACTCTGACAATGTTTTAAATCTCAGAGGGGAGTTATGCTTTTGGAAATAGAGAATCAATAAATATTCGCCAAATGAGACCTGAGACCTGAATGTGTTTTCTGACAAATGAATTCTGTTATTTTATCGTCTGTGGTCCAGAAGAACAAAAAGTACAAGTATGTTTACTGTACTGCTCCCATTGTTTCAGTCCAGCATTGTCAGTTGTCTTTGCTTTTCCTGTAATAAAATGTTTAAACTTTTCATACTTGTCAATGAATATGTCCCAAAAATAAGATAATTTAAGCATGTCTCTGATATTCCTCATCAGTACCTGGCATTCTTTGTCTAAATGGGCGTGTGGCTGGCACCCGCACGAATACTGCAACACGGGCACCACTCCAAAATCAACATTTGTGCAGCATATAAGCATTTATACTGTGTACACATTTATACATCAGTTTTTAAATAGCATAGCATTAATTGGATATATTTTTGCTGCACACCTTAGTTGTTTTTTGTTGGGCACGTTGTTGCGTGTGCTGTGTATTGATATGTTTATATTGCCTGGATCTTTAGGCTCAAATATGTCCAGATGGATTTACAGTAAACTTTTATGAGACAAATTTTAGCTGCGACAAATCTGGTCAAGTCCCCAACAATACAGATTAATAGGGGATCAATGTGAATCTTGTTCTTGGATCTCATCCCTGCTTGTTTGATCCCCACGAGATAACAGATGTCATAAGTATACCTAAGCAAGGCTTATTCATTAGCTCAACCCAAACCCTAAAACCTCTAGCTGGCATTGATCTGCTCTACGCTGTGGCAGTCAGGAGGAAGTAGGTCAGGCATTTCAGCCGGTGAGACTTTATGTGTGTGTGTGTGTCCAGTTTCTTGCTTGCTGAAGGATGCTTTTATTTAAGTGAAAAAAAAGCCTTTTGATAAACTTCACTTCATCAATAATAATAATAATAGTAATAACAGTTATTGATGTTGACTGACATGAAATGAAGGAAATTGACTGTACCGCGGATGGAAATGACTTCACTTGCTGCACTGTTAACAGCATTTGAATGACCTTGTAGTGAACTGTGTTTGTGCGTGTGTGTGTGTGTGTGTGTTTGTGTGTACAGGTGTACGTACAGAACATTATCTGGTGCCTGCTAACGGTCCTGACTTTGCTTTTAGTGCTGCAATCTACTTCCAAGTACAATAGGATTTGCGGATGTTGTGCTACTATCTGATTAACCTTTGCTAATTTATAGAATGTTTTTGGTAATTACACAATTTACTTAATTATGTGTAATTTAGGCTGTAGTTTACTGTTTATTAACAGGATTGTTTGGTGTACCCCCTGATTTGAAGTAACCTAGTGAATGGTAAAGACCAGCCAGAAAGTTCTTGTCGCAATCAGAAATAGACATATTGACACTGCTGTTGATTAGGTGGCTGTTAAACGTGAGTACTCCACTGTTGTATTTTTTTTTAAATACGCGGTTTTGATTGAATTTGATCAATTTAGGCGCAAACTTAATTCTCGACAAAAACAGCAAAACTTTTTACCTCAAGGTCCCTTTAGTAGCTGTTGTTGAACAACTACAAACAATACACTGAGACATGTCCCAGGGCACATTCTTATGATCTCTTTCAGCAGATGGAGTTTGTCTATTTATTATCGACTTGTAAATGTTCAAATGTACATTTTTTTTTTAATGACTTCTTGTCACTTGTGTTGGCTTAAAGATTACATTTTAGAATTTCAGAGTTGATGTGACTATCACAATTGGCGAGATATTTCATTTTATGACCATAATTTAATAAACTAGAATGCCACTATCCATTACCTGCATTTGGGAGGGATGTTTGTACAGTGGTGCAGGATGTATCCTTCTATTAGACATTCAGTGATCAAGTTTGTTAATTTAATTGAGAGCGTTTCCAACATTCTTTGTCAGTTTTGTCATCTTAGTGTCCCAGATCCATCATTAACAGGAGTGACTTTTGACTTGTATGTGGCAAAGCGTTGTGATTATTTCATTGGGTTAAAATGCATTACTTTTGTTTTTCATTGCCCTTCAATGTTCTTAGTGAAGATGGAACCATGCCTCAAATCTTCAAAAAAAATCACCTCAAACTGTTTTAGACTTCTGTTATATAATTCATGGTCAGCTACAGTACACTGTGCAGTGCATTAGTTCAGCCCAAGGTTAGGTTATTTCCATTAGGCTGATTAGACATTGATACAGCTATCCAATCTTTGTGTTTCCAGGCCACATTCAAGGACTTCAATCTAATTACTTTGCTTCATGGCAATTTACTATCTCCGTAGTCCAGATAAGCTTTCTACCAAAGTAAGATTACACAACTGATTTTTAGTTTAGAGAAATGCAAAGTTATTCAGAATTGCACGCTAGTCCAGGCCAATCTTCTTCATCCTTTTAACAGACTAATCAGATGTTAAAAGGTGATATGGATCTTAATGAGTTCTGCTACTAAAGCACCAAACCTACAATTGCAGGTAGTAGTGACAACAAATAACAAGTATACAGCTCATGTATACAGTACAATAATGACTTCAAGCTTAGAACCACATACTAGATCCGTCT
Organism: Etheostoma cragini; assembly: GCF_013103735.1. Lineage (NCBI taxonomy): Eukaryota > Metazoa > Chordata > Actinopteri > Perciformes > Percidae > Etheostoma > Etheostoma cragini. The sequence continues at coordinate 23,464,413 of NC_048408.1, forward strand.
TAACTTAGAAAATGACTCTTTGACCTTCCGCATTGCTTCAACCTAATCAACTTTCAAAGTGGACATAAACAAACCATTCTACAGGATGTAAACAAAGTTGCAGGTCAATAGGCAAGCACTGTTATCCCTTCCATGCTGCACATGTCCTGCTGGTGTGAACACACACAGTTTAGCCCTGGCAGTCTTTCTCGCTAAGCTATATTGGTAGAACAAGGTCTTCATTGCTGTCTTATCTGGGCTAAAAGGGATCAAGCTAAGAGGATCAGTTTCTGGCTGAGGACTTGGAGATGTTGTGGTCTGTTGCTGTTGGAATGTTAAGAACAAACAAGTTGCATTAAATGCTCTCATTCATACAAAGAATACTGTAGTCTGTGTCTGTTGTTGGTCTTTCTATAGTTAATATTAAAACCTAAGAATGTGGCAGGTATGTTCATGAGAGCAGCCTCTTTTTTTATGATAATCCTTTTAATCCACTTTCGTTGATCAGTGCATCCAGAAATGCAACAAAAAGCAAACTTTCAATAGAGAATCAAAGGAAAAGATACTTAAAGGAGAATTCCGGGACAGTACTGTGATTTGTCCGCCATGTTAATTCTTGGCTAACTGCTCAGAAATAGCAATATCACCTAACTTTTTAAAAGTACAAGTGGATATCAAAGAAATTACACGGTAATCTCTCTTATAAGTAAAAGGTTCTTTTTCTCTTGTATTAATGCTGGCTTGTTCAGTAGCTGGTTGAAAAACAGAAATTGAGAAAGAGATCAGTCCTAATCAAAAGAAGTTCTCCAAGGTTTTGTTGTTACAGTATCCTCTTTGTGCCACGTACAGCTCCGTCTCTTCCTCCATTCATTAAATCGCTCTCTCCTTCCGCCCTCAGTGCTGTGCTCAGACAGAGTGGGCCAGGTCACCAAGACGTATCATGACATCAAGGCAGTCACCCACCTGCTGGAGGAGGTAAGAGAGAGACACACAGCAGATGAACAGGATTATAGAGGATTAAAGTTCTCTGCCTCGTGGACTGGTACTGTTTGTCATCCTTTTCAGCTCTCTTGTTTCTGTCAATGCGATCAGTAAAAGAACAAAAAGCATAACCACAATTGTGTTTCTCTCACTTAGATGGTGAATGTATATGTGTCAAGTTTTAACAAAAAATATAAATGTGCTTTACATAATGCAGTATTTTTGCATCACTTTGCAGAAAGAGCGGGATCTCGAGTTAGCAGCGCGAATTGGCCAATCCCTCCTGAAGCAGAACCTCGAATTAACCGCACGCAATGAAATGCTCGATGAACAGCTTGAAATTGCAAAGGAAGAGGTATAAACAAAGTCAACAAGATCCAGTCACACGGATGTATATGATGTGTTATGTTATCAATACGGTGCTTATACTTCTGCTTATTATTTTCTAGATTGCTCAGCTTCGCCATGAGCTCTCAATGCGAGACGACCTCCTTCAGTTCTATGCGAGCACTGAGGAGATCGAGAACGCTGAACTGCGCTCACCGTGAGTTTACACATGCACTCAAGCATGCATATTTAGCTTTACAAAAACATATAGTATTTAGCATTTAGTTTGTTTCAACCATAGTGTGGACTTGTATAGTTTGGGGTCACTTACAAATTTCCATTTCACTCCATTATAGACAGGATACCAGCTGATCTGGGTGGGTGGCTGATCT
>NC_048408.1:23466191-23470957 GCF_013103735.1 Etheostoma cragini
ATATATATATATATATATATATATATATATATATATATATATATATATATGTATATATATATATGTATATATATATATGTATATATATATATGTGTGTATATATATATATAAACTGTATATATATGAATTGTTTAATTATAATTACTTGAGTAGTTACAACACAATTCTATCAAAATCCTTTGAAAACACCCTTCCCACAATAGTTATTCAGCCGAGAAAAACAGAAAGATGTCTTATGCAAGTGTGTATTTTTTTGTCATAGAATAAAAAGGAACGAATCATGCAGCTCTCTCAGCAACTTGGTCCACCACGACTTCCTGCACCATAAACTAAAGGGCTTACAGGACGAGAACCGCAAACTGAGATTAGAGGTACGTTTTCACACAGAAATGAAAAGAAAGGAAAGTTGCTGATAAATACAAGATGTAATAAAACACTTGAAAAGGTTCATCTTCATTTGTATGGTCATGTCTTTATAAAATCTAGCTTTTGAAATTGATTTAGGAACAACTGACAACATTTTGTTTCAATCCTGAACAAATATTTACATTTATACGATCACATTCATTTGACGAAATTGCTTTAAAATACCAAAAATATAGTATTCTAATTATACATTGCCTGTATGCAAAATAAACACATGTATGCAAAATAAACACATTTCTACCTATGAATAAGTCATTAATGTGATGCTAAGGAGGCTTCAGTCAATATTTAGAGAAGCAACAACTATTGTTTATTATGGATTTGTGTGTGTGTGTGTGTGTGTGTGTGTGTGTGTGTGTGTGTGTGTGTGTTTGTGTGTGTGTGTTACTATTGGACAGAGTATATATAGGATTGAATCAGGTGGGCTGTTGGTTAAATTGAACAAACACACAAAATGTATGTAGTACCTTGAAATGACACCGACAATTATAAGAAAGGTAATTATTCACAAAATGATTTTACAGTTTAATAGAATATGTTATGTTTAAATTATTTAAAGTAAGACGTTTAGACATTGGCATTATTTCTGCAGGCCAGTGATCTCACAACAGAGACAGCCAACTACGAGGAGCAAGAGCAGGAGCTGATGATGGTGTGTGTAGAAGAACTCTGTAAGTGTTACAGTCTTGTTTCAATATATGAAAATAACACATAGACAATCAGTTAAAGGTGTGATTACGTTACTTGTGTGTTTCAGCATCCGTCAATAAGCAGGTAGTCGACCTGTCTGAGGAGCTAGCCCGAAAGGTCGAGGACTTTTTCCGACAACAAGAGGAGATCAGCTCACTGCTCGCGCAGACTGTTGACCTGCAGGCCCGTTGCAAAGGGGTGAGAGACCGTTTCCTTGGTCGCAACGCGTGGACTTCAAATCACAGTAAAATCTAACTTTCTTCTCTGTCCCTCTAGCTCACCAATGAGAATGAGGAGCTGAACCAACACCTGAATGCCTCTCGTGAGAGCCAGCTAAAGCTTCAGTCAGAGGCAAGACACTTATGCTACATTTGCATTGCTACGTTTTGGTTTAAAAATGAATATCTTTTGCTGCATTTACACCTTACACCTCTTGTTGACCTTACACCTGGCGTGTCAGAGCCCCCAAACCTTCAGAACCTGTTTTGGACTTGAATCTCCAGGACTTGAAACGGAGACCTTTGGCAACACCAACACTGACGCCAATGTGTCCCAGCTTATTGGGCCATGACGTCTCATCTTTGAGACTTATACGTTACTAACATTACCATGGCAACTACCAGCAACAGGCGGAGTATACATGCAATGCTGCCTTACTTTAAACAGAAATAAGTTCTTCTACTAAAGCTTCTTTTGTGCATGGAGTTTGCTTTTGGCTTAAATATATGCTTAAAAACCAAATTGTTGCGATGTAAATGTAGCCTTACAATCACTTTGACAAAACATACTCAATTAAGACGATGCGCGCTACAACCGTTCCATTGTTTTCCCATGGGGAAACTAGGCGCAGCGCTACCTTGGTGTTGAAAACCACTTTTGGATTGGCCGGCGAGCGCTGCGCTCAAATTTCAGAATATTCCTGCGCTGCGCTTTGCCTCTCTGCGCCCTACTTTTTGAGAATGATGACAAATGATGCATCTTTCCTAACGGACTAAGGTTAACAATGAGCTCCAAACTATTTTTCATCAAAATGAGCCGTCCTCCAACCTGGAGAAATAACATTGGTGTCTAGTAGCAGCCGGTGGTGCTTAGGGACCAATCTCATTTCTCCAGGTTGGAGGACGGCTTGTTTTGATGAAATTCAGTTTGTAAAAACTGAGAGCACGAATTATGAATCTGGGTGAACAATTTATTAAACCGAGGGAAGGGCTCCTTATACATCATTTACTCTGAGAACCTTTACATTTTCACCCAGAAACCCCTTCTGTGCGTCCCCGCACAGACCTGTACATACTTTTAATATGTTGATATTCAGTTCTGACTTTGTGAATGTTGCTATGTATTATTCTTGTCCTATAGTTTGACAGATATGTCTCCCCTGTCTGCAGCTCAAGGACCTGCAGGACAAGTACTCACAGTGTGAAGACATGCTCTGCGAGGCCCGTGAGGACATTAAGAACTTGAGGAATAAGAGCCTGCCCAACAGCACGGTGCAACGGTACACTGCGCTGGCCTCTGTCCTCCCCATGGACTCACTGGCAGCCGAGATCGAGGGGACCTTCCGCAAAGGCCTGGACACACCGGCCCCCGCAGAGTACAAGTGAGTCTGTGTTTTGTTTGTGTGCTCTCATATCTGGAAGGCTTTGCTTGAAATGTTCTCAACCATTCCATTCCAAGGTGTTCTCCAAGGCGTCTAGGGGCTATTTTATTGTTTTTCTTTCTTGTACATTTTGGTTTTTAGGAACAAGTTTACCCTTTTCCAGTAACCAGTTATGCTCCATGTCTGCAATTTCCTTAACCTGCTTCCTTAGATACAGTAGTTGTTTGTTAACGTCAACTCTTGGATGTTTGTCAAATTTATGATTTGGAATAACACAGTATTAAAGGTGACCTTTTTCCTCACGTGCAAGCTTGGCAGCTCCAATAACAAAAAATAGACCCATTCTCAAATTTTCCTCATTCAAAACCACCAAAGAATTAGAGTGCATTGTAATAGATTGCTGTAGGATAGGTGTAACTAATAACTGTTCTACTGTGATAGAACATAGGAGGAATGTTAAAAGTAACTTCATAGAAAAGGGGACTGAAAGGGGGAGGTAGCAAACCTCCCAGCTGTCCTAACTTCAGTCTAGGTAACTGACATGGAATGGTTGACTGAACAGAGTTGTGCTTCCTCCCACAGTCTTCTCATAGGTTAGATGGGATTCATGTGCTTTTTATTTCTTAATGAGTAGACAACACATGCTGGCTACACACAGTATGTGTTGCTTCTAAATAATGAACAATTCATAAAATTTGCCTACTGCAGTTTGAAAAATACAGTGATTGCATTACGCGGTACCAGAGTATGCTTTCTACAACTGATATGAATAACGTAGATTGTGTGTAATGTTTTAATGGCCACTGATGCCCTGTTTCTCCTGGCAGGAACCACCCATGGCGTGTGTTTGAAACAGTGAAGGTGGTGAACAAGGCCGTAAAGCTGCGGTCTCTGTGCCACTCCCCAGGGCTGCCAGGCTCCAGCCCTGTGTCCATTCGCTCCAGCTGTACCAGCACCCCCCGTACCAGCTACTATGGCTCAGACAATGCCAGCCTTACTCTAGAGGACAAGTCCAGCTCCAATTGTGCTCTAAAGGAAGACAAAAGGTGTGTTTGGTTGGGCATATATGCAGTGTATTTATGTGCATAGTTATGACACATGGAATATTATATCAAATGGAAAATTCCAGATCTATTTTTGATCATTTTACATGCATATTTGCCATTTTTAGAAACCTTCTTGATTACAAGTTAAAATGCTTGTGCAACATGAGTTTGTAATTCTAACCCACTTAAAGGTACACAGGGTTGTAGCAGTTTAAACATTATCAGATCTTTTCACCCAAATGTAAGTGGGCCGAAGCGTCTGGGCCAGCCAGGCACACCAGGAGGCCAGGACCTCGAGGCAGCCTTGCGCAGCCTGTCAGCCCGCCAGCAGAACCACTCTTCTGAGCGGCCTTTCTTTGATGTGGAGCGGGAGCGTAAACTCCATGCCCTGGCAGCAGACTGTGAAGAGGGCGTGTGCTCCAGTGGCTTCCTGACACCAAATGACAGTCTAGACTCCAGCCCAGCAGCATCGACAAGCACCAACTACTCCAATGGCAGCTCACGGCCCTCCTGTGGCTCCTCAGGAGGATCCAGGTCCTACCTCCCTGACCGCCTACAGATTGTCAAACCTCTGGAAGGTAAAAGCTTTGGCTTTATACTGTGTCTCAGCTATTTCTTGATCCTCATCCCAGCTTATGCAGAGTCATAATGGAGCATGTGTTGGTAAAAATCCAAACAAGACCAAGAATAATGAATCATTTTTTAAGTTAGTCTGCGTGACAACCTTCTACCATCACATACAATTTGCTTTTCCTTTTTCCCTTCATGTATTTCAGCTACTGTAGCTGAATTTTTGTCTGAATAAAGTTTGAATCTGATATGTTTGAAAAACGATGGGTAAGTGGGTGCGAGAAAAATGATGTTGTCACAATTGGGTGATTTACCATGTAGAATCATGAATCCCAAAGTTTCCATACCGAAGCCCCACTAGTGGCGGTTTTCCACTGCGTGGTATCTACTCGACTCGCCTCGGGTCTACTCGCTTTTTTTGGTTTTCCATTAC
>NC_048408.1:23471057-23553557 GCF_013103735.1 Etheostoma cragini
TCTGCAATGGAAAACGGAAGTATAATGGGCCGAGGCGAGCCGAGGCAAGCTGTTACCAGCAGTGGAAAAACGCCATAGGTCTACTATTTCTTTTAAATTTTGCCACGTTTCTGGGATGGAGCAATATACATGGGAAGCCTGAGGTGTTCACTTTTCACTCCCATTGCCAATGTGCAAATGGAAAAAAAAAAAAAAAAGAGGCAAACAATCTGAAATAATCATATTGATTTCTAACTTTATAAATAACACGTTACTACACACTGTTGTCAGGATCGGTGACTCTGCACCAGTGGCAGCAGTTGGCCAAACCAAACCTGGGAGGCATCCTACATCCACGTCCGGGCGTGCTGACTAAAGACTTCAGGGAGCTCGAGGTCGACATACAACACGTCTACAGTCTGAATGACCTGGAGGAGGATGAACTGGACCTTTCGCAGCTCTCCGGAACACATGGCATGGGTAGGACACACACACACACACACACACACACACACACACACACACACACACTACACTGTTCCACTAACTTTGTCACTTTATTAAATCCACTCTAAAATCCATGTTAACTGCTTTCCTTCCATTAATTGTATAGTGCTACTTTAGATTCCAGCTTTACTTGCTCTTGTAGTTTCTCATTGAAAGTCACTTTCATCATAGTTTAATGCTCCTTTTCTGCCTCCATGACCTCGCAGTCTCTCCATCCGGTCCCAACCTCTCTCAGACCTCTCCCACACATCCCATAACCACCTGCCAAGTCTATCAACCCTCCCTTCTCATCCCCCCCTTCTCCACTAGGTAAGAATAAACATACTGTAAACAAATTAGCATGCTGTGTTGTCTTTGTGTATTTTTTAACAGCCCTGGAGTTCAGTTTAAACTTGGACTTGCTTTTGTATTGTTGTGATGTACCTGAGTTACCGTTAACTGAAAAAGAGTATTCTATGTCCACTAATCCACATTTTTTATTTTTGCAGCATCATTTTCATTCAATAAGTGTGGATGTTCCAGATTTCCTTTCTTCAATGCTGTTTTTTCCTTCCCCTATACCTTCTGTTCTTTACCCCCACAGTGGCAGAAATCGTCTGTCAAGGCTCTTCCTCCAACTCTAAAAGGAGCCTTCGGGGCAAAGTAAGAGTTGAGGGTTATGGATACGCTATGAATGCTGGATTTCAGTACTAACTCCAGAGGCCCGGTACCACGTCTGTTTAACTAAATAACACTTAGCTTAATAAGTAATTAGTCTGTATAAGAACATTTGCTCAGACCTTATTGAAGCCATAAAAGCTACTTTATGGGACTAGCATGCACTGTGTTGCATCTGGCTCCTCCTACTAACACTGCTCTGACTTGTTTGTACTCCCCACATATTCTTGGCTTGTAACACTACACGTTTTAATGTCTCTTCCCTTTCTAGGTTCCCATCTTGGCAAACCGCTAGATCCTGTTTCATCACAGCTGCCACACTAACATCACGTTTATCCATCTTACAGCTATGATGAATAAACAAACTGAAACTGTTAAAATTGTCTTGTTTTTTAATATTTGTGTATGAGCTTGCATGTTTGTGCGGAAAAAATAACAGCTTCTACTTGTTGTGGTGTTGTTTTTTGTGATTGTTGTTTTTTTTCTTCTTCTGGCAGCCTTCGCTCTTTCGGCCTGCCATCTTGTCGGAACTGTGAGCTCATGAGCACTTCATCGTCATCCTACCAGCATCACTTTGGGCTGGGAGGCCAGACTACCACCACCACCACCCCCCCAGATGTAGCTGCTTCATCACTGGGTCTCCTGCAGCTGCTGCATGAGCGTGGCATCTCAGCCTTCCCATGTCCCATCCACACCAGCCATAGTACAAAACCTTCCCCCTCCACAGCAAAAGACAAATGTGGAGGCTCACTATCGCACAATGAGGGAAGAAGGAACATTTTCAGTTTGAACCTGGTGGAAAAGCTTCGAAGTCTGGGGTTGCACAGAGTGGCAGCCTGGGGGACGACGGGCCGCAATTGGGAGAGAGAGACAGTCAGTCATCCTCTGAATATTTGATGAGGGCTGTTCCCCCCCTTCCTCCTCTCTCATTCACCGTAGTGACTTTACATCCAGCCGTGGGATCCCCACTGGGCCGTTCAGGGCCCACAGCTCTGGTGTCTTGAAAACAAAAGCCACAGAATTAGCTAGAGCCAGACTTTAACGTCAGTAGTGCACAGTGATATTCTTTTCTATGAATGTGTGTACAGTAGTTGTGTGTGTGTGTGTGTGTGTGTGTGTGTGTGTGAATGTGTGTGTGTGTGTGTGTGTGTGTGTGTGTGTGTGTGTGGCATCTTCATCCCAGGTAAAAACCCTGAGAACCCAATCACCAGTCTGTTTGCTTGCAACCTTCAGAACAGAAACAGCTTCTTTTTACACATAAAAAAAGAAACTTCATTAAGAAAAAAAGTTTTATACCTTGTTTCTTGATTGTCATTTTACACATTTACCCTGTCGCTGGTTTTAAAAACAACAACCTCATCTGTCATTTCGCTTTTTCCAAAGTGGAACATCACTTTGTGTATATGACAAAGTTGTCATTTGGGAAAGTTAAAGTAAAACATATGTGCAGTAAATTATTGTTAGTTGAAACCACAAACCAATGCTGTCACACTGAAGAACTTTCAAATGCACTAAAGTACACTCTTGTCTTCCTGCTTATTAGCTTCTACATTGAGAAAAGCATGTTGTACATAAGACTGTCATGTAATACTGAATTAAACACTTAAGAAACTGATCAAGAAGTATTGCAATGACAGATGATGCACTGACTGAACTGAAAAATATTAATGATGACATCCTTCAGCTGCTCTACAGTTCATCACCTGCTTTCACATAGCATATGTTAAGGCTGCACACAGTACAGTGTCACCTGATTTCTGACCTTTATCCTGAGCACCTCAACAAAAACAAATCAGGTGTGCCTTGCTGCATCAAACACAGTAAATGTGATTTCTTTTCTATAAGCAATATGTATATATTACAGCACTGCGTTGACTGAAAAATTGTACGTAGAATTTTGAAATTGCTGGGATATAAATGAAATCCGAATGGGTTTGGGTCATTTAAAGTGAATTCTCCTTGCCGTTAACAGGAATCCTCATTTATGGACAAGTAGAAGAGTGGTCCTAATTATTAAAACGGCATGTTTCGTTCAAATCTTTCTGGACAATCAACTGTAGCAAAAAAAGGCATAGGATTGTGTGGCTATAAAGGGAAGAAATCATAAACACAAGTTCTAATAATTTGTGTTCTGACTTAAATCAACCAAACCACTGTTTCTCTGCACTTCTGTTTGCTCTGTCCTGTGTTAACGTTGGATCTGTGAAATGTTTGTAAATTGTACCACCTGTGGATTAAAGTTTGCATTTCCATCCTTCAAACTTTAATAAGTCTCTCTTTTACCTCATGGCAGTGATGAAGACATATAGGACTATTGTTATAATTCTGCAAAATGGTTTTATTGATAAAGTTGGAGTGAAAGTGAAACATTGACTTTATATAAAATGCGAACAAAAAGCCGTAAGTCTGAGCTCTCGGGGCGTTGTTGGCATGGTCGTGTCTCATTCTGCGTCCCGCCGTCCGAAGTCCACCCAGCCTTGGTAGTCCCGATCCGACATGCACTCAGAGTTCATCATTCCTACATGAACCACACGCAGGTGTGAGCACATCTTTAGATCTCTGCCAACTCATTCGATCATGCAATCACTCTATTGTGTAATGACACAAGCAAAACAAATCCATCAGAGCAGAACTTTCACACCCTCACCCACAGCATACCTGAAATTGCTTGCATTATTTGCTTTGTCATAATCTCCCTTTCATCCTCCGATAGGTGTGCCCGTCTCTCCATCCGTGGAGGGGAAGCCTTAGGCGCCAGCTTCTGTCTGTCCGCTGAGCCTCTCACTTTCTCCCTCTTGGCTAGAAGCTGCTGTAGTAGATGAGTCTCTTCAGCCTCTCCAGCTGCTGAGGATACTAGCAGTGCAACCAACAGTGCAAACACCACAATAATTTTCCCTGACATGTCTGTGTACAAGAAAAAAAAAGAAGTTATATATATATATACTTGAAGTGGCAAAATAATAAAAAATTCTAAAGCTGAATTGGAAAAAATCAAAAACAAAATAATGAACAAAAAAAGGTTACCTGTGAAGACTGTATGTGCACAACAAGTGTGATCCTTCTGGTGCACAACAAGCAGATCTGCTCTTTTTATACCGCAACTTTGGTGTGAGAAATATAGCCTCAAATCAGGGACAGATAACAGTGTTCGCTGATTGATTGGTACACGGATGCATTGGCAGGATGTGCGTAAAGGAAACGATGGACCACTATACCCACAAATCCATTCTTATGCTTTTCGCTTACCTGGAAAGGCCTTTTTTTGCACTGCAATAACAATAAAACAAGTCAATGTGTTTACATAAGAAATCCAATACTCCTTTAGACCCTTTGGCTAATACAGAGGACTTGATGTAACTGTAGCCAATGAAAACGTGATTTTCTGGTGTTCTAAAGTGGCTTCCTTAAATCAGATGTCTCCACTCTAAACAGTTACTATTATTCTAATTATCAACACATGTTGGAACAAAACAAACAAATTCATTATTTCCCATTTCCATGTAGCATTTGTGTGGTTTAATTTCAACCCTGGACGGGCTGTGGACAGTTTTTCATTTTCCGTTTTAGGTGGAGCTGAATGGTAATACAAAAAAAAAGGCAAAGTGTGAATAATTTAATGATTGGCCTGAACTTTCCAGATGACGTACATTCTACCCTTTTAGTAAAAATACCACAGAGAACGTGGTTGACATCAATGCTGTTTACATACTGTATAGATTTTCTACAATTGGCCCAGTTGTTGTGTATCCAGTTGCCACTGACAACATTTGATGTATAATGTCCACAAAAACAGAAACACAAATACGTCCTGCCAGGTTGTGAAAGCATCAACTGGATTTATTCAATCAATTGCCATTAGGGGTAACTTGTAAGAGGTAAAATCAGGAGGGTTTACAGCAAAAGGACAACACTTCGGTGGTGGAAAGGTTTAAGAACGGTATGATCAGATCTGACTTACCCTACTACCCACTTTGATTCATGAGTAGAAACAACAGCAACACAATGGGAAACTGAGAATTCACACAATAGACAAGTGTTTTGACTAATGAATAAATCTGAGCAGCTTTACAGTAAATCCAACCTCGCAGAAACATGTCTCTACTGGTTGTTGGATTTTCTGTGACCTTTGAGTCATTATTATCAAACAGAGCTCTTGGTTGTGGCCCCAGAGGCGCTGTACCAGAAGGTTGGAGATCTCATCATGGATGTTGATGGGTGCGCCATCTGCCCATCCTCAGAGGTCCGCAACCTTGGTGAAATCCTGGACTCCATCCTCTCTTTCCATACTCACATCAAATCCCTCCCTAAATCAGTCTTTTTTCATTTCAAAAACATCTCCAGACTCCGGCAATCACTCTCTGACTCCGTTTCAGAAACCCTCATTCATGCTTTCACAACCTCTCATTTGGACAACTGCAATGGAGTCTTGTCTGGGGTCCCCAGCAGAACCCTGGACAGGCTCCAGTCTGTCCAAAACTCTGCCACCAGGGTCCTTACCAATGACAAGACCAGGCAGCATGTCCCCCCAACCCTCATCCACCTTCACTGGCTCCTAATTGAGTCCTGCACAAATCCCCCACATCTGGCCCCACAGTACCTCTCCGACCTCCTCCATCCATACACCCCACCCCGAAACTTGCGGTCCTCAGACGCTGGCCTGCTCACCATTCCCCACACCAGACGCTGTACCTTTGGAGACAGAGCCTTAAGTGTTGCGGCCCCATCCCGTTCGAACACCCTCACTGCGGATATCTGGATAATTTAAAAAAGATCCTGAAACACCACCTGTTTACCACAGCCCATAACCTCCTTTAACTAAGACACAGTAATTGTGTAAACTGTCCTTGGGTTTCTTGAAAGGAGCTATATAAACAAAAGATATTATTATTATTATTATTATTATTATTATTATTATTATCATTATTATTATAATTGTTATTTCCAACAACCTTGAAAGGGAAAGACACTTACAGGTCTTACATTTGGCTTTCATGCTCTTAATCCCCTGATTAACAGGAACCACACACACACCCATCACTAAAATCTGACACACACCCATTACAAGATCTGATAAACGTCCCAGACACCACATACTATCGACAGCTTGTCACTTTACTTTGACCTGTGATCTAGGCTAGGTCCAAATGAGACACCCATGCTATCAGGCCAGGGTGCAGTAGGTACTCTGCAACCTTTTGTTTATTGTTGCAGATGCTCCTCTAAGATAATTCTTGTAATTTTAAGCTACAGCACTTGTGGGGCTGGTGAAGGTTATGATGAGCCTTTTACTTACTTACTAGAGTGTTAATACGTTCATGGTTAAGACCACAATTTCTTCATCCTCAGTGTTTCTGTAGCTTCTTATCTCTCTGGTGTAACTTTCATTTTTTTGAGTCATGATCATGTTCCCAAAACAGTAACAGCAATATTTATAAAGAAAGGTTTGACAAATACTTTTAAATCACCCTGGTTCTTCTTTTCTTTGATTGTTAAACGACAGTTGGCAAAGCTGGAGCCACTGGTGAAAAACTCTTCACAAAGTCTGCACAGCAGCAGTTAATGTGGACCAAACTTGTTTTTGATTTGTTGAACACAGTTTTCAAAAGTCTGCACAATGGCTTGTGGTTTTCCAGCACTTTGTTCAAATGCTGACAAAGTGCTGTCAGAACTGTTAACCACACACATTCAAAACAGAATAGATTTTAGCTGGTGCGTTTCAAACACTACTGATTTGAAAGACAAAAAAGTCCAGTGTGCTCAGGAAGTTCAGTCAGATGCTCTCTGCCTTGGATTTCCTTTTTTTCTATGCTTAACTGCTGATTTCAGATTTCAGCTACAGGTCTAAGCAAGTGTCTTGTGATACTGTAGTTTGTGATGAAACAAGGGCTACATATATGAACCATGTTGTGAATCATGGTTCTCTTTGAGAGAGGAAGGGTTGAGGGTGCAATCCAATCTGCAAGCGCTACAGTTGCATCTGTAATGGGAATTTCCCACCAAACAAACAGGTGAGAATTGCATCCTTACAGTAAATTATAACATTACAGGAATTCATTTTTCTGTAATAACGTCAATCACTACAGACAAAGGAAAAATATCTAAAAATCCACTGAAGCAAACTGTTGATTTTCGTTCCTTCTTGTTTACCTGCAAAAGTGGTGTTGTAACATAAGAAATTTCATGTGGAAGAATTTCACTCTTTCCTTTAAAGAAAATGTGATTTGTGAGAGGGTTAGGGTGAGGGTTAGCCCAACATTCAAGGTTAGGCTTGGATCTGAGTATCACAACATCAGGCTAGTTGTGACCACTGTTGTTTAGCTTTTGAAAAAAAACTGTAATCCACAGTAAATTGCCCAATACACAGAAAAAAAGTATTTACTGCCGTGAAAAAGAAGTTAAAAACATAGATCGAATATACGCCATTTTCTGAGGTTGGGATGAAAACATTGTTACTTTTGCACAATTAACTATTGATGATAACCCGAATACTGTACTAACAATTTGCTGAATTTTTTTGAATTCATCAAGGCGTCGCATGAAACTAAGAATAACAAACTCTTGGATGATCCTATACAAATTTGAGCTAGTATCTGTAAAAGAATGATTTTTCAAAGTAAACTTAAATTTGGATGTGCGTGAAAGCCACAAAATAGTGGCGTGCAAAGTGTTAACTTTCACTTTCCTCTGAAAGGTGCGGTCCATAGCAAATTAGGATGATTTTTTATTCTGCCAAATGTTAGACAAGCTTCCAAAGAATAAGGTGTGACTGTGATTTTATTGCGTGTGTGTGTGTGTGTGTGTATTTGTGTGTGTTGTTTTATGGCAGTAAGTACCTGGTCATGTTTAGAATGTAAGTTCCCCTTAATGATATAACTACAAACTGGTTTGTCTACATCCTTTGCTTCTTTGGAAAGTATATAAATATATTCAATGTTCAAACTTAAATAGAAAGCAATTAAAAAGAAACAATTTGTGATGGTTAAAAACACATCTTGGTTTCTCTGCCACTCCTTTGACAGGTTTCTTTGATCAAGACAATAATGATGGTGCAGGTACAGGTAGCTGCCGGGAGCGTGGATGTTTTGAAACCACTAATCACCATAAACTTTGCTGTGCTCTGGGTTAATCTCATTTAAACCCCCTTGCAGCTACTGTTACATCCTGTTTTATGGTTAATGTTCTGTCTCAGATAGAGAATGCCTTAATGGATAAAAGTCTGCTGATTGCAGCTACAGGATCTTGGAAACCAGCAATGTGTCACGGAATTTAATGAATTCATCATCTATCAGATTAAATGAGCCCAAAAACTAGCAAAATACAAACTCTCCTTCTCTCACTGGCTCACTTCTTTACCGTCTGCTTTTGGTGAAGCGTAAGGTAGTTAAAATGGGCTCCAGTGCACTATAGTTACTACCAGCTACCATCGTGAAGTCACATGATCAAATAGAGATGTGACATTAGACAACATCAACACGCATACTATTACATCATTACATATCTTTACATGGCAAAAGTAAAATGAAAAAATGAAAAAAACAAAATAAATGATGTCAGGGGTGCAAAATTTTCGCCTTTTAGCCAAAATCGCAGTTTTGAATTGTTGGTATAAATTGTGTCAATCCAATTTTTTTGTGTGCCCTAGACTGATGTAATTCTTAGAAATTATAGCAGTAATTACGTTACTTCTTTGGTGCGTCCTTCCAAAGTGTGTCTTCAACATTGTTGGAGGGCTCGCTCTGTCTAAGGGCCCCCTGACCCCCGGTGCAACCACACTGCCTGCACTTTCTTGATTTTGTTATACATCCATGATATCTGAGCCCCCGGTGAGACGGCTGTCTTACACCACCGCACACCACTGAAGGTAGCCTACCAGATCAGCTAACCTGTGATTAGAGATAAGGGAACACTATTAACACTTGTGATTGGATGCATAGCGGTAAGGAACATGCCCCCCCAGTTTAGTCAGAGGCGGGGCTAGAAGTGGGGCACCAGATGATATCGGACCGCTGACCATTGGATCAGAGTACTGTGACTTGGCTGCCTGTTCTGCCAATTGTAAAAGAATGGTTTTTCAAAGTAAACTTAAATTTGGATGTGCGTTAAAGCCACAAACTAGTGGCGTGCAAAGTGTTAACTGTCCCTTCCCCTGACGGTGCGGTCCACAGAAGATTAAGATGATTTTTTATTCTGCCAAATGTTAGATAAATTTCCAAAGAAAAAGGTGTGACTGTGATTTGATTGTGTGTGTGTGTGTGTGTGTGTGTGTGTGTGTGTGTGTGTGTGTGTGTGTGTTTGTGTGTGTTGTTTTATGCTGTTAAGTTCCTGGTCATGTTTAGAATTTCCCCTTAATGATATAACTACTAACTGGTTTGTCTACAGCCTTAGCTTCTTTGGAAAGTATATAAATATATTCAATGTTCAAACTTATACAGAAAGCAATTAAAAAAAAATGTGACGGTTAAAAACACATCTTGGTTTCTCTGCCACTCCTTTGACAGGGTTCTTAGTGATGGTGCAGGTACAGGTAGCTGCAGTGAGCATGGATGTTATGAAACCACTAATCACCATAAACTTTGCTGTCCTCTGGTTTAATCTCACAATAGTTACTACCAGCTACCATCGTGCAGTCACATGATCAAATAGAGATGTGACATTAGACAACATCAACACGCATACAGTAGACTATTATATCATTACATATCTTGATATGGCAAAAAACAGTTTTGAATTGTTGGTATAAATTGTGTCGATCCAATGTTTTTTGTGCCCTGGACTGATCCTTACATTTATAGAAGTAATAACATTAATTCTAGTCTTTCCAAAGTGTGTCTTCAACATTGTTGGAGGGCTCGCTCTGTCTAAGGGCCCCCTGACCCCCAGTGCAACCACACTGCCTGCACTTTCTTGAGTTTGTTATACATCCATGATATCTGAGCCCATGGTGAGACGGCTGTCTTGCACCACCGTACGCCACTGTAGGTAGCCTACCAGGTCAGCTTCCCTGTGGTTAGAGATAAGGGAACACTATTTACCCTTGTGATTGGCTGTACAGCGGAGAGGAACATCCCCCCCAGTTCTGATAGTCAGAGGCGGGGCTAGAAGTGGGGCACCAGATGGCATTGGCCCCCCTGAAATATGATTGACCCCCCGCTAGTGCCCCCCCATCCATTCAGCTGGAGGACTGTCAATCTGACAACTGTGATTTCCATTGGATCAGAGTACTGTCACTTAGTGGCCTGTTCTGCCAATTTTCCCAGTCCTAGTCACATGACTTAATGATGTTTCCATGATGACTATCCAAAAGTATGATACCACGGAAGCATCACTGGATTTCAAGTGGCAGACTGAGCTTATAGTATAGAAAGTGTGTATTGTATTTGGATATACAATTTGTTTAAAATGAAAACAAGTACAAATAATATTGAATGTAATGTTTTATTAATCAAAATAACATCATGTTGTTCTTTCCTATCCAATATTTCCTAAACTTCAAAGCGTAGTTTCTGTGCTGTATTTTATTGGTCATCCCTGTCCCACCCCACTTAAAAAATCATGGAATCGCCCCCAGTAGTAGTGGCCAGTGTTCCATGGATGTTTCATATTAATGAGTGCTCCACTCACCACTTTTTGACTGTTGAGTGCAGCATCCTGGTAGTCCTAATGCTCTCCATTGTGCCACACTTCGTCAGATTGAACCTATGCACTCAAAATAGCAAGTTAAAAAACAGAAGTGCATTAATTGAGACACACCAATAGTCCGATAATTGTCTCAGTAATGTCAGTTGCACAGAAGTTAATTGCTAATTCAAGCTAACATTAGCCATCAAGTAAGGCCGTAAACACCTAACCCCTGAATGTAGTGAATCCAGAAATGTTTTGCTGTATTGCTTATGAATTCAACTTTTTTATTTGTAAAAGAAAGATTGTTTCTGCAAACGTCATAGTGTCACTTTAAAGAAATTCTGTCAGTAGATGCTGCTTACACTGCGAGCAGACATTATACTGATTCAGCCTCAGTATAACAGACATTGAAAGGAAAAACAATTATCTTCATGGCTGTCTGGATGTCAGTCTGGTTATCAGACTCAGTAAGCCGCCTAACCAGATGTTCAACCTGTCTTCAACAGGGTGTCACAAATGCCTCTGAATAAACAGGTTAGTAAAAAAACATCTTTGCCTATTAACATACCACACATTGCTGTGGCATGGGGCCAATCTCGCCCTCTCACTCATATAAAAATGGCCACTTGTCTCAGGCAGAAGCACTCCTCGGAGACTCTCCAGCTCAGCTCATCACCTTCAGGTCAGCTCACCTCCACATCTTACCATGTCGCTCTCTTTCAGCCGCCAGAGCAGCTACAGCGCCCGCCGCCTCTCCAGTGGCAGCGCTATCCGCCTGAGCAGGGGGGTGCAGCTGGTTGGAGATGGCCAGACCCTCATCTCCACCGGGTCCTTGCAGAGGCGCACGCCCAGCGTGTACGGGGGCGCAGGAGGTTACGGGACCCGCATCTCCCAGTCAGCCTTCTCCTCCTCCGGGTCGCTGTCCTCGTACGGCGAGACTGCAGTGATCAACAACGAGAAGGTGACCATGCAGAACCTCAATGACCGCCTGTCATCCTACCTGGACAAGGTAAGCCCTGATGATGATGATGATGATGATGATGAGTGATAGGTTTAATATTTAAGCATGCAAGTTTTCAAATGTATTTCCAATTTTATTCTGGTCTTCCACATGAGGGTTAGTTTTGATGTAACCCTGTCCCACAGTTCAGAATAGATTGAAATGTGTGACTCTATTTAGAAGTGTCTTCCATATAAGGAGTAGATTGGAGGTAACTATCCCACAGAAATAGAATAACTTGTCATCTGTTGAAGTATCTACCATCATTTCCGTATATCATTCCCAGATATCAATGATCATGATAACTTCCCAATGCTGCACATTCATTTGACTTTTTCTTAGACCCTTATAACATTTTTTTTTGCTATCTGCATTAAATACACAAATTATTTTTAATTGGCAGTGGCTCAATTTGCTCCTCATAACAATATGCCTGATGAACACATAACACACTATATAATCTGTCCTAACACACACACATTCTATACTTTCCGGCATGTGCAGTGACTCACGCATACCCACAAAGGGTAAACTTTGAAGGATTTGGTCACAATGGCTTGTCTTAAAGCAAGTAAAAATGCGTCTTGTTCACACTGGTCTTTAACACATTCCTTCTTAATGCACTTTCAATGTAAGTGATAGGGGAAAAAAAACACAGCTTTTGTTCTGTGCAAACATCCTGTATGTACATGTATCTCATTGTCATATTTTATTTCAGTGTGTCGGAAATTAACATGAGGCGTCAGCAGTTTGAATTTGACATTTTTCTACCTTCATATTAGCTTCAGATGAACTTAAGAATATTAATATCTGAATAAACATACAGTAAGACTTTGTTGTATTAACTTATTTGGATCAACACAGTTTTGGTAAATTAATTTGTTTGTATAAAGATAAGGGAAAAGGTCAGGGGTTTCCAGAAATATTGGGCTGGCAGTGGCAGAAAGTACATGTATTTAAGTACTGACTGTACTTATTTACAACACTGTGAAGTAAATAATTATACTACATTTTAGATGCAAGTATTGCACTTCATACTATACTTTCTTAATTTGGGAGTTACTTTGCAGATTAGTATAACCCATAACCTTATAATGAGTAAAAAGCATTGTAAAATAAAGAACCCATTAATACCTTTACCTGAAATAAGCTGCATCTTAACAGCGCTACAACATTAAAATGCTTTTTACATGTAAATACATCAGTGAGTAATAAAACACAAAGCAGCTTTCTGCATAACTACTCTGCAATACTACTTTAATATACTGTACATTGTGTTAATTATACTTACATAACTTTAAGAATACTTAAAGAATAAAGTGAACGTTTTGAGTGTATATCAGATGGTTCATGGTAAAAATATATATATAAATGGCACAATGTTTTAGTTAAATTGGAAATAGATTTGCCCAGAATAAATCCAAGGAAAAAAGAAATTAGCTTCCAAGCGCCACTCAGGAGTAACGAGCCAGAACTAGCGCATTTTATGAATGAACACATCTGTCATTTGTCATCTGTCATTGCGTGATGCGCCACGCTGGGTTTGTGTCTGCAGGTGCGCTTGCTGGAGTCCGCCAACAGGAAGCTGGAGCTGCAAATCAAAGAGTTCTATGAGAAGAAAGTTACTGTTTCCAGTGACTACACCAACTTCTTCACCACCATCGCTGAACTCCGAGCTCAGGTACCGCTCACATGTTACACATCATGACACATTAAAAAAAATATATAGCCTATCTAACATGACTATTCTATATCACAAGAAACACAGCCAAAGCATGTATGACACGTGAACACTTAATTATCTAGCTTTCAAACTAGAAACCTACAGTAGAAAATAACGATTCTGAAATATAATTAGTAATTTTTTGGCGTCTGCTACTGGATATAAATATCATATGTAAGGATGAGTCTGTCTGCTAAAACAAGCCATCTTCCCCCCCCCCCCCCCCCCCCCCCCCCCCCCCCCCCTTTTAGATCATGAGTAAATACTCAGAAAATCGACGTATCATCCTGCAGATTGACAATGCGCAAATGGCTGCAGATGACTTTAAAACAAAGTAGGTTTACCTTCCTTCCTTGAATCATGCTGTAATTCATTACGCAGCATCCTATAATTTAGTTTTGATATATTTTAAAACTAATTTCAAGACAGATTTGTTATTTTAGTCTGTCATTTAGAACAGCTTAAAAAATATGCTTTGCAATAACACATACATCTACTGGAACAGCACAGCACAGAGAATTAGGATGTAGGTGTTTTTTCTCATTCAGTTATCTTCCTTCTGTAGGTATGAGGCAGAGCTGAAAATACATATGGCGGTGGAGGCCGACGTGTTACGTCTCCGAGGGACCCGAGACAGCCTGACTCTCAACATCACTGACCTGGAGATGCAGCTAGAAGGTCTGAAAGAGGAGCTGGTCTACATGAAGACCGCCCATGAGGAAGTGAGAAAACCATTCAGAGAAAAGTCTCCTGTTGTGAAAAAAAGCAGGATGGCGCGCTTTCTGCTCTGTTTCTAAGTACAATGGTGCCATCTGTTGGTGTGGTGGCATGCATGACTTACACACCTGTATAAGATTAAAATGTGTCCATGTTGCAGGAGAAGCGCCTGCTGAATGTCCAGCAGGCTGGCATGGTAAACGTAGAGGTGGACAGCAAAAAGTCTGTTGATCTGACGTTGATCCTGCAAGAGATAAGGGAGCAGTATGAAGCCATGGTGGTGAAGAACAAGCAAGAGGTTGAGAAATGGTTCCAATCTAAGGTGAGATGGGAGAACAATGGGCCTGAAAATGTAAAAACAATGACGATGAAAAGATTTACATATGGCAATGTGATGATATTTATTGTATGTGTGTGTGTGTGTGTGTAAAACAAGGTGGAACTTCTCAACAGTCAAATCACAACATGTACAACAGAGGGGAAGACATTTTCCACCCAGCTGTCAGAGCTGAAGAAGACCCTCCAGACTGTGGAGATAAGTCGGGAAAGCCTCCTCAAAGAGGTGGGCCACAGATGGACTGACTGAACGCAATTGAACTCTCTCACTGTGCATGTATTTGTTTGAGCAATTATTTAATTTAGTATTTTCCAGATACATCAGGAAGCTATAACTTTATCATTTCCTGTCAGGGCAATTCTTTTTAATAGTTTTTCCCGTCTGTCCTGCAGATTCAGTGCTTGCAGCAGAATAAGGAAGAAGTGAACAGTCGATACACCAAGCAGCTCAGCCAGCAGCAGCTAACCATCAACACGCTGGAGGTAGAGCTGCAGCAGCTGAGAGTCTCTCTGGAGCAGCAGCAAGCCGATTACAATCTGCTGCTGGACATCAAGATGAGGCTGGAACTGGAGATCGCTGAGTACAGGAGGCTGCTGGAGGGGGAGAGCTATGAACAAAAAAAGTGAGTGTTTAATTTCTTTAAAGTGAAAGCAGCAGACAATAGCAAAAGAAATACAATATGTATCTAATAAATGGGGAAATCTCTGTATGTGTGTGTGTGTGTCTTATCTCAATAACAGTTCATCCAATGTACTTCATATTTGGTTTTCTGGGTACCCAATGAAATCAGGGTTTGAAATTTGGAGCAGTTTGGACAGCGTTGGATGTTGGATATAAATACATTTTGAAATAAACTAAAAGGCTCCACAATAAAGGTTGAGGAAAAAATGTTGAGAAAAAAAAGCGCTGCCATTACACTGGCTCTTCTCTGGCTATGCCCTTCACTTTGAAAGCCAAGCTTAAATTCACTCAGAGCATTTTTCTAAGAGGAAACTCAATGAAAAGGCATGTCTATCCTTCACAATATGGTTACTCCACATTTTAATTGTGATATTTTGTTAGTAAAATCTGAATCTGCATGTTCCTCTGTCAGGTAAATAGAGGACAACGTTTTCCTTTGAATTAGAAGTACACAGTAAGGCAGTAGTAGGCTCTATAGTGGAGTTAAATGGTGGGGTCCTTCTGTAACTGATTTTGGGGCACATTGGTTCTGGAGAAAGCTGCAAGCAGCCACACCACAGGCCGGATAATCGGGTTGTTCCAAAAAGGTACATTTTGAACAGGCACCGTATGCTGCTAGTGTTTTAAAATAATGTTCCCTCTCTCCATAGGACTGTGGTCATCAGCAAGGTTGTTGAAGTGCAAGTGGAAGGTAAGAATCCCAATCATTCACAAAACCAACGTTTCTCATTGTGTAACAATATCATTGACTAGTGGCTCATTGCACACATGATGTTTGTTGTCGTCCTCTGCAGAGCATAAACCCCACATCGAAAGAAGAGTGAAGACCATTGTGGAGGAGATTGTTGATGGGAAGGTGGTGTCCTCCACTGTTGATACCCAAGTGCAGGAAATTCAGTAACACCTCTGCTGACGCAAAAGTAAATTTTTTTTCTTTATTTACTAGCTAAATCATATAATACCTGCTAAATGAATAATTTACTAAGTCAGCGTTTAACTCAAGTAATTCAAGTTGGCCCTATACCTTTGAGCGGGGAAATAACTAAATTAATTAGTAACAATGGAGGAGCTCAAAATGAAAGTGAATAAAAAATGTGAGTGATCGATTATTAAAAGTGATTTGATTCAAACAGCCGTAATATATTGAGAACAGAGCCATGGTTCATACTTTGCCCTGTATTACATTCATCATTCATCTTTCACAACACATAATTGCCAGTTACCATTTAAAGAAATTGGCCTCAATAAGAGTGAAAATAACATACATTAATTGAAAAAAGTGACACATTGTCAATTCATTTGACAAACTTGATTGGCAGCTGATTATCAGAGAAACGCTGTTTCAGCCTGTTCATGTTGTGAATGATAAATGATGAATGTAAGATGGGGGAAATAATGAAATAAGGGCACTGTGCATGACTGTTTTAATCAAATCAGTTTTAAATCAATTCACTTTAAAGTTTTCAATTCACATGCATTTTTACTGCTTATTTTTCGTAATTCACATGCATTATCATCATCTCCATTTTATTAACTCATTTTAGTTACTTCATGCATACCAAGACAGTTCCCAAACAAATCACATATATCGAAAAAGCACTTAAGGGTTTTAAGTAGGTTACTTTGGCATTTTCTTTCTTTTCTTTTTAAATGCAATGATACATAGCAAGGTTACAGCAAGTGATGATTTTTCCCTGATGGATGCTCGCCCTGATAAGTCTGAGACCAGAAAGCATGTATATTCCTAATCAAAAATGTGTATTACAATCCAAAATGGTGGATTAAAGTTTGAACATGGGGTTTTCTTTAGGAAAAAAACTCAATAACGTTGTTGTTGTTGTCTGAAGCTCAATTTGGGGCCTCCTGTATTTTCCCTGTGCAGATACTTTGCCCTGAAGCACAACCATAAACCAAAATAAAGCAACATCTGACATTGATTTTAAGAGAATATGTTTCTTTTTTAATTTCACTAACGCCCACTAGGCGTCACCCTTCTCTTTCTCTATACAAGTTAAGTCCTTTGTGGATTAAGTCCACATTTGTAGATTGTATTTTGCTTGAGTGGAAACAGATTGTTGCTGAACAAGACACATTAAGAAACACAATTATTCTAGTCACAGGACAATAAACAATAATCCACAAATAGCAAAAAATCAAGGAACAATATTGATGCCATGTTGTATGTTGTGGGGTAATAATCACGTGTGATACTGAATATGATTTTCACAGTAACATGCAGAAAGTAAAACCCTTTTTTAAGTGTGGATTTGGTTCTGTGAGGTTTACAACTCACCTAAATTTCTTCATTTGGGTGGAGTTCATCGGTGAGTCAGCCGCCTAAAGAGTTAATCCCTTGGTCAGAGTGACTCAGCTTTAAAGATTTCCTTCCTTTCACTGCTTTTGTGCAGCACTCTACTAACACATTATTGCCATTTATCAACGGTGCTATTAAATGTCATTAGATTTTGTGGTGCCTGCAGTTCTGGGCAGCAGGGCAATATCAAGTTTAGGCAAAGAGGATCAGATTAATTTGCCTCACTGTCTAGACCTTACAATTAAAATGATTGTGCAAAACTAGACAAGACGTAGAGATAAAAAAAAAAACACTGTGTACTGTTACTGGACCCTTGCAACTTGCAACCTGCATACAGAAAAGTCTCAGTTTAAATTTCAATCAAAATGTTAAATTTATCCTCCTGGTGTTAAACTTCATGCCTCATTGTAAAAGTAAAAAAGTTGTCTTACAGGGTGAGAAAATTCCCTGCACATAAGATTTAGAGTAATTTTCCCTGAGGGATAATTGTTTTCACGGCCAGTTCATAGGAACATACAGATATACACACAGCAACACATAGCCACATACAGATATAGACAGTAGCCTACACACAATCTCCATGAATGCATTCACCAGCTGCTATTGTAGAGGGGGACAACACTGTGCTCTTTAAGGTTGAATCAACTCTGTGGATATTTGATTTACCGAAATACAAAAAATACGCTAGGTCGTGTTACTTCATGGTGGTATGCATCGCATTTGTAGAGGATTTCCCTCAGCTGACTGCATTTATCATTATTATAGCCAAAACACAAACAATTAAGTGCTTAATGTTGTGTACATGGGCTCTTCATTCAGTTAAGTGAAGTTGACTCATAGTATGAAGGAGGCGATGAATGTATTGGTCATTATTATATTAATTAATGTCAGAAAACATGATTCTGCTCAGTTCTGAGTCAAGAATTCTCTTGTAAATTTCAAAATCCCTTAGTACATCTGAACACCCAAAGTTTTGCATAGATTACTGCTGTAAAAGGTGCGGTTCATACCAGCAGGACATCGCAAGATCCAACAGAAACCAGTCTGAGCCTGAAATAACGTAAACACAAAGGCAGACGAGCATTGTTAAAAAAAACACATGATGCTGTGGTGAGTCATCTCACTCCCTTTTGAGATAGAAAGGGAGCTATTGTTTTGTGTTGGCTCATGCGTGGCACACACCCAGGTAAAAGCATTCTGGGCTTATTTTCATGTCACAGCACATTTTGGGCATACTGTTACAGTGTACACCACAAGCTACAGTTATGTGTGTCAGCGGGAAACTTCGTACCAAAACTTTAATGGGGCTTTTGCATTCTGAGAAGTCATTTCCGTTCCCATGAAAAGTGAATGGGGTATATGACACATGACAATGTTTTTAAAAAATTGATTGATTTGTCTTTTTGGAAAAGGCCGTGCAAAATAAAGTGCAATCTCAACTCCCACACAAGTCAAGTGCATTACATAGCAGATTGTCACCAGATACAGAGCACAACAAATGTTTTCAGAGAGTTTTGAATATCATAGCTGCTAAAAAGCTGAAAATCCTGTTTTACTGAATGGAGAATCCACCAGTTTGCAGGAGTATCTCAATAAAACGCATGCATGCCTCATTCATACTTTGTTTCCCACACAAGAACTGCAGTTACATCTTGCCCTGTTAACAACACATACCTTTACCATAAATCACTCAGCTCACATGAACAACTCCGCCTTTTTTAATCAGGGCAGAGTGTGATACAGAGTACATTTGTTGCGAAACATCATATTACAATCAAACATTTTTTTTTGTCTCCCTCTAAAATTTAGCTTAAGAACACCAAGAAAGCATATTTAAGACAGTATACAAAGGTAATAGCGTTAAAACAATATGTAAAGGCTCTAACGCTTGTTTTTTTACTTAAATAATAAACTTTATTTCAGACCCAGGGGAGTTAAAAAATCTTTAAACAAGAGATCCTAGGGGGATTAAAAAATCTTTAAACAAGAGAATCTGAATATTTATACAGACTGAATGAAAACGTTTCAGCAACAATGGCCTGCTTCACCCCAATAATGTCCAACTTACTTATTTAGTGCCCATTATGCCTTTTGGCATGTGGGACAAAAACCTTGCCATCCTTGTCTGTTTTGGGCCAGTGTCTTTATCGAGCCCCAGGTGTGATGCTGGGTCTTCAGCTCTCCGTGCTGTCCAAACACAGTCTTAAGTAACTGGAGGCGTCTGAGCAGCTTCTGAGCAGCAGGGAGTGCTTTGCTCAAAATCACCTCGAGCAGTGTCGGTAATCTTCCGGTCACAAGCACACTTCTCTACCTCTAGATCACTGCTGCCTAAATGGGACAATTTGATTTGATTTTTTCTGTTTGGTTTTTCAAAGGAATTAATGTCATTCATTTGCAGTAGAAGATAACATGCATTTTTTCTAACTGAGTTACTAAGTGCAATAATTATTCAGTTAAGTTTACAAACCTTCTTAACATTACACAATAAATTGCATTTAAAGACTAAAGACTTGTGAAAACAGTAAATAGACTGTGGAAGATGGGATCACACACACACACACACACACACACACACACACACACAACAAACCCACACACACATGCACACACACACACTAGATCTGCTACAATTTAATATTGCTTGGATCATTTTATAAGCATGGTTGATTTCATTTTTCACTGAAAAAAGATGTGTATTTTGGGACCTGTAATGATATGATGATGATCAGCTGTTTTTCACATTTTCTTTAAAATCTGAAGATTTTAAACTCAATCATATCCACACCCAAAGTCATGTTCTCCAACTGAACCGCCTGTGACCTGCAGAGCAGTTAGATTTCTCTGATAGTCAGTGATTCCGTATGTGGGCTGACGCAATTGTTGCCTACCGCTGGAGGGATAATAGCTGCCTGACAGATACCAATTGCTATTAAAATGTCAAGAAAGCTAAATGTCCTATTTATTTGCATATTTATATTTTAGCTTGTTGAACTAAAGTGCTGTTTGCAAGTTGTGCAATGTGTGACAATGTGTGTTAGGGTTAGGGCATTAGCATTATATTTTACAACGTGTGATCTATTCTCACAACTTTTGTCAATCTACAGAAAACATATTAATTCAGTCTTTTGCTCGTTTATCACAGTGAAGCATGTTTCTCACAGTGTTACACATAAACATGCCATTGGCAGTTGCTTTTGTTATCCTAACACCAACTTTACATAAACTAACTCAACCAGAATAATGTAACAATATGCTCTGTTTAAACCTCTCTGGTGCCACACCCTTATGTTATTCTATCACAGGGATGTCTGATTGCACAAACCTAACAATGTGTACACCACATGCAGGCAAACTAAAATGAATCTAAAAAGAAAGAGTGTGGGCATCTGTGAATGGACCAGTGAAACCCTTTATGAAGTGCAACTAAGCTGTTCAGAGCTAAATATTACAGTGTGTACACACACAAGAAGCTGGTGCATTGGCATGAAACTGATATCTCCAGAGAGAGAAAAATATTATCACTCAGATATTACTGGGGTTTCAATCTTCAATTTCCAATATCTCTTCTATTTTGGACATTATTTATTTAGCACACACATGGGATGAGTTTGCAACCTTAAAATTAAAAGCAGCAGTGAAAAGAAACATCTGGTTGGTATTACTTCAGACTATCGATGTGCATAGTCAGCAATAGTAATTAGTTTGAAGTAAAACAACTCTTTGTTAGATTTAACCAGAAGTTAAATGTTCAAAATAATACATCCGTTAGTTTTATAATCAAACAAGGAAATGTTTAATTGCCTGCAAGTATATGAAAGAAATATTGTGATGGCAAGAAAAGAATGAAGACAAGCGAGGGCTTGTTCCTGTTTTGGCATGATGCACAGGCCAAAGTACGATGCCAAGAAAAACAAAGAACATGCAGGCATATCTCTGATGAGCTTTCCAACAGTTCCCTGCGCAGTTTAAATAAGGACAGGTATCGACTGACACACAGACTGACATCATGCCTACAAAGATTGCTTCTTACTAGCAACCCTGCAGGCTAGAAGTGAAGGAAACAAAAGAGAATGTATGAAATTGTCAGGTTTAATATTTCAAAAATAACTAAAACTTTGACTAACAATATAATTAATGTATAAAAAGTGATTTCAATGCAAGATAACATAGAGCAAAAGGACAAAGAATGTATGAGAAGTTGAGTAGAAAAATATATCAATCATGTACTTATCCATTTTATAGTGTTTGCAATGCTTGTTGCCTTGGTAACAAAACTTTGGCCAGCCTGGTATGGCAGTCTTGCTCAATTTTATTGGCGCAACATTCAATAAAAACACATCACCTGAGGTTGAAAATCTGCCAGATTTGACTGAATAACAAAATTGACCCTGACAATGACAGGCGGGGCTGTTCTACAATTGGCAATATGCTTTGAGGAAACAAAAGATATGGGTTCACATGGACACCGCGTCTTCATGCACATTCATATGACGCGTGGGAATTAAAGGATGAATGTAATAATGAAGCCTTTGTATGAGATTTGCAGTTGTGATATAGATTTCAGTAAAAGTTAAATCCCTCTTTATCTTTCTGATCATTACACAATCTGAAACTGAAGGGTGTTTGTGATGGGTGGGGCAGACCAACCATTTTAGGTATTGCTCCTCCCTTCAGTCCTGCACGCCCCCTTCTGCACCAGAGGCAGTAGCAGCAGCAGGATAAAAGGGGACGGAGGCAGAGCTACGCATCTCAGTCCATCTTATTCTCTCCAAGGCAGATCTCCTGAGCAGTCTTCACTTCAAAATGTCATCACGCATGTCTTATTCCTCCTTTGGAGGTTCAGGTCAAGGTGGTAGCTATGGTGGCTCGGTGCGAAAGTCTTATAGTTCCAGCGTGTATGGTGGTGCAGGTGGCTCAGGAGCAAAAATCTCTGTTCCCTCCTATGGCAGTAGAGCAGTTAGCAGTTACAGCATGGGAGGAGGTGGAGGTGGAAGTGGAGGTGGAGGTTTTACTTTTGGCTTGGGAGCGGCTGGAGGTGGAGGCGGAGGTGGAGGCTTTGGCGGAGGTGGTGGCATGGACATCCATGTTGGGGCCAACGAGAAGGCCACCATGCAGAACCTGAACGACCGTCTGGGCTCCTACCTGGAGAAGGTGCGCAACCTTGAGAAGGCCAACGCTGAGCTGGAGCTCAAGATCCGCCAGTTCCTGGAGAGTAAGTCCTCCCCTGCTGCCCGTGACTACTCACGATTTGAGGCCACCATTGCTGACCTGCAAGGAAAGGTACTGAACGTTGCATGGCTTCTGATTTTTGAATAAGATACAAAAGCATGTCTCTCCATAGTTTACCAAACAATGTAACTATCAGATGAACATGTTAGAAATGATGCATTGGAACTTTAACTAACTCAGAGTGGCAACATGCAACATTACTATCCTTGTGTTACATGCAATGCTTTTGTGAAGTGTTGTTCACAAAATCCTTGATGTTTACAGAGTTTCTTTACATTTGGAGACAGTTAGATGAAAGAAATGCACTAACTGAAACCATGCTTCATCACACAGATCCAGGATGCTACCCGTAACAATGGAGGCATCTATCTGTCTATTGACAATGCAAAACTGGCAGCAGATGACTTCAGAACCAAGTAAGTAAAAAGATGAGCGATATAAGGTGTTTTTTACTTAGTAAAATCTGAAATTACTCTGGCGCAATACATGTAACATGTGTAAATGATGTGGATGTTAAGGTGAAAATGTCTGACTTTTTGCTGCCTCACAGGTATGAGAATGAGCTGGCCATGCGTCAATCAGTGGAGGCAGATATCGCCGGTCTAAAGAGACTGTTGGATGAGCTGACACTGGCCAGATCAGACCTGGAGATGCAGATAGAAGGCCTCAAGGAGGAGCTGATCTACCTAAAAAAGAACCACGAGGAGGTGGGTAGAAAATGCAAAACAGTCATCTGAGTAGATTTGATTTCAATGTGCGGTCTTGAAGCAGAACTAAATTTCCTTAAGTCAGCAAATATAAACCTTTTACCAAACTCCTCTTATTTACCAGGAATTGGCATCCATGAGAACTCAGATGAGTGGACAGATCAACGTGGAGGTGGATGCAAAACAGCAGCCAGACCTGAGCAGCATCATGGCTGAAATACGCGAACAGTATGAGAGTGTGGCTAACAAGAACCAGAAAGAACTTGAAGCTTGGTTCCAAGCAAAGGTAAGACTGGACCCAAATCCTGTGATGATATGAATTAAATAAGTAATTTGTCATTGCCTATTTAGACTGCTATATATATGTAACATATGTAGTTACACGTGACACTGATGTTCTCCCATGTCCACTGCAGTCAGAGTCATTAAACAAGGAAGTGGCAGTCAGCACAGAAACTCTCCAATCGTCAAAGACAGAAATCAACGAAATCCGACGCACCCTGCAAGGCCTGGAGATCGAGCTACAGTCCCAACTTAGCATGGTAAATGCTGATGAGCTGGGGCAAATCTTATACAAAATTTGATGCATCCACAGTTTCTTTTTCAGTTAACTCACTCCTTCTCTTCTTCGTCCCTCTTCTCGTCACCATCCTCCTCTAGAAAGCGTCCCTGGAAGGCACTTTAGCTGAGACAGAGTCCCGGTATTCCATGCAGCTCCAAGGCCTCCAGAGGCAGGTGACATCCCTGGAAGAACAACTGATGCACCTGCGTTCTGACATGGAACGCCAGGGCCAAGAATACAAAATGTTGCTTGACATCAAGACAAGGCTGGAGATGGAGATCGCAGAATACAAGAGGCTGTTGGACGGAGAGGGCAGGTAATTTATCTGCAAAGAACAATTCTGTCCATTCAAGATAAACTCTTACTCTTAACCTGTAAAATGAAGCATTGTACTGATATTTAATACAAGTACTGTGATTGTGTCCTTCCACAGTTTCGTGCCTCAAGGGAAATCCTCTAGCAAGGTGATAGTGGTCACACAGGAACTGAGAGATGGCAAGGTGGTTTCCTCCTCCACTTCCTAATCTGTCTCCTGCAGCAAACGCAACACAAGGGGCCACACCGGAGGACCACAAGCACCAATTAATCCAATACTTGCTTCACATACAAACGTGAATGTAATAAAAGGCTGCCAGTTTGCTGACTACCATTTTGTCCTGTTTGACTTATTTGTGTTTCAATCCCTAATAATGTCCTGATAGTGTTATGGTTTTTATATAAACCATAGGTTTTTACAAAAGAAAAATGTTTATCTTCATCCTGACAAGAGTTGCAAAAGGTATTTGGTAGGTCTGAGATATAATAATTTTGAAAGATATTTGAGTAAAAACTGCTGAATGAAATCGTAAAAACTATCACTAGCTGGATCTAAAACTATAGAACAATTGAGGCTTTGACATAATACAAAGTTGCTGATATCCTGAAGGTTGTTGGGAAAATATGAGCAAAGAGTAATAGTTCTTTCTCCTTTGTTCAACATTTTTGTCCGAGATACTAGTGAGTTCATTCTTAGAAGCCAAACAGTGTTCAGCAACACAGGAGTACAGTCATACAGCTCTGAAGTAGACAGCCTGCATGCTGCAATAAATCCAGATTTTAAACCTTTTATTAAAAGTGCCAACAAATGCAATGTAAAATCTAGCCTTAATGACTCACAACAGAGTCCTGGGTTTGAATTTCTTTCCTCCAGAAGTCCTTGTGCACGTTTGGATGTACGCATAAAGTCAACTCTCCTGGTCTTGGACTGGACTTCACAACTCAAGGGAGTTTCATTCACTTTTTCCCAATGCTTGCTGAGAAAAGTCCCAGTGCCTCATTACACAGATTAAACACAACAAAGGGGCACAACAAAGGGGCAGAGCATTCATGTACAGTATTTTATGAAACTGAAAACAAATGGTGGTTTCCAATGAAAGTTTTGCTTTTCTAGGTTCTATAATTATTTATTTATTTAATTATTTATTATTATACGGTTTAAAAAATCCCGATAGAGTAACTTCTTCTTGAGATGGGATCACACCAGCCAAATCAACAAATTTAAAGATGAAACAAATTTAAGTTTAAAACAAAATGGTTAAGTTTGAAAAAGGGTGTGGTCCAAGCGCCCGGAGAAGGGGGGCGGGAAGTAAGGAAGCCCCCCCCAACCATACACCCCTTACCCGATTTGGCAGTGCAACAGGAGTGATCCCATTGCAAGATTTGTTGTTCAAATATATTTGAATTTTGAAGTCCACCAATATTTCGCCTGTGGGTCAGGTTTGGTCTTCAAACCAAACCAGACCCACCTTAAAGAAATCTTTGGGTTCTTAGATAAATGTTCTTAAACAGCTCGTGGCTAATCTTGTGTTTGCTATCAAAACTTGTTTGTTGAGAGCTGTGAAATGAAACCATTCAATTCAATAGGCAAAATGTGCCGTAAAACAACAAGCTAATGCAGGTTTGAAAAATTGCCCCTTAAAGATTTGAATAAAAGATTTGGGTATAAACTCTATTGATTGGAAATACTGTTCGTACAACACCTTTTCACATGTATTTGATTAACAAAAAACATGAATACACATTTATGCGGCTTTATGTACACATAGGAGAATACGTTTTAATCATCAGCATCTGTCTGATATGTACTTAGAAATGATAGAGTATTCTGTTCATTATACAATGTAAAAAGACACAAGAAAGTTTAATTCAACTGCATGATCTTTATTGATTTTTGTTATGTCTTCCAATTTATCACTTAATCTCATCGATGTCCACATCAACGGTCTTGCTGCTCTCAATCACCATTCCATCTACAACTGTGTCCACCACTGTGATGACCTTTGTGACCACTGAGGAAGAAAAAAAAGATGCAACAATAATGAGCATTTATTTTAAATCCAGCTAAAACCTATACATTTTAGTGAAAAATGTGAATTATATGCATATGAAAAAATGCTCACCTTGTCTTGAACTGGCATTAAAGAGGAAAAGAAAGAAAAGAACATTAGTCTAAAATATATCAACATAGTTATTTAATGTTTACACCTGCAGTAAATATCATTCCTCTGTAATCCCCCTGTCCAGGAAGTGTTTTTCTCTCTTCACCAGGTCTCACCTGTCATCCTCCCCATCCAGCAACCTCCTGTACTCAGCAATCTCCAGCTCCAGCCGGGTCTTGAGGTCCAGCAGAATGTCGTACTCCTGCTTGTTGCTGGTGATGTTAGCGTAGAGCTGGGACAGCTGAGCCTCCAGGCTTGTGACCATGTTCTGAAGGCTTGCTAGCTGTGCAGCGTAGCGCGCCTTATTCTCTGCCAGGGTGCCTTCCAGAGACGCTTTCTGTTGCGTTCAGAGGAAGAAATTTTGGGAATAAGAAGTCAGTGATTCAAATTCAGAAAAGTTAATTGATGCGGGTAAAAATGTTGAAAGTGTAAAACAAATGTTGGCTTGAGTGTGATACTAGCATCATGTGGTTCTGCACACTTCGGAATTACCCTTATACACTTTCTTGCCGCGTAAGATGAGAGGATTGAAGCCACTAGTATGTCAGCTAGATATGAATCTGCAGCTGGTTAGCTCATAGCTTAGCATAAGGAAAAGAATATGTGAAACAGCTAGCCTGGCTTAGTGTAAAGGTAACACAATCTGCCAACTAGCTTCTTTAAAGTCAACATTTTTTACATATTCATATTATCTTCTTTGTTTAGTGGCATTTCAAGTTGTGGATTCCTGGAAGTTAGTTTTTATGCTCACTGTGAAGCTTAGCTAACGGGCTGCTGGCTGTATCTGTGTGGCTTTATATTGAACAGACATGAGACAACAAAGAATATGAGAGTGTTTCCAAAAACGTCTAACTATTTCTTTAAACATCTAATGTTACAGTGTTGTTAATATGTGCAGTACCATCACACTGTCATATTTAAAAGATTATCAGTCTTTATTGTGAACATACTGTTTGTTGACATACCATGCTCAAATGGGACTGCAGTTCAATTTGAAGCCTCTGGAAGGTGCTCTTCAGGTCCTTAACCTCTGTGCTGAATGTCACCAGAATCTCTGTGTGAGTATTCACTTCCTGCTCCACTACTGTAATCTGGGCAGATCAGAGAAACAATATTCATAGATTTACTCAACAATTATATTACATAATTGACATACTGTTAAGCCAAATTAGCTCAATGTAACTATATTGAAGGGCTATATCCTAAGCATTCGTAGCTTCTCACCTTTTTCTGGAACCAGGCCTCAAGTTCCTTGCGGTTCTTGCTGATCACACTCTCGTAGTGTTCCCTGATCTCTGACATAACCTGGTTCAGGTCTGTAGAGGGAGAAGCATCCACGGCTACATTGACCTGGCCGCCCATCTGACTCCTCAGAAGAGCCAACTCCTTTAGGGGACAAAGGACAATGCCTCGGTTAGCTGGTGTAATAACTGAAAATGCCATCAACCAACTTTGGGATAATTGCAATGGGTGCATCACTACTTCCTCATCTAAACACAATCACCTCTTCGTGATTCCTCTTGAGCATGATGAGCTCTTCCTTTAGGGTCTCACACTGATTCTCCAGGTCCATTTTGGCCAGGCTCATCTCATCATAAATCCTCTTCAGTCCAGAGATGTCTGCCTCCACAGCCATCCTCATGGCCAGCTCGTTCTCATACCTGAGGGGGGCACACAGAAGGGTTTATTGGGTTGTCAGTGAGTCATGACTTGACGCTTCAATGTGCATGTAAAGTTTCACTTATAGCATTGTAGTGTGGGCCAGGGGGATACACTCACTTCATTTGGAAATCATCAGCAGCCAGTTTTGTGTTGTCAATGCCCAGGACTGTCTTGGAATTAAGTTTAGCGGCGACACAAATCTGAGGAGGTGAACCAGACAAGACAGAATATGTACAACCAAGATCACTTTTCATACAGTTTTACCAACCATTGATTCTAAAAGAGTTGGATGATAACAGTACATAAATCACAAAACTTAAATGTTCTCATACATAAAAAAAAAATGTATTCATCCAACTGATTAAATAACCATGTGACACACCATTGGAATTAATCTGGTATTGAAATGTTGACTGTACTGCGTTCGGTTATGTGCTTGCTGATAAGATGGCCTACTTCTACGCCACGCCAATGATGGGTTTCCTATCTGTATAACTGTCGTAACTCCACATACAGTATACTGTACATAACAACAGCTACCTAATACCCACCAGACACTCACAGTAAAAGATGAGAAGAGGAAGGTAACGGAAAACACAGAAACACACACATATCTGTCTACTTCCTCTCACCTTGTCCTTCAGGTCATCGATGATGGCAAAGTATTTGGTGTAGTCATGGCAGATGACAGTTCTGCTCTGGTACCACTCTCTGATCTGCTTGTCCAGCCTGTTGTTCTCTGTCCCCAGAATGTGCACCTTCTCCAGGTAGGAGCCCAGACGATTGTTCAGGTTCTGCATGGTGGCCTTCTCGTTGGCCCCAACGTGGAGGTCCAGGCCATCAGACATGTTGAAGCTTCCGGAAGATGCTCCATAGCTCTGCTGGGATGAGGAGATGCGGGTGCCACGGCCGCCTGCTCCACCGTAAACACTCATGGTCCTCTGGCCATAGCTCTGCTGGGTGGAGGAGATGCGGGTGCCAAGGTCTTCTGCTCCACCGTAAACACTCATGGGCCTCTGGCCGTAGGATGCGCTGCTGAGTGACATGCTGGAAGGTCTATATCTGGATCAGGTAGGTAGGTAGATTACTGGAGTTGATCTGCAGCTGAAACCATCTCCTGGTCTCCTTGGTTATATAGCTGCCATATGCAGCAAAGTGGGAAGGGCTAGGAGGGGTAGTTGAAAGGGAAGAATGTGGCTGATCAGTTACCCCCTTCCTGTTTATGTAATCCCTTCATTAACATGGGTCTCGGTACTGGTGGGTAGGGGTTCATTAGGTGGAACCCGATATTCCACATTTCAACTTTGCTCAACTCTCCCTTTCAATACTCCTCGGTTCATCTTAAACCTTTAGAGGTTTTTAGCCTTCGCTGTTAGGTTGTTTGAAAGCAAGTTTATAAGATTTGTGTTTATAATCTTGTAAAATATTCACTTATAACAGACAGACATGGCACATACCTGCTTCACTCTTAGATAGCCATACTTACTTGACAAATACGGCCAGATGTTCAAGATTTTGGTTATTAACTGCATTTTTGAATAAATTTATGTTTTTATTCAAGTGTTATATACCTGGTATAAGTGTTACATAGCCTACATGGACTCATAACATTACACATTTATAAATACATTAAACACAATTACTTAACCAAGCTGTAAAACAATCTCTAAGATATCATCACACGCTGCAAGTTAAATGAGACATATGATTTTACATGACCATATCTTCATGTAAGCAACCTGGAAAATCTGTTGACATGCTGCTTACATTTATTTGCCTAGCAGCCAAGTGCATAATTTTTAAAACCTATATTTAATATTACAAAAGCATTTAACTGCCTTAACCTTTAAGGCTGCAGCATTATATAGGCTGTAGTTTTAGTGGTTTGTGATTTTGACTTCTTTAAATATGGTGATACTGTATCTAGCACAGGTGATTATGAGTTGTTTTAGGCTGTAAGTATCTATGCAGACAACCTGTTTTTTCACAAAGAACAAACAATTGTCCAGTAGTGGAAAGTAACTACATAAGTACATTCAGTCAATTACTTAAGTTTAGTTTTGAGATACTTTACTTAAGTTTTTTTACTTTTATTTTATGCAACTTTATGTTTCTATTCCACGTCATTTATTTGATAGCTTAAGTTAATTTTGCAGATTCCAAATAGTAATACAAAATATGAATCAACTACTACATGATGAGGTGTTATTATTGATCAAGCTAATGCACTTATAATTATAATCCAGTAACATAATATACATGACCAACGGCCATTCTGCACATTGAGTAGTTTTTGTACTTTAAGTGTAATTTCATGCCAATACTTTTATTATTAGGTAACATTTTGAATCCATGACTTTTACTTATGAGAGATTATTTTACACTGTGGCATTTCTACTTTAATAAATCAATTAACCTGGATACTTCTTTCACCACTGCAATTAACCGCTCACCAACCGGAGGGATTTTTGCAGTTCCTAGAACATAGCATTTCTGGAACCTTTTCTTTCTCGTCTTCTGACTGGACAAATTCTGGGATTTTTATGTTCCTAAGACCACAGTTCCTGTAACTCTTTCAGCTCCTACTTCAGGGTCTTTTTGCTGTTCAATTTTCTGCATAGGAACCTAGGTCAATGAGAGTCATGTTTCTGGTACAGACAGACCAACAACGGGACAATTTTTGCAATCTCATTCCTCACTAAATTACCTTCTGAGAAAGTTGTTTTCGGAGTTGAAAAGCTCCGTAAAGTGATGCATCAGCCAGCTAGTGCCTCCCAGGGCCGTTGGCTCGTCACTTAGACAGTTATGCTCGGAGAACTGGCTGTAAGTTTGAGGTCTCTCAGACCACTCTCGTACATAAAAGTCTTTCATTTCGCGCTTGATGCAGAGGAAAGAGAGATACCTGTTTCTCTTCGGGAGACTTGTTTAATTTATGACAGGCTATATACATTCGATTTAGTAATTAGTTCATACTTTTTTTTGGTTCATTTGTTTTTTGATTTTAACTTTATAAAGACCGTTGCCGGGCTTGCGTCACTCCCTTACCCCTCCGACCAGTTCCTGTGGCCACTTGGCCAGTGCAAATGCAAATTGTGAAACCAGTTATGAGGGAGATTAGTTAGAAGAACTAGTTTAGAAGTGGAT
Organism: Etheostoma cragini; assembly: GCF_013103735.1. Taxonomy (NCBI): domain Eukaryota; kingdom Metazoa; phylum Chordata; class Actinopteri; order Perciformes; family Percidae; genus Etheostoma; species Etheostoma cragini. The sequence continues at coordinate 23,502,375 of NC_048408.1, forward strand.
AATTACCAGGACTAACGTTCCTGTAATTACCTGGTTGGAAAGTGGCTATAGAGGGTGTTACACTGAGAATGAATAAATACAACAGAAATGTAGTTTTCCTTAGATAGTATCCCCCACTAAACAGTAGGACAAGCCAGACGAGTTATTGAAAAACTAAACTTGTTTCACTAGTGAAACAAATCTCCCATGTCCACTGCAGTCAGATACACTGAACAAGGAGGTGGCGGTCAGCACAGAAAGTCTCCAAAAGTCCATGTCAGGAACTGAGCTTCCCAACTTATCATGGGAAGGATCTACGTCATGATCTAGGGCAAATCCTACTCACAATAGTGAGTTTAATTGTTATTAAAATGCACATCGTATTAAGTGTATGTTTAAAAATTAATGTACTTTGTTGCTAAATAAATATATTTAAGAAATAACAGATTTCCCAGGTTGCTTACATGAAGATATTGTGATGCAAAATCATATTTCCTATATCTTGCAGTGTGTGGTGATATTTGAAAGATAAATTCCTAGTTTGGTTTGATAAACGTGTTAAATGTACTGTACATAGGAATACGTTGCCTTGGAGTTGTAGTGATTTCTGAGTAATTTAAAATTGAGAATACTGTTATTTACCATGTTTGCAATTAAAAGGACAGAAAGTGTGTGATTCATACAAATCACCTGTGTGATTTGTATGATGAACATGATCCTTGCTCAGTTTTTGTTCAAGGCTTATCATCACAGCATGTAACCACTGTGTGATTAACTTAGTATAATATCTATGTTTTGACACATACGTGACACACACTGATACAGTACCATTCTACATACAGTCCTTTTTTTGTCTTTTTTCAAATGTAAGAGGCATCTTGTAAGTCCATGCATATAACACACATAACAGGTATATAATACTTGAAGATTTTTTTTATTTTCCTGAAGACGGTAAGATTGTACAAATCTTAATTATCACAATGTTGAATATCTGGTCTAGACGCTCATGTGACAAAAACTACTAGAAGTATTTTAAGAAGTAAGAAGTGAGAACACAGCATTTGAAAGTATATGTTTCTGTGCCTCTAAACTTGCTTTAAAGAAACCTAACAATGAAGGCTACAATTAAAAACTTCCAAAGGTTTAAGATGAACTAAAGATAATCAATAAATGTCCATTCATTGAAAGAAGTTGAAATGTGGAAATACGGGTTCCACCTGAAAAAAGGCAGATGAACCCCTACCACCCAGTCACCACACCTGTGCTAATGAAGAAATTGCAGAGAAGATTAAGGGGGTAACTGGTCAGCCACATTCTTCCCTTTCAACTGCCCCTCCTAGCCCTTCCCACTTTGCTGTGTGTGGCAGCTATATAACCAAGGAGACCAGGAGATGCTTTCAACTGCATATCAACTCCAGTACTTTACCTATCTACCTGATCCAGATACAGACCTTCCAACATGACGTTCGGTAACATATGCTACGACCAGAAGACTGCAAGTGTTTGCAGTGGAGCAGGAGGCCTTGCGGCCCGGATCTCCTCCTCCCAGCAGAGCTATGACCAGAAAACCATGAGTGTTTACGGTGGAGCAGGCGGCCGTGGGACCCGCATCTCCTCATCTCAGCAGAGCTATGGAGCATCTTCCGGAAGCTTCAACATGTCTGATGGCCTGGACCTCCACGTCGGGGCCAACGAGAAGGCCACCATGCAGAACCTGAACAATCGTCTGGGCTCCTACCTGGAGAAGGTGCACACTCTGGAGACGGAGAACAACAGGTTGGACAAGAAGATCAGAGAGTGGTACCAGAGCAGAACTGTCATCTGCCATGACTACACCAAATACTTTGCCATCATCGATGACCTGAAGGACAAGGTGAGAGGATGTAGACGGATGTGTGTGTGTTTGTTTCTGTGTTTTCTCTTATCTTTCTCTTCTCACCTTTCATTCTTTGTGAGTGTGTTGGAGAGGTAAGTATCTGTTGGTATGTATATTGTATGTGGGGTTATGATCCACAAAGAAAACCCATCACTGACTTTGTGTATTAGTCTCATCAAGAAGCACATAACACAACTTGTCTCACTTGTTTCCCTGTTTTTGTTTTCCTCCTCAGATTTGCATCGCCTCTAAGCTTAATGCCAAGACTGTCCTGGACATTGAAAATGCAAAAATGGCTGCTGATGATTTTAAAATGAAGTGAGTGTATCCCCCTGTCCCACAATACGATGCAACATGCAAGAAAGGAAACTTAACACATGCACATCAAAGATAATCTTAGTGAACAACTAAACACTCCTTTGTTCCCCCATCAGGTATGAGACAGAGCTGGCCATGAGGATGGCTGTGGAGGCAGACATCTCTGGACTGAAGAGGACATTTGATGAGATGACCCTGGCCAAAATAGATCTAGAGAATCAGTGTGAGACCCTGAAGGAAGAGCTCATCATACTCAAAAAGAATCACGAAGAGGTGAGAATGTAGGATTCAGGGAATAGGGGTGTGTACCCATTTGGCCCAATTTGTTGATGGAAGTTTTACGTGTTTCATCATGCATCTGTCGGCACCCCTGATACATTCTTCGACACAGAACAACACCCACTCCTTGTATGCACATAACTTGAAACCGCAAGAAACTCTGGCCTGAAAACACAGCCTCTGCCTTACACTGAGGAATTCCCATGTCAGATTAATGCTTTAAAAACGGGTCTGCCGCCTTTTCACCCTGTCCCCAGCTTTGCGCCTCTTCCCTCTGCTCACTTCCTAGTTGTATTCTTATTTCCCTCCATTGGCTCATTGCTTCTGTTTGTCTCTGCCACACACACACACACACACACACACACACACACACACACACACACACACACACACACACACACACACACACACAATTATTTTAAGTTATTACACCAGCTGACTGAGGCATTGTCCTTTGTCCCCTACAGGAGTTGGCTCTCCTGAGGAGTCAGATGGGCGGCCAGGTCAATGTGACCGTGGATGCTTCTCCCTCAACAGACCTGAACCAGGTTATGTCAGAGATCAGGGAACACTACGAGAATGTGATCGGCCAGAACCGCAAGGAACTTGAGGCATGGTACCAGAAAAAGGTGAGAAGCTACAAATGCTTAGGATATAGCCCTTCAATATAGTTACATTGAGCTAATTTGGCTTGAGAGTATGTCAATTATGTACTATAATTAATGAGTAAATCTATGAATATGGTTTCTCTTTATCTGCCCAGATTACAGTAGTGGAGCAGGAAGTGAATACTCACACAGAGATTCTGGTGACATTCAGCAAAGAGGTTAAGGACCTGAAGAGCACCTTCCAGATGCTTCAGATTGAACTGCAGTCCCATTTGAGCGTGGTATGTAAAAAACAAACAGTATATAAACAAATAAGATGAATTACCTTTGGATGTTACACCTTGATGGTACTCACAGTATAAGTCACTGTAGATGTTTAAAGAAATAGTTGTGACATTTGGGAAACACACTGATATTCTTTGTTGTCTTATATATGTTAAATACAAAAATACAGCCAGCACCAGGTTAGTATGGCTTCATAGTTAGCATAAAACCAGTAATTTCCAGGAATCCCCAACGTGTTTCTTTTTATTTGCACTAAACGAACAACATATTATGAATACATACTGTAAATATTTTGAGCTTAAAAGATGCTGGTAGGCAGATCTTGTTATCTTTAGTCTGAGCCAGGCTAGCTGTTTCACTGATTCTATTCCTTATGCTAAGCTATAAACTAACTGGCTGCAGTTTCATGTCTAGCTGACATGTTATGGGCTTCAATCTTCTCATATAACTCGGTAAGAAAGCAAATAAAGGTTGCCTTTTGTATGTAGAACCACATGATGCGAGTTACACACTCACGCCAACAAGCATTGCAGCAGATTCTTACCACTATCAAGTAACTTACTTTTAATCACCGTCTGCCTATTTCCCTAACTTCTTCCCCTGACCACAATAGAAAGCGTCTCTGGAAGGCACCTTGTCAGAGACTCAGGCGCGCTACGCTGCACAGCTAGCAAGCCTTCAGAACATGGTCACAAGCCTGGAGGCTCAGCTGTCCCAGCTCCACGCTAACATCACCAGCGACAAGCAGGAGTATGACATTCTGCTGGACCTCAAGACCCGGCTGGAGCTGGAGATCGCTGAGTACAGGAGGTTGCTGGATGGGGAGGATGACAGGTGAGACCTGGTGAAGAGAGACTTGCCGGACAAAAATATCCACTTAAATGTGGTATGAACATTTAATAACCATGTGGATATGTTCTAGACTAATGTTTCCTTCTTTGTTTTTCTCTCCAATACCAGTTCAAGACTAGGTGAGCATTTTTTCTACATGCATATTATTAGTATTTTATCATTAAAATGCTTTAGTTTCAAATGAGTTTAAGAAATGTGATGTGATTTGATTATAACTGTCTTTTCTGTTCCTCAGTGGTCACGAAGGTCACCACAGTGGTGGAGACAGTTGTGAACGGAAAAGTAGTGGAGAGCAGCGAGACTGTTGATGTTGACGTGAATGAGATTAATTGATAAACTGGAAGCAATAGCAAAAATCTGTAAAGATCATGCAATTAAATACGTTTTTTGTGTATTAAAAAATGAAAGAATATTCCACATTTCTATTACTAATGAACAATGAATGTTTTTCCATGTGACGTGAAAGCTATATTAATCAATCTTTTTATGTTAACAATGAATAAATACGTGTTGTGAGAAGATGTACCAAAAAATCCTGAAAGAGTTATTTCACAATTCTGCATATTTAAGGGGCGATTTCTGTTTTGCTTTTTTTAGCTCATTGTTTTACCACACAATTAGAATACCATTTAGTTTCATTTCACAACCCAACAAACCAGACTGTATTGCAAATAATATCTAATTAATGCTTTGTACACTACTTACCTACCTCTGCAGCTAACACTTACCATATCATAATATACCTTTTATGTCATATACAACATTTCCACATCCCTGAGGTGCAGAGATTTTTATGCTTTTGTGTCGGCGACAATCGTGGTCAGAGGCATTTTTTGTTGTCCGTATCTCCTGAATATGGAATATTGGGAACGCCTTCACCTCTGGCACAAGCGTGCACTTGGACTCCAGAATGAACTGGCTGTACTTTGGAAGTCAATGATCACAAAACGTGTTTTGGACTTGAAGTATTACTACGCTAATTATGACATTTCACACAGATGTCAAATAGGATAAAATTATGAAATGATGGAATTTTATAACCAAAAGGTCAAAAATAAACTTCCCTGTGACATAATAATGTTGTGCAAACACACTTTTATGGCCATTATTCAACACCGTAACTGAGGAACAAAAGGGAAGATAGTGATCAAAAATCACATTAGGTAGGATGCTGAATTGGTGACGCTAATCTTGAAACAGGTGATTTTCTTACATTACATATAATTTCATTTAGCTGACATTTTTATCCAAAGCGACTTCCAATAAGATTATTCAACCATAACCATACAAAATATAAACACCAAGAATGGAGAACAAGTACAATAATGTTAAATAAGCCAAACTACACAGTGCCACACGTAAGTGCAACATTTAAATGCAATGTCTTTTGATAGCATAATTTCCTTAGCTAAGGTACAGTCGGAAGAGATGTGTTTTTAGCCTGCCGCGGGAAATGTTTGAAGTTTCAGTTGTCCTGACGTTAAAGGGGAGCTAATTCCACCACTGAGGAACCAGGACAACGGATATGAACTTTTATTCCTATTTTTATTCAAGAGCACATTCTTTATCTTTAAGATGATTTTTCATTGATTTCACATTTAGATTTTTTGATAATTTGGCTCAAAACCTTGGTCTCACACTTAACTAGCCGTTTTTTGCGCTTGAATTCGCTAGGCTTTTGCTCATACTTTATGGATACATTCAGACACTGTATGTTTTTGGGGGTGGCAGTAGCTCAGTCCATAGGGAGTTGGGTTGGGAACCGGAGGGTCACTGGTTCAAATCCCCGTATGGACCCAAAAAGTTGGGAGCGTGGATTGGTGGCTGGAGAGATGCCAGTTCACCTCCTGGGCACTGCCAGGTGCTCTTGAGCAAGGCACCGTACCCCCCCGACCGCTCAGGGCGCTGGTTCAGCTGGCAGCCCACTCACTTTGACATCTCTCCATGTATAGTGCATGTATAGGTCCTGAGCATGTGTGTGTATTTCAGGCCTGTGTGTGAGTACTAACAAAAAAAGTGTGTACACAGAGTGTAGTGCAGTAATTTCCCCATTGGGGACTAATAAACAAATTATCTTATTATCTTATTATCTTATGTGGTTGCTTGGACAGATTTCCTGCTCTCCGCTTTATCCGTAACAGTAGATTGGCTGATGCAGAGCGCAGTGGACATATGGGGTATGAGGTTTAACCATGTGAAGGGAGCAGAGGAGGCGTGTAGTGTGAGGGAACTTGGGTCAGTTGAAGACCAGTCAAGCTTTGCTGCAGTCTGAATGAGCTGCAGGGGTCGGATGGCACTTACAGGCACACCGGCCAGGAGGGAGTTGCAGTAGTCTAGATGTCAAAGTGTATTGACATTTATAAAAAACGTTACTAAATTTTCATTGTCTGTTTTTTAAATAAATGTAAATAAATGTAAATGTGCCGTATTTATATAGCGCTTTTCCAGTCTTAACAACTGCTCAAAGCGCATCTACAGGAAACATTCACCATTCACACACATTCATACACTGTGGCCGGGGCTGCCGTTAATAATGCGTTATAAAAGTGATTATAAGATACTATAAGTGGCCATAGGGTGCTTTGAGAGAATTTTTGAAATTACAATTATAACATTTGCTAAAAAAAACACAGACCACAGAAATAAATCTTACAGATAATATTGCTGTATTGTTGGTTTATAATTCAGAAGTATTATTTTAAGACTCAGTCCTCAAAATGTAAGGAAGTGAATCAGAAGCCAGACACGTGGGAGGATTGTTAATGTAAATGGTCTATTCTTATGTAGCGCTTTTCTAGTCTTAACGACTGCTCAAAGCACTTTTACGTAATACAGGAACCATTCATACACTGTGGCCGGGGCTGCCGTACAAGGTGCCACCTAGTCATCAGAGAAACACCCACACACATTCACACTCGAAAGGCGCATCGGGGGCAACTCTGGGTTCAGGGTCTTGCCGAAGGACACTTCAACATGGGACTGCAGGGCAAGGGACTAAACCACCAACCTTCCACTCTACCACTGAGCCACAGCTGAATGGTGGTGTTGGTAGAGGACGACAGGGACAGTAGTGGTTGCTGGCTCATCTGTAGATGACTAGATAGAGTTAAGGCTGCAGATTTTTAAGAAGTTATTAAAAAGTGAAAAATCTTTTTAAGGGTTGAGACTTACTCGAAGTGCACCAGTGCATGGTTTGCTCCTTTTTTTTAAACAAAAAAGAACTTTGATTAACGCACGTATGAGTAAGTTTATACTATTAGCAACCATATCTGATTTGTACTTACGTACACTACAAAAACATTAACTATTCATCACTGAGGGACAAAGTGGAGTATTCTGTTTATTATAAAATGTAAAAAACACATAAGAACGTTTAATTCAACTGCATGATCTTTATTGACTTTTATCACTTAATCTCATCGACGTCCGTATCAACGGTCTTGCTGCTCCCGACCACTCTTCCATCCACAACTGTCTCCACCACTGTGATGACCTTTTTGACCACTGAGGAAAAACAAAAAGACGCAAAAACAATGAGCATATCACATCACCTTTCTTAAATTCAGTTAAAACTGGAGGATTTAAACACTGGAAAAAATACAAATGTGAAAAAAATGCAAATGTTAAACAAATGCTCACCTTGTCTATAACTGGTAATGGAGAGAAAAAGAAAGAAAACATTAGTTTAAAATGTATCCAGATTGTAATCACATGTTTTAGCTGGAGTAGATTTCTCTGTAATCCCCCTGTCCAGTAAGTGTTTCTCTCTCTTCACCAGGTCTCACCTGTCATCCTCCCCATCCAGCAACCTCCTGTACTCAGCGATCTCCAGCTCCAGCCGGGTCTTGAGGTCCAGCAGAATGTCATACTCCTGCTTGTTGCTGGTGATGTTAGCGTGGAGCTGGGACAGCTGAGCCTCCAGGCTTGTGACCATGTTTTGAAGGCTTGCTAGCTGTGCAGCGTAGCGCGCCTGAGTCTCTGCCAGGGTGCCTTCCAGAGACGCTTTCTGTTGTAAGAAGTAGAAGAAATTTAGGCAGTCAGTGATTAAAATTGAGAGATGTTACCTATTACTGGTAAAAATCTGCTGCAAGGCTTGTTGGCGTGAGTTTGTAACTAGCAGCAAGTGGTTCTGCACAATTTGGAATTACCATTTTTTACTTTGTTGCAGAGTTATGCATATGAGAACTGTGAATCCACTAACATGTCTGCTATGGGCCCCATGGAGGTGAAGCCAAACAGTGGCAATTCCTCTATCTTAAGCGTCACAAACAACTGCAAAATGACACGTTTCTTTACCAGAATTTGATCCATTCAGTTACGATGGAAAAGTCTAGAATAGCCATGCGTTTAAATCATTTATTCCTCACTCAAGTTAGCAAAGTGCTAATACGGCAGGGTAGGATTCAAGTGCTGTATCCAGTTCTTGTTATACATCCATGGTCTACTACACATGAAACTGCAGCAAGCAACTGGGTAGCTTATAGCTTAGCATAACAACTGGAATTTGAAGCAGCTTGCTTGGCTCAGTCACTAACAAAATCTCGGTTAGCTTATCGGTTAGCTTATAGCTTAGCATAACAACTGGAATTTGAAGCAGCTAGCTTGGCTCAGTCACTAACAAAATCTGACTCCCAACATCTTTAAAGCTCACAAATAGTATATATCTTGTTTGTGTAGTGTCTGTGTAAAAATGACACACTGTGGATTCCTGGAAGTTACTGTGTTCATGCTAACTGCAAAGCTAAGCTAATCGGCTGCTTGCTTTAAATCATCTTAATTTTTCACAGATATGAGTGATATCAGTCTTCTCATCTCTCAGATAGGAAGGTTTTAAGTGTTTCCCAAAAAGTCAAACTATTTCTTTAAACATCTACAGTGTTGTTAATATGTGTAGTGGCATCAGAGTGTCAGTTTGTTGACATACCATGCTCAAATGGGACTGCAGTTCAATCTGAAGCCTCTGAAGGGTGCTCTTCAGGTCCTTAATCTCTGTGCGGGACGTCACCAGAATCTCTGTGTGAGTGATCACGTCCTGCTCAACTGCTGTAATCTGGGCAGGTCACAAAAACAACATTCATAGTTTCACCCAACAATTATAGTAGATTAATGACATACCATTTAGCTAAATAAGATCATTTTAACTCTTTAAAAGTGGCCGATGTGGTTGTTTCCTGAGCATTTTTAGTTCTCACCTTGTTTTGGTACCATGCCTCGAGTTCCTTGCGGTTCTTGCCAATCACACTCTCGTAGTGTTCCCTGATCTCTGACATAACCTGGTTCAGGTCTGTAGAGGGAGAAGCATCCACGGCTACATTGACCTGGCCGCCCATCTGACTCCTCAAAAGAGCCAACTCCTGTAGGGGACAAAGGACAATGCCTCAGTAAGCCAGCATAATAAATTAACAAATTCATAAAATAATAAAAAATGTTGTTATTATTATTATAACAGCATCCAGTGGTTTCTTTTTGTTGTTTAGTTTTGCATTGCTTTTGGTTATTTGATCTTTGAAGAACATGAAGAACAGGTGTGTGTGTGTGTGTGTTTGTGTGTGTGTGTGTGTGTGTGTGTGTGTGTATGTGTGTGTGTGTATTTGTGTGCGTGTTTGCGTGTGTATTAATGTGTGTGTGTGTGTGTGTGTGTGACATAGAGACCAACAGTAGCAATGAGCTAATGGAAGGAGAGAAGAATACAAGGAAGTGTGTAGAGGGAAGAGGGGCAGCACTGGGGAAAGGGAGGAAAGGCAACAGACCTGTACATGAAAGCATTCACCTAACATAGGATTTCCTCAGTGTTATCAGATGTAAGGCAGGCAGAGGCCATGTGTGCAAACTCTTAACAGCTCAGGTCACAATAGTTGGTTAGGGTTGGCTTTGATTAATGGTCAATCTTACTTTTCCTCTTAGAGCCTCTAATGGGTGGAACACTCTACCAAAAGTAACAAGAAACTGCACCAACTACCATAGCTTCACTCAAAGCCTGGCTCTTGGAAAGTCAGACTTGTGAACATTTTTGATCTCCTGGACATTTTATAATATTGTTGTTATCACTGCTGATCTGCTGCTAACATGTTTGATGTTTGACATATTGCCCGGTGTCAAATATAGCCTGCCCTGCTTGGATATGTATGAAAGAATACTTTTATTTAAACTATTTTACCATCTCATTGACCAGTGTTGTATTAACACCTCTCGTTCATGAGGCATGTAGCCTATTTCATCCTTTTTATTACTAATTGCTACTGCTTTGCGTGGTTGAAGGGTGCAAGTAGAGGGTTCGGGTCTGTGTTGCTTGGCTGTGTTTTGATGCTTGCATGAGTTCTGATACTGACTGGGGATACTGTTCATGTGTAACTGTACTAATGTCTTGCTGCTTCCGATGACTCTGCGTGGATCAATGAGAAAGCTCATTTGTTGCTCTAGCTGTCTTTATTGTGTCGTATAGTTTAACCTGTACTAATGTCTTCTGGTTCCCTGTTGCTCCGGTCTAATATATTCGGGCCAAAGGACTACAGTTGAAAATTGGCACTGAAACTGGCACATTTACAGAAATGTTACTTAATGTGTGTTGTCCTTTTATAAAACAAAGAATAAGAATGGTAACAACCTTGTCTTGCAATGGATAGCTGCTGTGTTTAGCTCTAGAGCTACTGATGATGAGTTTAATTAATTAATCAACACTCTCTTTCAGGTTATGTGCACATAAGGAGTAGGTGTTGTCTGTGTGGAGGAACAGGGGTGTCGACAGTTCCAAACTCATCAGTTTTTGATGATTGTGAAACTGCAATCAAAAAATTTGGCCAAATGGGTGCACCACCACTCCCTCATCTACTGTGTACACTCTCACCTCTTCGTGATTCCTCTTGAGCATGATGAGCTCGTCTTTCAGGGCCTCATACTGACTCTCCAGGTCCATTTTGGCCAGGTTCATCTCATCCAGCACCCTCTTCAGTCCAGAGATGTCCGCCTCCACAGCCAACCTCATGGCCAACTCGTTCTCATACCTGATGAGGGAACACAGGAGAGTTTAGTTGGTCATTAAGATTAGCCTAGATATGCATGTCAAGTTTCACTTTTGTAACATCCAAGATTGGGACAAGGGGATACACTCACTTCATTTTGAAATCATCAGCAGCCAGTTTTGCATTGTCAATGTTCAGGACTGACTTGGCATTGAGCCTGGAGGCAATGTGAATCTGAGGAGAAAAACAAAAACCGAGAAACATGTCAGAAAAAGTACAATAACCTCATATTCCATAATGTTTTAGGTAACACTTTACAATAAGGTAGACAAAAAAGGGTAGTTACTGTTTTTGAAAGAGTAACGAGTGATTACCCTTTTTTAGAAGGGTAGTTACTCTTTTTCAGAAGGGTAACAAATCATTAGTTTCCCTTTTTCAAAAGGGTAACTAATCATTCTACTCTAACTAATCTTTCAGAAGGGAAATTACCCTTAACTAATAAATAATAATAACTATTTTTATGGTTAAATGAAGAAATGTATTTGCAGCCTGTGCAAATTGATGTACTGTAAAATATTGACTCATTGTAGCAACTTCCTGATACATTGGCTGGGCTGTGCAGTAAACCTACACTGCGTCCTTTTGCAATTATTACACACTAACAGATCTCTTCCCACACACTCACAGTGAAAGATGAGAAGAGGAGGGTAACAAAAAACACAGAAACACACATATCTGTCTCCTCTCACCTTGTCCTTCAGGTCGTCGATGACAGCGAAGTATTTGGTGTAGTCTTGGCAGATGACAGTTCTGCTCTGGTACCACTCTCTGATCTGCTTGTCCAATCTGTTGTTCTCCTTCTCCAGAATGTGCACCTTCTCCAGGTAGGAGCCCAGACGATCGTTCAGGTTCTGCATGGTGGCCTTCTCGTTGGCCCCGGTGTGGAGGTCCAGGCCATCAGACAGGTTGAACCCTCCAGATGATGCTCCATAGCTCTGCTGGGATGAGGAGATGCGGGTGCCACGGCCGCCTGCTCCACCGTAAACACTCATGGTCCTCTGGCCGTAGGATCTGCTGCTGAACGACATGCTGGAAGGTCTATATCTGGATCAGGTAGGTAGGTAGATTACTGGAGTTGATCTGCAGCTGAAAGCATCTCCTGGTCTACTTGGTTATATAGCTGCCACACGCAGCAAAGTGGGAAGGGCTAGGAGGGTTAGTTGAAAGGGAAGAATGCGGCTGACCGGTTACCCCTTTCCTCTTCTATGCAATCTCCTCATCAACACCAATGTGATGACTGGTGGATAGGGGCTGATCCATTTTTTTCAGGTTGAACTTGTGATTCCACATGTTTCTCAATGAAGGGACATTCCTTTGAATAATACTTGGTTTATCTTGAACCTTAGAAAGTTTGTAATTGCAGCCTTCCTTGTTAGGTTGCTTGAAAACAAGTTTAGAGGCACAGATAAATACTTTTAAATAATGTGCTCTTATAAAAGAAACTGCTATGTGTAACTATCTTGTAAAATATTCACTCATAGCAGTGACAGAAATGGCACATACCAGTGACAATTTCGCTCTAGTGAAACTTGGGGCCCAAGGTTGAGGGCAAGGCAGTTCCAAGACAGCCAAAGTTTTTTTTTGTCACACAAAGGGCCAGATGTTCAACATAGCGATAATTAACTGTATTTGTATTTGTATTTGTATTTTCATTTATAAAGGACAACTCAAATTAATCAACATTTCTGTAAATGTGGCAGTGTTAGCCAGTCGGTTGATTTTCAACCGTAGTCCTTTGGCCAGAGGATTTTAGACCATGGCCGAAAGAAGCAACAAAAAAACAACAACATTAAAAAGCATTAATACAGGTTAAAATATACACATTGTACTCAAAAATACATGATTCAGACAGCTAGATCAGAAATGTAAGCTTTCTTTTGTTTTTGTTTGATAATATGCTGTGCGCTGAAGATCAATTACACATCAACAGTATGTCCAGTTAATATAAGAAGCCAAGCAAGAATCAGGTCACGTTCATGCAACTCCGACACCAGTCAGCCATGCAAAGCAGTAGCAAGCAGTAATAAAAATAGGAAATAAACTACATCACTCTCTCGTGAGGAAGGTGTTAATACTGGATCATACTAAATAGATGGTATAATAGTTAAAATACAAATTCTTTTTCATACGTGACCATGTAGTCCTGAGCAGGCTATATTTGACACAGGGCAAGACATCCAACACGTTAGCAAAAGAAACAGTGATAACAACAATATAAATGTACCTGGGGATTGAAAATTATCACTCTCGATTTGTCAAGATCTAAGACTTGAAACTTTGTGTGACATTTTCACTAAGTGTGGTAGTGTGTTCCGGATATTGGAAGCTGTAACTCAAAAGCATGATGGACTAAAAGAGTTGGACCTGTAAGAAGTTACACAGTCCCCTCTCAGAGCTGACCTAGTGGTTCTATTTTTGGAATTATTTTGTTTAATAAAAATATTGAGCGGTGATGTAGCTTTGCCATTCAAGATCTTGAACATTAGGCACTCCCTAATTCCCAACTGAGGATGGCATATTTGTTAAGGATTTTACAGTGGTGATAAGTATTTTGTGGTCTGTCTAAAACTTTAAGGGCCTGTTTATATACAAAGAGAAGAGTCCATCATGTATTTTAATCCACCTTGTCCTCTTTGCACATCAGCAACTGTAGAACTGTGGACGAGGGGTGGGGGCGCGTTCATGATCACGGAAGGCTGTATAATGTGGGAGTGCCAATAGTCTTAGAATTCCTCATAGGGGAGACAGAAACTATGCACTATAGTTTTAAAATTACTGCAACAACTGCTAAAACATCATGACCTCGCCATCCTCTCTGCCCGACAAACTGTCTGCTGCTGAACAGGGTACATGTTGTAGATAGCCGTGGGCCGCTTGCCTCGTCCTCTGGTAATGTTAGCAGTTATGGCGTGTTAACATTGCAGCTTTAGCCAGGAACAGGGGGGATCACTTTACTGCCTGTGTTTTTGCAAGTAACCAACATGAGTATTCAGTACTTCATATAATTAAATGTGAGTATACAAATGTTGAAGTTACTTAAAATGCCTGTCCCTGGTAGTCATGATAAATTAGCCTAAAACTTAGTGCTGACCTGTTCAGGAGGATTCATCTCTGCATCCTTTTGGGCTCTAAGCTGTCTCAATCTTTTAAATACATCTCCAATATTTTCATCTCCAACGTTTTGTTACATCTCTGGTCATGCAACTGTCAGAAATATGCCAAGGTTATTTTAGGTTACGTATAATCTTCATTGAAACCGTTTGCTGCTTCCATGGCTGTACTACAGCTGTAGCGTACTGGGTTTTCATTTTTACAGGTATATCTGGAAACCCGGCCTGGTTGTCAAAAGGCAGTTGATACCAACACACAGCCCAAAACACAAACAGACGTTCCGTCAGGGAATGGAACTTTTAAAGGAGAAAATACTGGCATTAGCTTTGTTGTGTGAAAAGATAGGATTTCAGCTTATCATGTTTCCTTAATAGCTGATGACACTTTGTATTCATTTTTGGATTTAAGACTTATTTAAATATTATTATACATTGAGGTATTTGGTAAAGAATATCGTGATATTGGATTTTTTCCACATCCCCCATTTGTAGATTAAGATACCCAGCAGCATACAAAGTATTTGGAAATAGCTTGACCTTTGCCAGCTGCAACATGAATGGGATGTACACACAATACACAATGCATTCATCATCATTCAGTAATATGATTCTAAAACCTGGCTTATAAAGCTGATTCTGATTCTGATTCTAAAGGGCCATTCTGCACATTATTCAAGTACATTTTGATTCTAACACTTGCTAACACTTAGGTAAAATTTTGAGTGAATGACTTTTACTTCTAATTAACAGAGAATGTTCACACTATTTCTACCTTATGGTATTCACATGAAAAATCTCAATATTTCTTCCATGCTTGCAATAATGCAATCTGATTCTGAGATTGAATCACAGAGGTTTGAAAACTGTAACTGAATTAGTCCAACAGAAATTTAGTTTTCTTTAAACGGCTTCCCTAACTGAATAGTAGGAGAAGCCTGACACGTTTCTCGTAAACTTAACTTTGCACCTATTGAAAACATTGATTAATGACAATAACACAGCCAACTTCTAAAACTTATTACAAATGTTCAAGCTAGTTTTACTGGTTTATAATCATCATTGCAGCCTACACAGAAACATGCCAGTAGAAAATGATAACCTTCCAGTTATCTCTATCATCAACCAAGCTAGGCTGCCTAACTGCCTTCCTCTGTTGTCGTTACACTCCGCTGTAGTCAGCCGTCACACCGATAAGCAGGGTGAGGTCTGAAAAGGGGTTGACTGATGGTTTGATTGCATCTGAAGAATGTCAGTCAGTCTGTTCATTTAAACATCGTACATTGTGTAAAATGAATGTCACATATTTTACTGCAGTTTAAGTGACTAATGTGGGATGATGCCTGACACACCAACCCGATGGCCGAACGTTGGCAGAAAAGGCAGTCGGACAGACTGCCTTCCTGAGTTGGTCAAAAAAGTGCCTCGGAACACCCCATGGCGACGCCGAATATGGGCGCACGTTCTGTGCATGCGCAAGACGTAACACGTGTCCATAACAGCAGGCGGTGCTAATCTGTATTGTCTTGAAAAAGTGAAAACCAGCAGCTGATTGGAGATACACGTCACGTGGGTCTGGCTTCACCGGAATTTCAAAACCAACCACAATGGCGGCTCGTTTGGAATACAACTTGTATTTTACAAAAAGAGTTCATCAAAACGTGTTTCTGAGAACATTTGAAGAGAGAAATAGGCCATGCAGTTGCTGAATCTGTCTTCCTTTCAGATCAACAAAGGTCAGTTTAAAAGATTTTCATCTGATTTTGAGAGGCATTTGTCACGCTCATCCCGCTTGTCATTTGTGGGTTAGCACTGCCGACTGCCCACCCACCAATTCCTTATGTCAAATTAGCCAATAAGAAGGAGGACGGCTCTTCTGGCTGACGACGGCACAGCATACACTAAACAGACTGGAGTCACCGACCTCATCAGACTTTCCAACGGCCGATATTAGGGTTGGTGTATCAGAGCTTTGTTGCTGTAGTTGTAGATGTCTCAAATGCTGGACTGTGTTTGTCCCTGTTGCTGTAAAACATCGTTTTTAGTAAGGACAGACACTTTTGAAGCCAGCTTCAGCAAACAACATCTCCATTTAACAAACAACACTTGGTGTCTATTTGTTTAACCTTGTTTCATTCTTTACTATCAAGTACCTGGGTCTCCTTTTAATGTATCTTTTATGAGCTTTTGTGTAACTGTATAGTTATAGAAAGTGTCCTTTTGGGATGCGATTTGGTGTGTTTTAATGTAGCCTTTTTGGTAGCAGTCTTTGCATGTGCAAACCAGAGACACAATTGCAAATGTTTGCGTTAATACTGATTTGCTATCACAAAAAGCAAATTAAGTAGCAAAGAATAAATATTGATTTATTAACATTTATAGGAGATAAATCAACTTTTATGAGCTAAAAATAATCACATTTGACAGCTGCTTGTACTTTAACATGATAAAGATGCATGGTATTTCATCTAATACAACTTTTTCACAGCAGGCATTTTGACCTGTCATAGCAGATGAGAAACAAGTGTAATAAATCAAAGATGGCTCCGTTCCATGAAGGTGTCCTAGTCAGACAGTTTGCATCAAACCAGGGATTAATGCTACGCCCACAACATTTCCTGCTATGACATGTCAAACTGTCTGCTATGAAATCACAATTATCTTATACTAATAAGATAATTACTATGCATTGACTTTCCTTCTTTTAGAAGGTTTATATCACCTAAGGCTTAGTCTGGTTTTGTATTATTATGTACAACTGTTGCATACATCTTATCTAAACAACGTGTTTTTACTATAGGATCTAACTATTGTGTTAATTCTTTTGACTTATAATTGGTTTTACAGCTTCAGCCTTTTTCCAGTACTCCTGTACACATGATTGGCTTGCAAAACAACTTCCTCGATTTCACCCTAGTGCTGTTAAACTCTTTCCTTTGCTCATTGTAGAAAAGATCTTTTGTTTTCTCTCAAACACTGTAGACAAAAATGTTGCCCTGGCTGCCTTCTGTGTGCCACACTGACACCCTTTGCATTTTCATTGGCAAGAGGTATTTCACATGTCGTAACAATCCTTCATGTACTCATGCATGCAGTGTATTTCTGTAGCAACATTCTCTGTTGTCTTTTTGTTAAAATTGGCAAAGTGGCCAATAGAAACACCAAAATGTAAATAGTCAGTTGACTATAAATGTTCAGGTCAGAATCACTAAAGGACACTTAGACATTGGTCAGTGTATCTGTTAGCTATTTTCCTTTCATAAAACGGGTAGTCTTTTTAGCCTGGGCTTAAAGCAACACTGGTATATCAGCGCTGATGCCTTAAAAATGACATCTAAAAGATAAACTGACCAACATTGTGTGCCCAATAAAAGTGGTTTCTTTTTAACATTGAACCATAGTGGACATTATTAGACAGGAAATATACTTTAATGTCAATTTGAAAACAACATTTACTGTAGACATAAATTAATACTATGCAATTTTTTTAAATTTTAAACAATTAATCTTGTATTCACTTTCTATGCAAGACAAGAGAATAATAACTACAGTGTTGGTTATGGCTTTTTACTAGATGTCCAGAGATGCACTGGTCCAGTTTAGAATGATAAAATGATAAAAAATTCCTATCGTTTTATCAGATCTGGTTTAAAATAGTCACAGACAAATCCCAGGTAAGACATTACATTTTATTTAACTCTCGCTTTAATTCAAAGCAACTTACAATTGCTATGTTTCAGAGGTTACACACCTCTGGAGCCACTATCTGTTAAGTGTCTTGCTCAGGGACACATTGGTTGATGTATCACCGTGGGAATCAAACCCATCATCCTTCAGTGGTTAAAATCCACCCAGGGATTTGAAGATAAACTAAAAGAAAAAAAATCCAGCGATATTTAATCCACCCAAAAAAGTCAGAACACTCCAACTCCACTGACCAATCCTGTAGCAACAAGTCACCACCTCCCATCAGCTCTCCTTGCCCATGTTCTTTCTCATTCAAAACAGAACAGTGGAGAGATCAAAGTGGACACAAAATTGTGTTACCAAGAACAAGAACAAGAACAATAAGATTGACTGCATTGTCTCTTTTTAACACTCCAGATTCCTCCTTATCACTCACAGACACATTCTGCAGCTGTTTGCTGTTGTGTATGTGCTTTGCATGTACGCATAAACGTGTGGTTGTTTGCAGCGAGAAGCCACATACTTTGTGTCTGTCCTTGTATAACAGTGAACGTCTTGTAACACATAATTTAATTATTATTGCATTAATAAGTTTAAATAGTATTCTTTAGACAGAACAGTGCTGTGGTTTGAATCACACATTCCCCTTTACCCCGTTTACCATGTTTCTACACTGTGACAATCTGATTGATGCGTTTGCTTTCAGGGAAAGAAAGTTTGGTACGCCAACAGTTTCAACTCTCACAGCTCTCACATTTCACAACTTTCACAACTCCACTGGGTGTGGCATGGTGATTCACTGGTAACTCCTGCATAGAGTACGTGCTCAATCTCCACGGTGAGTGTTTTTTTGCATCACTAGATGGTGCACTTCAGCTGTGCTCACTGCCACTGTTCAGAAAAGTTGTACAGGAAGGGTGTGGCTGTGTGATAATCTGTTGCAGTCGACTGAGGGATGTATCAACCCCTGAATACCTTTTTACCTCTTTTTCTTTAGTCTGACTTTTGAACTTTGTGTGGGTTTCAATATATTTTGCAGTTTTTTCTTACACATCACACTTTACTTTATCACATACATCCTTTCAATGCGTATCAGTGTTGAATCTATAAACGTCCAGCAAAAGCAACAGTGTGCATATGATATAGGCAGAACAAGCTTCCTTCTAATATATCTTCAATAACTCTACTACCGGAGTGAGTCAAGACAAGTCTATTGACACAACGTTTGATACGGCATTTGTTTACTCGAGCCACAGTAGATGACTGAAAGAGTCAATACGCTCAGCTGATAATTCATTACAATAAGCAGGTGTATGTTTAACTAGGTTTGCAGAAACTTGTCCCACATAACGACTATTTACTTGTCCCACCATGAGACACACACACACTCCCACACACACACCCACACCCACCCACACACACACACACACACACACACACACACACACACACACACACACACATGTAATCCGACCCGTCACCACATTTCAACGCAGATGTACAGTCAATGATTCAATCCAGGTTCCGTGTCAGAAATTTTGCATTCTGGGAGGTGATTGCACAGTTCATGCTTGATTTGATAATGCCTGTGGAGGGGTGTGGTACATTGAGAGGAGGCTCTGAGGACTGTGTTGCTACATTCACCCTTTCACATCTGTGATTCATAGTTGCTAACTCTGCACAGAGCTAATCTTGCTGCACCCTGGGGCGGGGCACAGTATTCTGGACCCTGTAGATTTTCTATGGGCACCTCCCCTCATCCACGGCTATTCATTCCAGTATTTGCTCAGTATCTAGTATTTACTCAGTCCCCTTCCCCCAGTCAAACGCCCCTATTTGCACCATTACGTTGCTTTGGAAACAGGACATTTCAAAAGACTCAAATTGGCTTTTAACCCCCGTGTTGTCTTCCAATGGACCAACACTTTGTTTTCATGGTCAAAATCTTAAGTTAGAACTTCCTTAAGACACTTTTAATACTTTTCCCAAAGTTCTTTGTCAATTTTCTGGGACATATTTGTTGTATTTTGAAGTTTTCTCCAACGTTTGTTACTTTTTGACATTTTTAACCTTTCCCGAAGTTCTTTCTCACTTTTTACAATGTCTTTGTCAATTATTTCTGCCTGGTTTTGTTGTTTTTTCCCTACATTTCTCTCACTTTTTTCAGTGTTAAGTCTTTTGTCTTCTTAAAATGCTATGAAATTAAATAAAACACCCACATTCAATGAAAATAGTGAACTGAACAGAAAGATTCCTTTTTCCCACAGGCGGGAAAGGCTTCACACTAGAAGTCATATAACTTTGGAAATGATTCACAGAGGACATAGAAGGGCAAGCCCATTCATTACTGGTCTAGGGAAATACACAATGTCACAGAGGTCAGTCCTAGTTGCTGTGCAACATTCTCCAGAGCGTGTTGCATGGGCTGCTCAGAAGTAACTGCACAAATATAGTTTGTTATTTGTTTTTTCCAAAACAAATTCAAGAAAAAGCATGGCTCTCCAGGGAAATAATGCATAATCTGTTCATTTATTTATGTACTTCCATAATTATTTTAGATTTTATTATTATTCTTTTAATTGAGTGTGTTTTATGCTTCTGCGTAAATCTACGCTGGAACCTACGCAGTAGCCCGATGTGCACCTCTAGAAAAATATAACTACACGGTGCAGTGACGCATGTTGCTTGGCCGTGGCTTGGTACCGTTGTATTTTCCCAAACTCATTTCATGGTTCTCCTTCTCCAGAAACAGCATGAAATCAAGGGGAGGGTTGAGTTTTCCTGCTACAGATTCCCCACCGTGGTCAGAAAGCACGGGGGAGACACTTTGTTTCTCCCACTATGCCTCTATGGTCGGTACTCTCTCACTCCCTCTACCACATACTCCCCACCACACACACACACACACACACACACACACACACACACACACTGCTGTTCTCCTAAAGAGATCACACACACAGCGATGCTTTGAGCTTATTGCCAACACAAGTATCCTAACACGCTCACAACGACAATATTAACATGCCGTATTCATCATCTCCATTTAATGTGTTAGCATGGTATGCACTTAACACAGCTGAGGCTGATTGGGATTCCATCAGTTTTGCAGGTTTTTGGTCATTGGACAAATTAAAAATTCTATTAAATGATAATAATCCACCAAAATGATGAATGAATGAGGTTGGGATTTGGCTCCAGTCCAACTTATAAAGATCAGTACTAATAGCCAAACGCACAGTGAAATGATCAGCGACTTCAGAGAGTTGGTAGTAAAAAAACTGATGGGTTCTTGGCACAATGGCAACATTGATACTTCCCCAGATGGATAATTGCAATCAGCTGCTTAACATTATGGGCAGCTTTGCACTGTAATATCATTAGCGCAATATCTTCTGTAAATCAGACCTTGAGACGAGCAGGGACATGCAGAGACATTTTAGATGTCGGGGGCTCAAGGACAAAAAAGGCCTTACAGTTCATTAATAATTACTTTAGTGCTGTCAGACGAATATTTAAACGTGATTAATCACGTTCATGTCATAGTTACTTGCAATTAATCTCAATTAATCAAACATTTTTATCTTCTCTTAATATCCATTCATTTTATTATTTTTCTCATTTTAATGCTCTTATTAGTGTGGAAAAGTGGATTGGCTTGCTTTGTGCAAATGTTTTTTAGTTAAAAACAACATTGGCATATGGCCTACTGCAGTGTTCAATTTCACACAAACATTCTCACTTGGAGCAAATAATCTCTCACACAATGTCAACACTGTCCATCAGTACATGGGTGAAAGAATACTTTGACAAGGGGTCGGAGAATTGGCATCTGCTGTGTGCTTGGCCATCAAGTGGTATTTCCGATTGCGATGATGCTGCAATGATAGCTCAGTTCACAACGACAAAAAAGATCACTTTGGTCTTGTCAATGGAACCATTTGGCAACGTTTAAAAAGTAAACTTTCCATTCAGAATCTTTATTTATTATTGGCATCCATTTCAGCGTCTCGCTCTCGCCTTCCACTCAAAAAGTAACATTACTACAATTTGGCCGACTCGCAAGCGCAAACAAGTGTGTGCGACATGCCTGTTGTTTTGTTTCCGGTCTAGCTAGATCCGGTTTGGTATTGTAGTTTTTTTAGCGTTACTGGTTGTTGCAACTCCATGTGAAAAAAACAACAAAGTTTGCTAGGCCAAAAATGCTTATCTCGCAATAAAAAAAATGGACGCTGTTAAAATGGGTTTACGTTAACGCCGTTAATACCACGTTTAACTGACAGAACTAAATTCTTTATATGAAATTTAAACAAAACACTAAATATATTAACACTACGTTACCAATTTATCTTATTTCCTTACACAATTGTTTAATAGTTTTAATAAACACTTAACAAAATAATCAGTTCACACAGAGACTTTTTAGTGTTTTTTAGAGTTTTCTACGTACTAGTTTCAAGCATATATTTAGAACAAGGGAAAGCACCAAGGACACAGACATTGTTT
Organism: Etheostoma cragini; assembly: GCF_013103735.1. Lineage (NCBI taxonomy): Eukaryota > Metazoa > Chordata > Actinopteri > Perciformes > Percidae > Etheostoma > Etheostoma cragini. The sequence goes on from NC_048408.1 coordinate 23,524,891, forward strand.
CACTAAGAATTTGTTCATTTTCCAAATGGTAATAAAAGATTTTGATTCTTTTGTGTTATTGGAATTTATTCATTAATTGAAAAAAAGTAAAAAACATGCATCTAGAATGAAGGGCACTTTCTCTCGAGGGAGAGGAGGGACAGGTGCTCAAGCCCCACATTATGTGTTCATGTCCCTGAAGATAAGACAGCGGTTTAAACTGATGTGCAATTCATGGTGCTATCAGCAGCTGCAATAAAAAAATCATAAATTCTTCCCTGAGTACTCTAAAACAAAGAACAAAGGTGCACTACAGTGCCATGTTGACATGACATGATGTGCCAATCTTTTCATAAAGGAAGTGGCCAGTTAGTAATAGACATGGGAACGGCAGTGAATTCTCATTCCCACTGCACGATGAAACTGATGCGAGGACACTGTACCGTATTTGTCTGCCCTCAGGTGCAGGAATCCAAACCATCCACACCTCAAGACAAACGAGACTCAAGCTGAAGTAGTGACACACTCTGTCATCCTCTTAGTTGCTATGCTGCAAACAAAACAAAACTGTTTTGAGACCATGGTAACTTTAAGGGAACCTGCTTAAGGTAACAAAAACAACAGTTGACCTCCCTTCCCTTCATTTGTTTTTGCATTAAACTGATCATACCATCCCTCAATTCTTCACAGCCCGAAAGAAGGAAACTCGGAACCGAATATCATGGCTGAAGAATGTAACTGTTAGTGCCAGAGGTAACCTCCCTGTAACAGTTCATTGTGAGTCTACTTCACAGTGCCACAACAACTGGGGATTTGGCACAGATTTAAAATATTTAATCACTGTTTTTCTAAGCTAGACACATGCATTTTCTTTCTTTTTGAGGTTTGCTACATGCCCTGGTAATTACAGTAGAGTGCACCGTGATTAAAATATTACATCATGATATGATACACATCACACAAGATTTAACAAGCTGCACCGTGAAAGGGAAAGTGAATGGAAAAGGTTTTTTATTGTTAAAGGGTGTTTTTTGATTGGTCTTATCTTCAGTTTTACCCAACAGGATTCTGTAAGCAGTGTGATTTGAAGGGGGCACTGGGTGGTGTATTATTTCTGCTGAGTCATACAGTTTATTACTCATGATGCATTAAACAGCTTCTACAAAGGACAAGTGGAGACTCTACAAAGATCCAGATGAAGTTAGAAATAAAGCCCTCAAAGAAAAACACTGATTAGATATTAGATACTGTGTATTTATTTTAGGCTTTTGTGTTACTGGAAGTCCTGCAGGTTTGCTTTGAGTAAATATTCAGGATGAGAGACTTTGTTCTCAATCATGCTGAGCTAGATACCAAAAAGTAACTTGAAGCTCTCATGAGAAGCTGTAAATACCCAGTCATTACATGTCTTACTCATTTAACATGGCAATTACAATATAAAAAATGTTTGCACTGACACCCCAAATAAAGTACATGAAGAAGACAACGTGGTAAGAGTTTCTTGTAAGATTGTATGGTGGATTTCAGGCTACCATGTGCATGAATCATGAGGTTGGTTTTAGTGAAAACACCCATCTATGGTCTCGAGCCAACGAGGACATGAACTCATCCAATTTGTCTTCGTCCTATTGTACACAAAGCTATTTTTCAGCCCTGGAGCCAAAGTTGCCACTGATTAAGCTGCAAGGAAGTCTCAGCACAAAGGTTGTTTAGAACTGTGATGTATTCATTTAATGCATTGCATTTTGCATTCATGGCATGTTGTGGACCACAAACAGTAAATACACCTGGATGTATACAATGCACGAGTCTGCCTCCCTCCTGAGACAGCATCTCCCAGAGTTTTGTGTGTTCCCACTCTCTGATCTCCTGGTGGGAGTTAATTCTTATTCTTAGCGAGGGTTTTAGTCTTGAGGAGTTATTTTTCCACACACTGTTTTTATAATGTAGGTACTGACAAGCCCACTGAGATTATACATAACAGTGATTGAGGGCTACACAAATGAACTTGACTTGTTTTAACTCCTACCTTATAAGGCAAGAGCAACCATGGACCCACATATTGGACATTATGGTCTTTGACCCATTTCATTTTTAGACTGTTTCAACTCTCCAAACCACAAGAGTCTTCTATAATGATTTATTTTAATGTTAAAAAAAAGTTATTTCCCTTAAAAATGCATTTGGTGGAGCAAACAATGTACAGAAATCTAATCTTGTTTTGAAATTTGGGGGAAAATGCCAAAAGTTAGATGAGAAAATGAATCCTCTAATTTTGTCTAAGTATCTGTGATCACCACATTTAATGTAGGGCAGTATACACACAGCCAGTGTATAAGAAGCATGATTCACTTCTCCCTCTGACTCAGAGGTGACCCGTGTGCCTCCCTCAGCTCCCCCCAGCTGACACCAGATGTTTCGCTACAAGAGACCGGAAATTGGCCAGAGCTCAACACTGAGATAAGGAGGACACGCACGTGCACAAACACACACACACACACGCACGCACACACACATGCACGCACACAACCACATAAGCACACACAAAAGCCATACACTTGTGTTTGCTCACATGCCCAGCAGCCACACATTTGCCCACACACAGAAACCCCAAAGAATCCCTTGAGGTGCTCTGTGCCGTCTCTCACACAGCCTTTTGACAATGGCCAAAACTAACAAAATGGACACACACACACACGCGCGCGCGCGCGCACACACACACACACACACACACACACACACACACACACACACACACACACACACACACACACACACACACACACACACACAGGATACAGGACTGAGGATGGATGTTGTGTGTGATATGGTGAACAATGGGGGGCCTGAGGAATTCTCTTAAATGGGTTTGAGGGAAAATATGGAAATAAAACGTTGGTTTGTAGTTCATGGCTACAAAGTCTTACTGCAGCTATCAATCAGTGATAGTTAATTTAATCTTGTTGACCGCAATGTCATTCCGATAAAATTAGCATTTAATGAACTATTGTCTTCTATCTTTTACTGTTTTTTGTGTCTAAAAGAATAACTGTATATGAAAACTCAGAAAGTAACATTAAATGTTTCATCACAAACTTGTCATCCTTGTTAACTATTCATGTTGTTAATTATGAAACCATACACAAATCATGCATGCAGATAGACACACACACACACACACACACACACACACACACACACACACACACACACACACACACACACACACACACACACACACGTGTAAGCACTCAGTGAGGTCCCCATGGACCAAACTCTGAAACATAAATACAAAAAACACAAAAAGCAGACATTCCAAAACAGTGTCCTCACAGGAGTGGAAAGAAACCAAATCCTTGTCCTTAAAGGAAAACATTTGGAGGTTCTGCCAAGCCCGTGGCTTAACTCTAAAGAAAACCTCCCTCCTACCCTCTCCACCCCCCTCTTCCCAGACAGGCCCGCCCCAGGTCCAGCACTATATCAAGAGCCTGCCTCCCTCAAGCAAACTCCACAATCCTGCTACAGTCTACAGCTGTATAACGGCCCTCTCTCCTCGTGATCTCTCTTGACCAGCAGACAGTCAGCCATCATGTATTACAGCCAGAGCACCATTGGTGGTCCCTCCATGATCACCAGGCAGAGCCGCAGCTACACATCAAGTGCTGCTCCCCACAAGGCTCACAGCGTGTCAGGACTCAGCTTCAGAAGTGGACCACGCATCTCCTCTACCACTGTGCGCAATGTCTCCTCCGGGTTTGGAGGTGGCATGGGAGGTGGCATGGGGTACGGCAGCGGCGGGTTCGACCTGTCCAACGCCCTGGACCAAAGCAGCGTACACCTGAACGAGAAGGCCACCATGCAAAACCTGAACGACCGTCTGGCTTCCTACCTGGACAAGGTCCGCTCTCTGGAGGCGGCCAACGCCAAGTTGGAGGTGCAGATCAGAGAGTACTACGAGCAGAAGGGCCCCGCAGCAGAGAGGGACTACAGCAAATACTGGGCCATTATCAATGACCTGAAGGACAAGGTATAGTGTGTAACACCAGGAAAGTCAAATGTTTGCTGTGCTGTTAATGATTACTAAGAGAGGGTTTTAAAAGGGTAGAGACATTAGTACAGTTCACATGATCCCTTATTCTCCAGAATTCTTGGTCTTTTGATAGAAAATTAACAATGTAGGATTTCTGAAAGCTCAAATAAACAAGAAAAGGTTGTCAAGAGTTTAAGGGAATACTGTGCATGGCAAAAGGAATTCAAAGGGTGATGTGTGATGCAGCTGGGAAGCACAGCTTCATGAGATGTTAACCGATTAGTGGGTAAATCTAGAGGAAACCAGTCCATGCCACTGTTTGAACTGCACAATTACCTATTAAATGTAGTTGTTTGCCTTCTGACCATCTCTCATTGTCCTTCTTTTCTAAAGATTGCCGGCGCCACCATCGGCAATGCCAACATTCTGCTCCAGATTGACAACTCCAAACTGGCTGCTGATGACTTCAAAACCAAGTAAGCATGAATTTTCACACTTCTTTGGACCTATCTTCATTGTGTTAATGTCAAACAAAAATGCTCAAGGGTTGTAGTTGTCTCATGTCTGTGTTCTCTACTCTCAAAAACGTTTTAGATTCGACCATGAGCTGATGATGCGCCAGTCAGTTGAGGCTGACATCGCCAACCTGCGCCGTCTGCTGGACCAGACCACCCTGACCAAGGCTGACCTGGAGATGCAGATCGAGGGACTGCAGGATGAGCTGGCATACCTCAAGAAGAATCACGCAGAGGTGAATGATGCACATCCTGTAGCTCCTGTGCCTACAGGAGCGTGCTTCACCTCAGCTGTAGAACAGTTTAAAACTCTGCCAATTGATCTCATATCTGACTTCTTTCCCCACCTGATCATTTAGGAACTGGCAGCAATGCGCTCTCAGCTTACCGGCACAGTCAACGTGGAGGTGGATGCCGCGCCCCAGGCTGACCTCAATAAAGTCCTGACCGAGATTCGTGCCCAGTACGAAGCCATCACTGACAAACATCGTCGCGACCAGGAGTCCTGGTTTAATGAGAAGGTGAATAGACTTCAATAAACAATCACATCCCACACAATGCAAATGACTGGGTTCACTCCCTCAAGAGTCTAACCTGTAATCAAACATAATCTTCTGTGAAACTCAAAGGAGTAATCAACAAGTCCTCTTCACAACTGTTTCTTTGTTTCTTGCTCTAGTCGGCAACCCTGTCCAAGGAGGTGGCCGTCAGCACAGAGATAATCCAGACGACCAAGACAGAGATCGGTGACCTGCGGCGAACAATGCAGGGCCTGGAGATTGAGCTGCAGTCTCAGCTCAGCATGGTGAGGAAAAAAAACACTCAAAACATCTGTTCCCCTCTCACTGATCTTGCCTTATATGAGCAAAAATCCCCAATCGCTTTCTTGTCTTGGGAAATGGAGAAACAGACAGTGATAGAGAGTGAAAGAGAAGAAGGGAGGGTAACAGAAAAGAGGCTTTAATGCAAGAACAAAGGGAGGGTGAGAGAGATAAGAGTGATGGAACTGTGGAGAAGGGAGGGAGAGCTCTTGCTGAGGAAAACATTTCACAGACATCTGCTCAAATTCTGTGAGGCTGGAAGAGTTTGAAGAAAGCTGAAGGAATGTTGAACTGGATGACCGAAAAAGTCGTAACTGCCATGGATTATCTGTGCCCAGCTGGAGTGAATCATCTAACACTCCCTTCAAGAACAGCATTCTGCTCCTGTGTAGAGGAGCAGCTAAAAGACCCAAGCATTCAAAACCTAATATATTCCTCTGCTAATCACTGCTTTGTAAAAGGGAAAATGCTATGCAAATACAGACATACTTTTGTGTGTCTGTATTTGTATATCTGTCTGGTATCTATAATCCAAGGAGTGGTTGGTGGTTTTAGACTTTACCTTCATATTGTCACAAAAGGTTTACAGGAAACTGGTTTGTAAGTATAAACATCAAACTATGAGTACCAAATTGTGTGCATGACGCTCGCGTTCTTTTTTTCCTCTTAAACAGAAAGGGGCTCTGGAGAATACACTGGCAGAGACAGAAAATCGTTACAGTGCCATGCTCGGCGCCTTCCAAAACACAATCAACATGCTTGAAAATGAACTAGGCAACGTGCGCTCGAGCATCGAACAGCAGGGCCAGGACTACAAGATGCTGCTTGACATCAAGACCAGGCTGGAGCAGGAGATCGCAACCTACAGGAGCCTGCTGGAAACAGAGGAGTCCAGGTAGATGCAATGATACAGGAGCAAGGACTTATGAAACTGTTTAGTCCAGACATGCACCAAAACTGTTGACATACCCACTTCACTCACTGTTTGCCTCTACTATTCTCTTCTCTCTCTCTCTCATTCTAGACCTATTGCTACAGGTAAGAAAAGTCTCTTTTAACAACTAATTACACAACAACAGTACAGTCAGTGTTATGCAAGCTTTAAGCACTGCCATCATAAGTTTTTCCCTTCTTTTTTACAGGGGGCTCAAAGACCACAGTCACAACCACCACTGTGCGCAGTTCCAGCTAGGAGGTGCAACTGGCAGGACAAGCTGTTCCACACACACACACACACACACACACACACACACACACACACACAAACTGTACTGGAGAAAACTCAGATATGTTGAAAGTGAAGCCTGTGTTAAAGTTTACAACATTTGAAATTAATTTGCTTTACAATACATCATTATGTGTGTGTGTGTGTGTGTGTTTGTGTGTGATCTGTCCGAAAAATAAATCTGCTGGTAACTACAACTTATGTTGTTTGTGACTTTACTGGTCTTTCAGAATAACAGACAATCTACACAATCCTCTAATAACACTGCTCTGTTTATGCAGTTGTCATGGCAACTACATTACCTTCTGGGAGGTGATGTGGATGTGAGGGATATGGAGTTACGGAAATCTGTGTTATGTAACAGGGATGTTGTCCAAATGGTGAACAATGGTTAACAGCCCCAGTGTGGAAAGCATTAGGATTTAGAGAAAAGACTGCTCAGAAAGAACCATGTTGAACTTGGTGCTCTCAGAACTCAACCAAAGCAATAAAAATGGAAGAAATGTGCAAGTTATATGACCAAATAAAGTGAATTACCCTGGGCCTTGCCCAGAGAGGTTTTTAAAACAAGACACACTCAGAAGGTTGACTAATCTTTGCCCTGGAGGCTTTCAACACAGTGTTACAAGAAGTCTGTCTAACTCTTGTCACCTAGTAACAAGAAAACAAATGGCTCAGGACAAAAATGTTGAGTGGGAATGCAAACACTGACCAATAGAACAAAGAGACTCATTGTGGAAACAAGTGTTATCAGTGCTGCACTTTGGCTTCTCTCATGAATGATGATGAATTATTACAAATGACCAAAGAGCTGTCACGCTTAAGTATTGCTAAGGGTGTGGCAGAGATGGTGTGGATTTATTGTATGTTAGGTGTGAAAGAGAGGCAGGAAATTGTAGCGTTGGTGTGGTGTGTGATCGTGTGGGTTGAAAAGAGAGGCAGAGAGGGGGTGAAAGTAGCATTTGAGCCTTTGCAATCTGTACAGGTCAGCAGTTAAAGCCTCTGGAATTACAGTGATCTTGTGAAAAGGTCAAAATTCTCAAATGATGGTGTAATGTTGGTTTTGGAGAAGAGAGAGATTATAGAGAGGATCAAATTGCAAAATCCAGCCTCCTGTGAGGAGCTTCATTCGCCCTTATTTGGACCCATTTTGTTGCACACCACTGTCTCCTTCATATTGTTAGGATTGTTGATAACCCAGCCCTTCCAGTTTTCCTTGTAATTTCAAATGAAAATCCAAAGCAAAGGTCATAAAAAATAACTTTTACCCGGATCTGTGTTTAATGTAGTGGGCTTGTCAGGAGCAATTGCCAAGCAATAAACCTCATAACTCCTTCGATGGTGCCACTTTATGATATTTTCCATGTGTTTAGATTTTTTTTGTCTTCCTTTGTTTAAAATGTGCCATGATGGTATTTGATTCAGTTCTCTGTTGAAGATATAGTACAACTACTAAAGTTCTCCTAATATGCACATCAATGTTCATTATGAATAACAAATCCTTATGAAGTTTTAAGCTATTATTGGGATATTGATACTACATGCAGCAGAAGTTAAATGTAAATTTGCTGTATTTATATAGCACTTTTCTAGTTTTAACAACTACTCAAAGCGCTTTTACATCATACAAGATGCATTCACACACTGTGGCAGAGACTGCCATAGAAGGTGCCACCTGCTCATCAGATACACACTCACACTCCGATGCGCAGCATCAGGGGCAACTCGGGTTTCAGTGTCTTTGACATGGGACTGCAGGGCCAGGGATTGAACCACCAACCCTTCCGATTGGTAGGCAACCGCTCTACCACTGAGCCACAGCTGACCAAGTTGTAGACCAGAGCATCTAAAGTTGATTATCACAATGAACAGGTTCAAAGAACAGTTTAGCATTGACAAAGGACTGATTCAGATAATTCAATTTTTAAATGCAGGGTAGTTAAATATTTTGGAAAATATGCACTTATAGCAGAGAGTTACATTTTAGAGGCCAATTTTTACGTTAATCTTGATCGATATAAATATGTGTGTGTCTTTTGATTAAAAAACAACAACAACAGCATGATGTGACAAGTAGGGAACACAAAGACTAAATTCAGAGGGTAACGAGGTAACAAGAGGCAGGTGACACAAGGGCTGGGAAACAGGTGAAAAACATCAGACAATCACAAGGGCTGGAAAACCAAGCCAGAAAGTAAAACTAAACAAGATGGCACAGAAAACAAGACTACCACAATAAAACAGGAAACAGAACATATACAAGACAAGACCAAAAATAACACAATCACAAGACATGACAGAAACACAAGCTAACAACTAACGACAGGCAGACAAGTGACCAAGGATGTAATCAAACAGAGGATTTCAAAATAAAACAGGAAGTTCAGTAACAATCCTTAAACATGAAACCAACAAAAAAAAAGAAACTTGACACAAGGACAAAAACATGACAGAAAGCGCTCCCGCCGAGCTAAAATGGCAGTTGTCGCGGCACGTATTAGAGTGCCTTTGTGCATCTTAACAGACACAAAATGCAATTAAAATGTCTGTGAAACATGAATAGGGTCCTTACGTGTAAACAGTATGCATTTTCAACTCAGACATTTTCAACTGCGCCTCTATCCTGCTGTTAATGAGCTCGCCCTGTAAGCTGTAAGTCGGTGATGTTTAGCCAGGCTTCTGTCATAATCATCATACAGCAGTTCCATGTGTATTTTAACTCGGCCACTTTGTGTGTGATCGATCTGGTGTTAGTGAGTAGAAGGCTTGTTGATTTTCTTGCCTTGTACTGGCCAAAGATGGAGAAACAGTAGCTAGCTTATTTGATCATTACCTAGCTGCTGCGCATGTGCGACTCCCAACAAAGATAGTGAAGAGTGAGATGGCTCACTCTGTAGCTAAAACAGAGACCTAAAAACACAAGGTGAACAGGAAGAACAGGATCTGCAGCAATGTGCAAGACAACCAAAACATGGTGTTTTTTAAAAAAGGAAACCATGTTAGCCTATTCTGGTAAAACCTCAAAATACAATTATGAACCTGAAAATGTGCATGATGTGGGCGCTTTAAGAACCTGGTGGATTTTACTAGCACCAATACTGCCATGGTCACCACTATCCCTTTATGGAGATTATCTGTTTTGACGTCAGTTTCATGAACAGTTGCTAAACCACCACCTCACCCACAAAACTGGAAGTCGGAGCACTTGAAGGATTTGTTTCAATGTGTTGTAGAGCCTCTGGGCGTAAGCTGTCATAAAGAAATAAACTGTAAGGAAATTTGGGTTAATGATGGATTCGATTGATAAAGAGATTAGGATAAGACAGACAAGAAAACGAGATGCCGACACTATGTAGTGGTTAGGTTATTATTTAGAACATGAATGGGCAGACTGTCTGCACGTGGCTGCACAAAGGATGAGACAGGAAGCGGCGCCAAGTTGCCAACAGTAATTTCTGTATTTTCAGAGCTGTCTGCCATCCAAGGCTAGCCTGAGGCTAGCAGAGTAAGATCAGAGAAGGAAAAAAATGCAAAAAGTATTTCATGACATCAACCCTTGATGTCATGAAATACTTGACATTTAGAGAGTTTAATTGAATTTAATTAATGACAAGTTCAAAATAATTTGGATTCTTTCAGTTATCTGCTTTCTATTGAAACTGCACAATGCGTGTAACGTGTCCCTGTCCTGCAACTAAATCCTTAGTCTACAAGTTGTAAGTCACACAGTATGATTTTAAACAATTTATTTAGTACAGTAATCGAACAGAATGAATAAAATACTAGTTTGACATTTTGGGAAGTAGTCTGTTTGGCTTTCTTTAGAAGATTGGTACCACTTTCATGTGGTAAGAGTGGTATCGATCTTCTCATCAAATTGAATCATGTTTCAAGAAATGGTTTCCATTTCTTTATAGCTTTAAAGTAATGATTGGTTCAATTAAAGAATGTCAAAAGTCTGTTCAGAAAAATCCCTTGAATGTGGGCCTGCAGTGTTTTAATGTGAAATTTTACCAAATCTCACTAGCCCTGGTTTTTCATATCAGTGCAGTGTTTAGTTAAGTATTAGTCATGTCTGCAACGGTTAAACTGGAGACTGACGCCCGTATCAGCAGGAATGTTGATGTCTCGGGGTCAAAAAGCCCATTAAGGGGCAGCGGAGAGAAGAAACATTCTTCACTCCCCTGGCGGACTCTATTCTGGAGCAGTGTTAGGTTTGACACACAAGCTGAGAGGAATGCCGAACCTCTTTGCTAAGGGTCTAACATTCTGTATGGCATCAGACCTTACTGTGAAAGTTTGAAGCTGTGCTGCGGCCAGGCGTAGGAACAGTTGAGAGAGAGAGTGGAACGAGACCAAATACACTTCAGGGGCTTTCAGGCTCTGCCAAGCATGAGCTACTGCAGATGTGATTTTTCATCCATTCGCATGGCTGTGAGTTTGGTCCTCCTGTCAGTCCATTCCCATCAATAAATCACAGATACTGACTTTGAACATCTTCTATTTTTTATTTTAAAAAGCATTCACAGTAGCTCTGATTTAAAAGTACAGGATGGCTGAAAATCTAACAGGTAGGGCTTGTTTGAGGAACCACACCCAGCATTCAATGGCAAGATCCTGAATACCAGGATGGAACTACTTGGGCAGGGCATACAGTACTAACAGCGCCTACAGCAGCTTTAGTAGCATTCAACAGACAATGCATGCTATGATGAAATAGTGAGTTTATACAAGAAATAAGTTTGATCCTCTGGCATTTTTCTGCAATGACTTCTGTATTGTTTCCCATGGGCTGGGTGCGTGTGTATGCACTGGAGCTTATGCCAGCATGCACTGAGTGGAGAAACCTAAACCTACATATAGTGTGTGTTTAAGAAAACCATTCTGTTGAAATCTCTATTAGGATAAACAAACTCAGAGAGTAAATAGCCAGTGAAAGAACTACTGATCAAAACCACTCAAAGGCAGAGTGAGGCACATTTTCCCTACAAAAACTGCTACTGACTGTAAACATCTACTGTAGTGTATGACTCTGATTTTCCAAATTCTGTAAGTTTGTGTGAGTGTGCCTTGAAGGCTTATAATAAACTTCAACAAAAGTGCATTCATCGCAGCAGCCATAAAAAGGCAGTCGTTATAACAAACCTGATGCTTTGCGTGTAGCACTTTATAACCAGATTGTAATGTGGGAAATTTCAGCAATAAGTGAAATGTAGCCTACAAGTGAATAAATATTATCAAGGCAACTACAAATTACATACAAATAAAGCAGACAGAAATAAAAAATATAGTATGTGCGTATTGGCACTAAATAAGCGGACAGCCTATTTAAATGTAGGTAATTTTGGCTTGATGGTGTTTTAAGCCCCCAACTTCTCTTTCCAGGCAGTGCTGCGACCGTTGACTTAAAGGCACCTAACCCTAACAATAACCATAACCATAACCACTGCCTAATCCTAGTAAGACGTTGGGGGCTTAAAACACAGATAAACCCTATTTTGGCCATAGACTGAACTGGGAAACTCCCTTGTCTTGTAAAAGGCAATGCACTACTGCCACCATGTGCTGGCTTCCTGTACACTAAAGAATGAGTGTTTTAACAGAGATACTCCTATTAAATACTAGATGGATAATAGATTAGATAAACATAGTAGATAGATAGATATATAGAAAGATACTCATTTGCAAACCAATAGAAAAAGACAATCGCTGCACATTGTTATAGCCAAAAACCACACAGCCATTCATCACTTCATAAATCAGCAGACTCCATTTCTCATATTTTGGCAATACTTCATACTTTTCTAACATGTCAGTTTAATGGAAACATCCAGCAAAGATTTTTGTAGACAGTTGAGGATCGCTATAGTTAAAAAATATATTATTTGTAGTATTGTTTGTAGATAATCTTTTGTTTTTAACACAAAAGCTGACTATTGCGCTAGCACACATACTGAATTGTGAGGTCTTATTTCCATATGTTTTGCATGATGTGGATGTTTATATGTGGTGATCTATTGCTTTGCCTTGCAAAAACTTCAAACTTGTTTGACAGGCTAATTGTTTTGGTATTGCTAGCAAGGGCCACAAAAAAAAAGCAACTCTGACATCAGTTAACCCTTAAAGTCAGGTTCTTTCACTCTGTTCTCTAAAGGCAGACAAGACTGACGCAGCAGAAAAACTTCTTACTTCTACTTCTTACGAGTACTGCCTACAGCGACTATCTTTGATGGTTTGTGGTGTTGAGTTGTAGTTTGGGCGCTCTAAACCTTTTAAAGAGCAAGTTCTGCATAACAATTCTGTGTGAACACATTCATGCCGTGAAGCACTTCTATGCAACAATACCACCATCTAGAGGGCAGGAGAACCAAAGGACTATCTATCCCTGGCATAAAAACTACATAAACAGTGAGTCAACAAATAAACCTTTGTTAGTTGCACATTCCACAATTATTTCCGTCTCGATCTTCAAAACATTAAAACCGAAGTATGTTGTTCTGGAGTTTGGAATGAGATTCTGATTGTGGCTTGTAATGGCCCAATGTCAAATTAAGAGAGTTCCTTTTTATATTGTTTTCACTTCTTTGTACATTTGTTCTCACAATATGTTGTTATGAATAGACCTTGTACATTCTGCAAGTTTAAAAGATATGTAGAGTAAGCATATTTTCCCACCACTTTCCAAAAGCGGATGATTTGATCTGAAGAAGAGGAAAAGCTCCTACCCATTGCTCCTGTGGATATCTGTTATTTAGATTTCCAATAAACAAAACACAGCGTACATCATTTTTAGTAAGTTTCAGTGCCTCAGTTGAAACCTAGATCAGATTTTAGGTGAGTGTAGGACATGTGATTGTGTCCCTGCAGGTACATTTTCCTCCACCCCAGGATTCACAATGAATGAAGCCACAATGGTCTTAACTATCTTCTCCACTAAAAACACTGACTGGACAGGAAACACTTAATTACAGCCAAGGTTAAGCATTATAAATTACACTCATAATTACATTATGACATCTTTGTCCTTTTCAGACTTTTTTTTAGTTTTCACTAACATCACCTTACTACCACTCGTTTTACACTACTTTTTGGAATCCATGGTCAATAACTCATTTAAAGAGTATTATACCTAATATGAGAGTTAAAAAAGCAGAAATTATTAATCATTTTGATTAACAGTAAAGATCATAGGGACGAACACATGAGTTTAGTAAGGAATGAAAGTGATCAATTGTATTTGCAAAGAACATTGAATGGAATCCAATCCCTTTTTTGTGGTAATTTGGTTAAACGAAACCCATACGTCTGATATAGACATTTTTCAAAGTGGTCAAATTTGACCTGAGGACAATAGGCGGGTTAAAATAAACATGCCATTCGTTTACTCTGCTTAGTATGTTGGGATTGACAAAAACATGAAAATAACAAACATAAAATTGCTGCTACATGTTTAAGATGTAGGTTAACACCCTCCAATGACCTTTAATTAGTCTAATGCCAAACCTTGAATTTGCCCTATTTCAAGCCTTTAAAACTAACACGTGTATCACAGAAGACGCATCAAAGCAAGTCATTTATTATCACTTTATTTTATAGGGGAACCACAAGTACTTTAAAAGGTTATACAGCGCTGTACATTTGGGAGCAGTACTGACGGACTGGAAAGTCCTGTCTTCTCCCGTTAAATACTATTCATTTAAATGTTCTATATTATTATAATGATACAGTGAAACAATAAAAAGCTTGTGTAACTGGTCCTGCAGCTTTTCTGATATGTCGATATCATTTTTGTTGGGACTGTTATTTCCTTGTATTTTTCCAAAAAAGGAAAATAAAAGTTATGATCAAAAACCATACGACAGGCAGAAACTGCCAGGCTGTAATCCTGTATGACTCCCAATTCACTCACACAATAGAGAGAAAGAGAGACAGAGAAAGGGAGAAAAAAAAAATGGATATACAATTTCATGTTCTGAAGGCTGGTCCGCGACGGAATTGGGCATCAGTTCATAGTGAAATGCAGAGAAGCACAAGATATATTTTGCACTTTCTTGCAACCTCGACTCCCACTCTGCCCGACCATCTCAAAGGCTCACTTCCATAGCTGTGTGCTGAGAGTCTGGCCAGATCCAGTGGCGGCCCATCCACCCACAGCTGGAGGCTGACCGAAGGCCATCTGGCCACCTGCACCGTTCAGAGTTAACCCTGACATCTGCTGATTCACCTGAGGGTGTAAGAGAGATCTGTATTAAAACTTCAGGGTTTGAAACCTGTAATATTTAACTTCTGTATGTTCAAGACATGGATAAAACTATGCATCTAAAAATTTGCAGTCAAAGGTGAGGTTAAACCAAAAATGCTCCTGCACTCAATCCTCACTACTCCTAATTTAGACAAAGAAACCCTCATTCATGCTTTCATAACGTCTCATTTGGACAACTGCAATATCATCCACCTTCACTGGCTCCCAATTAAGTCCAGCATCACGTATGAAATCCTCCTTCTCACCTACAGATCCCTCCATGACCTGGCCCCACAGTACCTCTCTGACCTACTCCATCCATAAACCCCACCCTGAAACCTGTGGTCCTCAGGTGCTAGCCTGATCTCCAAGGCATAACAGTGGCTCATGGTTAGCACTTCCGCCTCACAGCACGAAGGTACTGGAATCAAATCCAGGTCGTTCCGGGGCTTTCTGTGTAGAGTTTGCATGTTCTCCCCGTGGGTTTCCTCCAGATCCTCAGTTTTCTTTCCCCCCATATAGACAAGCATGCTAGGTAACTAGGACTACAGTTGAAAATTAGCCAACTGGCAAAACAACATTTACAGAAGTGTTGACTAATGTGCATTGTTGTAGTCAAATACATAAATACTAATTCCCCAAACCATCTTTGTACCTTTAGAGACAACGCCTTTAGTGTTGCAGCCCCTATCTCTCTGGAACACCCTCCCTGCAGATATCCAAAATGCTATATCCCTGATAGTTTATATTAAAGAAATTGAAAAAAACTCCTGAAACACCACCCGTTAACACAGCCCTCAACCTCCTTTAGCTCAGCGACAATAATTCTGTAAAGTGTCCTTGGGTTTCTTGAAAAGCGGTGTAAAAATAAAAGTTTTTATTATTACGACCCTTCAATCTTTACTGGCTTGCTTTGGTGTTTCCTTTCTGTCCCCTGGAGGTCAGGAATCAATTATTGCTGCTCTACAGAGTATCTACACCCTTGCTGCATCCAAATTCCACTCTACACGCAAAATGATGCATTATTTACTATGCAATGATCCTTATAGTATACTGTTTTTGTAGTTAGTACAAAACCTTTAGTATAATGTATAAAGTATAATGATTTTGTGTATACTAACAGGAAATGATACACTCAAACTGCCATATTAAAAGGCCAGTGTTCTCTTTAGTTTTCAGTGGTGTTCCTGGTGCTGCTTCGTCACCACGCTTTTTTCAGCCCCTCTTTTTCTTTTTAATGCATTTTGTTATGTGATAACAGTATCTATTAACAACACACTCAAAACTAGGTTTTTAATATGTAATCCAGCTGTTTAGACAGTCCTTTATGTGGCCAGCTTTGAAAGACCTGCTTATGTTGCCATATGGTGACTGCTGCAATACACCCTGTATTATAACACACTTCACAATGCACTGTTGTTCACTGCATCATCCTAGCTGGGTTTGGTCACATGTGAAACTAATCACACCTGACAGACACAAATGAACACACACCAAACAAAACAACATTTAGCAGGGAATTGTTTTTTGGTAAATAACCTATTCCATTGCTGCAAGAGTTAACATACAGTAGCTTGATGACTCTCCATACCTGACCCATGTTCCACTGAGCCTGCTGCCCAGGCTGGATGGCGTACATGCCCTGAGCAGGCACCATGCCCGCAGGCAATGCACCACCCTGTGGTCCCATCATCCTCGGTGCCATGCCCATCACACCAGTGGCTGGCGCATTTCCCATGAATCCATTGGGCATCGTCATGCCAACCATCATGCCCTGACTGGGCCCCATCATGGCTGCCCCACTCTGAGCCATCATTGCACCCATGACGGTTGTAGGCGGCATGGCCGCGCCCATGCCAGGGAAGGCCTGATAGCCACCAGTGGCCTGAACAGGAAATGGCATCTGGGAGGGGCCCATGAACATGCCAGCTGAGGGGGAAGAAGACATGCAAAACAGAGGGAACAATGTTATGCATACAACTATATCTTTTATTTTATACTGAGACAAGAACTAAACTTCAGTACATGACATCATCTCCCACTTTGGCCTTAACTGGGGATCCTGTGGCAAGACCGATGTATATATATATATACACACCACATTCACGTTAAATGTTAAATATTTGCTAATGTGTTTGTTTAAGGAGCCTGTTAATCAGGATTTGAAGTTCCAAACACTCTGGGAGACTGTGTTGGAACGTACAAGCAAGTATCCACTTGCACATTATGGATTCAGTTCACCACATCCACAGAACCTAGAATTACCTTCACTAGGAAAATGTTAGTTGAGCCCCTAGTTGTGGGGTAAAACTTCAGCCCCGTTTTTTTGTTGCTGGTATTTGTTGACATTTTGGCAAACTTGCACCATAAAAGTGTGCCGTATTAGTTATAAGCAACTCTTGTTTGCAGTGTGCGCATGTCTGTACAAACAGCTATCACTGGATTACTTTGATACTGAAGAAAGGTTAAAAAATTTGATATTTTTAGGCAAGTTCAGTAGTAGCATCTTTTTTTCTATGATTTTTAGGCAAGCTAATAAATCAATCTTTTAATTGCAGCCAATTTTAGGCAAAGTTCTTGTTTGGCTGGTTTAGATAATATTTAAGATTTGAGAACTTTGACTTCTTTTGGTAAATAAAGGGTCAGTACAAAACATTAAAATATCACATGTTATCGAAACAAGTGTTATAAATAACTTAAAAAATAATAAATGTATTATATCTCATAAATAAGACATTACAATGCAAAAAAATGCCTTTAGTGGTATTTCCCATTATTACCAGCAGGGGCCTGTTGGGACATGCTGTTGGTTCCATACAGGGAGAGGATTGAGTCCTTGGACAGGGGCTTCTTGGCAATGTCTTCAGTTTTAGTGCTGCTACTGCTGTCGCTGAACAAGTCCAGGTCTCCCTGCCCTGACCCCGAGCTGGCTCCTCCCACTGGGGTTCCTACTACTGGAGCTTGTGTCGGAGTGCTGGCTGCGTTACTGGAGCTCACCTGACAGGAGAAAACATTTTTAGTCCTTGTATAGTCATTGTACACCCGCTGATTCCTGGTTCACTCCCTGGGTGCTGTCCTGATACAACAGGTTTCAAATGATCCAACAAAGAATCACCAACAAAGGCTCCAAAGTGAAATTAAAATCACATTTAATTAGAGTTTATGACCTGGTTGTCATACTGGCAAACAGCCATCAGCTGTTGTTTGCCAAATTTGACAGGATGGTTTCCGTTTTTTATCCATTGAGTGATAATTGCTTGTTCTGCTTAACAATGGCTCATATTTCAGTTGCGGCCTGTTTGCAGGCTGCTAGTACAGCCATTGGGATTGGTATTAATTAAACTGCCTAGACCAAACAACAAGTCATTGTACCATTACTACCTGTGCTGTGACACAGCAGGAAAACAAAGTGATATCATGAGACTATCCTCTGAATAGCACACATTTTGCCTGCTTTTTTTTTCCCATCGGTTGCAGCTCTGTTTCAATGTTTAGCCAAATAATTTCCCCATTAGCTGCATTAATTTTCTGTCTGGCCCTCTTTTACGGTCTCTGAGTATTGGTGTTGCTGCCTTGTGGGCTGTTAATGCTGGTAGTTATCATTTGACTTTTTTTTATTTTCTACTGCACACTTTATTTCAGTTTTGCACCTAGACAACCAGTACTGTTAAGTTCCCCTGAGCAATATACAGAAAGTAGCATTAAATCTAGACTGGGGAATTGTTGCTGGAGTTTACCTGAGAAAACTGAGCTGCGGATGATGAGGCGGGGAGAGGGTTGGATACCATAGGGCCGAATATATCCAGGTCATTGTTGTTCTGGCTTGTGCTCGTTCTACCATTGTTAGTTGATGTAGCTGCCGGTACGTCTGTGACAGAAATGTAAAAAAAAGTTTTTACAGAACACTGAGAATATTTTAAGACAAAACAGCGTAACTCATTGATGGCTCACCAATGAGAATCTGCTTGAATTCACTAACAACTTATAAAAGACCATAAATAACACCCAAATACAATATGAGAATAGTTGTGTGAAACAAAGAGAGCTAATGTTTCCTAATGTGAGAATATGTGTTGTCTTAGTATTTATTTAACTGCAATGCCCTCCCACAGCTGCGTAACTGCCCGCACAGTAAGCATAACGGTTGGTACAATTAAAAATGAATCAGCTAACCCTCATTAGCTCACTGGCCACAAAACTAAAATAACAGTAAACATGTCTTCCAAATAATGCAACAGCCCTCCAAGTCAATCAAGAGCATAAACATGTCATGTTACTTCAAACTGTAAATGAAATTGCTCTAATGAAGTGATAACAAATTATTCCTAGGTATCAATCCACATTCAGTCACTAATGTCAGAGCTATCTAATTGACAAGATAGATGAAGTAGTATACAAATTAATAGATAATTAATCACCTCTAGTTCTATCCCAACATTGACCATGAGAAACAACCCATTTTAGATTGAAGCACAACTGCCTGTAAATCAAGACAGAAATATCCACATAACTGTCCCTTGTAAGACCTGTTGCCATTGATCCAGCACTGGACCCATTAGGAAACCTGTTCCATATGTTTGGCATACTTGTGTTGTGAGCAACTGATCAGGTGTTGTCTCCTTTCATGTGTCAAACTGGCCTGTCCTATTTAACCAATTCACTGAATATTGTTCTACTGTTTACCACAATCTAGATGTAAAAAACAAGAAGTTAATAGCCAGTTGCAAACCTCTGTGACTGAGTCAGCAGCTTTAGTTCTTCCTCTGACTGACTCACAAAAAAAGCCTTGCAGTGGTTTCCTGGTTAAGTCTTCAATGTAGAGCAGCAGAAGAGTGTTGGTTTGCATTAACAGCAACTTAACAAGAACAACAAACTTTCCATCACAGTTCAGATACAGAGTGCATAGCAGATCAGAGATTGGTCTGTCTGCAGTCCACTGCTTCCTTATCAAACATCAAAAAAGCAAGTTTACAGCAACGACACAAATTGGAGATGGTGATGGTTTGACCCTGCGCCTGGAAGGGCCACAATGTCTCGGTTATCCCGTAACCCAAGCAAGAGTTATTTGCAACTAATTAAATGCAGTAAACTTTAATACATACCAAATATTAGTAAACTAAAATTACACCGCACTGTAAACCTAAAAAAACTCCAAACTCTCGGCTCAATGAGTTTAGAGTCATCCAATTCTTTATTAGATCTATAAAATTGGCAATAAAAGGGAATCAATTACAAGCTGAAACCATATTTGGGGACTAATAAACAAATTATCTTATTAAACAAATTATCTTATTATCTTATTATCTAGCCGGCTTCTAGAAATGTCTTAGCCAGCACATTCATACGGCACATTTCAGAAGTTGTTTTTTTTTATTTTCCAGTAACACAAGAAGAGCAGAGAGACTCACCGAGGCCTAGTAGGTTCACAGAGGGTTCTGAAGTCTTAGCGGGGCTGATTTTGGGAACTGGCCTGGACTCTTCACTCTTTATTTAAAAAAAAAAAAATGAAGAAGTTAAAATACATAAAGTAAGTAGGGCAAACGCAATGCTGACAGGCATGTTGAAACAGCTCTACTCTCAAAGGAATGTGTGTGAGAACCTTACCTTGGTGTAGGATGACACCTTGCTCCCTCTGTCCGGCTCCCTCTCTTTCTTACCATCTTTTGGCTGGAAAAAAGAAAAGAAAGTTAAGATGTACAACAGAAAACCTGTTGCCAGTTTAAACCACTTGTCTGTAAAAGTGTGCACACTACTTTTAAAAGTATGTAGCTTTACATTATAAGAAAACTGATACATACACTGCTCCCGTTGGTCACATTCTTGCTGTAGTATTTCTTCTTCTCATATTTATCCCTGATGAAGAATTCCACAGCTCTTAGGTCAGAGTTAAGAAAATAGAGGACAAAACCCAGTATATGGCTGAACAGTGTATGGTCAATCTTCTCAATTCTGGCCAAATAGTTCATGGGATAGTCAGTGGTGGTGTCTATAATGTGAATATAGATATTAAATGTTCATCTGTAGAGGTCCCAGTAATACAAAAGTAGTATATCACATCACATGAACAAGTTTGAGACAAATAATTGAGGACTGCTTTTTGATGTAATCATGTTCTATTCAACAACTTATTGTTCCGGCTCACTGATCTAAAGTGTTATTGTGTTATAAATGTTACTTTGTTTAAACAGACCAGACCTGGGTTTCACCCTATAAGAATACAGTATGGACCACCGCCTCAAATGCTGGTCTTGAGGAGCTGCAGCATTTATTCATGGCCAAACTGAAACCTTCACTGTCCATTTACTACCATGTCTGCTCTCTTTGTTTCACCGATGTTAATATCTCCGCCGGAAACTAAAAGTGAAATGCCACCGGCTTTCTTTTGGTGCCCATTTAAAGCGATTGTGCTGTTCATGCAGCACACGCTGCAAATTTGCTATGCGGGCCACAAGCAAATTTGGCTAATACCCCACTTGTACTCTAATATACACAATATAGAAAACATATACATTATATAAAATAAAAATGATCCGATTATAATAAATTGTTCTGTTTCCCTGCCCCTTTACCTGCTGTTCAATCGCACACACGCACGCACACAGGCACTCGCACCTTTTCCCTAGCTGCTAAGTTAATTGATAAGCAATAGCGGAGGTAAAGGCCAGTGTCACGCTAATACATTTTGAAAGGGTAATGGCCAATGGGGAAACAGAAAGTGACTTTATCACACTCACTCCAGCCAATAGTGGAATTGCATCACTCAGTGACTGAGCTTCTAGGTCCTAGGGCTGCTCCAGCCAAACAACAGGCAGCATGAATGAATAGATTACACACACACACACACACACACACACACACACACACACGTTTAAGTTCTTTTAGCGGTCTACTGATAGTGAAGGATACTGGTCTGTTTGAGGTCTTCTAAAACCTTCTGGAAGGTTGGCCTCATAAAGCCGCCTGGCTTTGGTGTTACCCATATCCTGTATACTCTGAAAAAGAAAAAAGAACAGAGAAGTAAATAAAAAACAGAAGCTGTTTATATATGCACGCTGAAATATTTCAAGGGGCACTCAATTGAATTTTACACGTGACAATTAGTTTGCTCATCATGAACTTAGGCCGAATCGCGTGGGTACTACAGAGTATTGGTTCACGTAAAATCAAACTGTGCCAAATCTTGGTAAATGAGAGAAAGCGTAAGCTTCTCAGTCCTCTGCCTATTGACAGAGAGCAGAGGTCCGACACATGAACGCGCACAAAGGTCCGGACGGAACAATCTACGTCTGCTCTGCAGTTATGTCGAATTAATAGTGAGTCACGGCAATGCCGATAAAGTGGTTTCAAGTGTGATCACAGTTATTCAAAACTTCAGGCCGACGCCATTCACTGTGATATGATAATACTGGCGAGGCGAAGGCAGTCAACATTGCTGTTGACAATACACTTCCTATGAGACGAGCAGGCACGACGGTGGTGTGATGCCCCGGGGACTGACTGACAGGATCAGGTTGTAAGGCAAGGAAACTTTATATAGCACATTTTAGCAACAAGGCAATTTAAAAACCGTCATGCTGAAAATAAAACAGGTTAAAACATAATAATATGCAAATACAAGAATAAATACATTGAGTAAGAAATTCATAATTATTCAATTTAATAGGTTGTAGGGACGGGTTTGGGAGGAGAGAGGGAGGGGTTTTATTTTTTATTTTTGTTTAATTTTTGTTTAAAGTAAATAGCGTAATGTTCTAAGTAAATAGGGCTGGACATATTTTTACAACTCAAATCATTTGAGTTGTAATTACAGAGTGATAATACAGAAAAGAAGTATTGTTGGGTACAATGAACCGAAGTTCAGGTACCGGTATGAAGACTAGTATTGGTTCAGATCAATTTTCAATCAATGCCTGGCAAGCCAGCCAAGTTTATTGAGGTGCAGTGCTAAGTTATTGAGTGCTACCCTTTATAATGAATAAAAATGCAATAATGTCACAAATCTGAGGCATTAAAACGGAAAGGCTGGCTTACAATAGAGCACTTATATGCCCAGGTAAAAGGATGCTGAAATCAAACACCTCATGTCCCATAAAACAAAAATGATTTGCAATAGTGTCTCACCAACATACTGACATAGTGTCCAGGTGATAAAGGCAATCATCTTCTGTAACTGAACCAAAGTACACAAAGAACAAAACTGTACCTGGATTTGTTCTGAGGTCCATTGGTCCAGGTTGACGGATTTGACCCTGGATATGTGTACTCCAAGATTCCTGTGGATGCCAGCACACCGGATGCAGATAAATACTCCCAGATTCCAGGATGCCCATCTAGGACCTGAAAAAGCCAAACAAAACAACAAGGTGGGGATTTGAATATGAACATACACGATCTTTTAGTACTGTAACTGCCAAAAACAAGCACTGCATTCTTTACCACTAACCTAACATGAACATAAGAGTAAAGTTCCGTTTGAAGCGTTGAAGTTAAACGCTTGCGAAACGTCACAGAGAGGCTGAATGCGACGTAAAGGGAAATGCACTATGGGAGCTGTAGCTTGCTAGTTAGCCACTTAGTTTAGCTTCAGGTTAAGATATGTCAGCTGACTAGCCTGAGAAGGCTACACACTAGCGAGTTAGCTTAGCTAAGCTAACCAAAGCATATGCTACATTATTAATTAGCTTTAGCAGGGAATTCTGAGACAAAATGGTAACTAAATTCCTCGATAGTGTAAATGTCGCACCTTTTGCCTCGCAGTCGGCGCAGTACTTGTTGTCTTCCTCTCTCAGCATTTTGGACAGGATGGCCTGGTGCTGCTCATTGAGTTTTTGAGCCCTCTCTCTCTCCGAGCGGGTTGCCATACTCACGGCTTTAGTCTGACTTCCTTAAGGAAAAAAATTGTAGTTAAATCAGTCGTGAATCAAAATAACTTTCTGGTAAAAGACCATAATCAGAGAGATATAAACCTCCGAGTAGGATATGAAAACACCCGGAACCGGAATCCCCTCTCCGCCCACAGGAATTCTAAAGCTGACGCGGCGGATGCCACGGATTGGACGAGCATTCTGACGTCATTTGACGCACAAAAAATTAAGAAGAATGTTTAAGTTTCACATTTCTATTTAAAAAACAATCATTATCTCTACTAAATGTTACCAGCTACCATTACTATTTTTGACTGTAAAGATGCCTACTGGTTGTCACGTCAAGAGTGAGAAGATAATCACTGAACGTTGATTATATGTATAAAAAAAAAAGAGTGAACACATTTGCAATTCGCAAATTTATTAACAAAGGAAAGATATATACAAACACACACATTCGAAATATATGCATACATACAGTACACCACTGGGGTATGTGAAGGCTCAAAAAGTCAGTGAAGGCTCAAAAAGTCAATTTAAGCAATTCGAACTTCACATTAAACTGAATTCAAAGACCCATAAAAACAATGCATTTTTCATTGATAAGAGTTAGGAAAATAGGATTAAAGGAAATATGTAATTAAGACCTCCAACCCTATTGAGTATTAAAATATTACATGGAATTGACAGTGCTTTGTTAGAAAAAGGTCAAAATGTATTTCTAATACATCTAAATACTTTCAAAACATAAATGTAGGTGTTCTCAGACATTTTATAAAGGACCCATGGTTGCTCTCTACATACAAGATAGCTTTAAAAACATATTCATGTGAAGCCTAACTGGACCAACACCTCATTTTATAATCAGCTTATATAAATATACATAATGATAGCACTATACAAACAGACTCAAATTAGAAACACTTGTAGATAAGTGGTGCTTGAGGCGCTTAATGCACCACGGCCTTAAAAAAAGGTTTCCAGGCGGATCTTGAAGTTATTCTCATGGTGCCTCACTGCAATGCCATAGCGAAGCAGCATCTCTACGTACGGTGGCCAGAACGTGTTGTCTATCGTCACGTAGGGGTCGTGTGGTGTCTTCAGGACCTTGTTCATGAGCAGCTGTGGTGGTACAGCAGACAGAGGGAGACAGGGGTTAAGGTAAAATGACTGTGTTAAGTAATGGTGTAAGGTGATACAGCTTATAAAGTAAGAGGTCTCTCTTACTTTACAAGTTTAATAGATTTTATTTTGTATGCCTTTGTTTGCAAGGTGGAGGCTGGGGGTGTGGCCTTGATCAACTGCCACTTTGCTTGTTTGAAGCCATGATTTCTATCACTCATGGGTGGGCCAAATTCTCTGGGCGGGGCAAATCAGAGAAAGGGGAGGTAACCTTTCCCTTTATGACCTCATAAGGCAAGATTCCAGATCGGCCCATCTGAGCTTTCATTTTCTCAAAGGCAGAGCAGGATACCCAGTGCTCGGTTCACATCTATAGGCATTTCTATCCATTGGGGGATCATATTAATGTTAAAAAACCTCATAAAGTGAACTTCTCATGCCATGGGACCTTTAAAAGAAAGGGAAAAAAACTGATTATGTAGTGCATCAAAACCCACCTCAAGAATTTCATTAAGTGATATCAAGTCTCCCTCTAACTCCTGGGTAATGGTCTGAAAATGAAAATAACAAAAGAAGGTTAGCCGCACTGGAGTGGTAACAGAAGACGTTTTGCGTGTAAACAAGCTGCAAAAGCATGGAAAATCATCAAACACAGAACAGGCCCCTGCACCTTCTTCTTCTTGTTTGTACTGGGTTCATTCTGATGTGGGCAAGGGATGTGCTTCTCTAGAAGGTCCCCCAGACACTCCATCAAGCTTTCCTGGTAGACCTTCATTTTCTGGATTTTCACCTTGGTGTCATGCAATACACTGAGGAATAAACACACACAGCAAGTCATTCACATTGGTTTTGCGGAACTGCAATATTATCCTCTTGCCATGTTTCTGTTACTCTTCACATGCTTTGCTGCCCTCTAGTGGAGATACACCTCAAAACCTAAACTCCTCTGGTTTAGTGTGCCTCTGCCATGACACTCACCTGTGCTCAGGTAATTTCCCCTTCTCCATTTGAAGTCGATCGACATGGTCTTTGGCAGCGATGAGTGCCTGTTTCTTCTCCTCCAACCACTTCTGCTCACTTGAAAAACATAAAACTTTCAGAAAAATACACAGAGCAAAACAAGTGAAAAACGGTATCTTCTATTCATTTCTGAAAACCATTTTTTATGCTCTGAGAAAAGACAGTAGGTCTGCACTGTAACTAAAAGGTTACACACAGTTCTTTAGTTTCTTTCAGTTTGTCTCTCTTTGCTTCGTGGCATGAAACAACCATCTCAAGTTCAGAGCACAGCTTAAGCATCTGTGGAAAACAAAGTGGAAAAATGGATTGCATAAATGAAGCAATGCATATAAAAATGGATATTTCAATAAGACACATTCTGAAGTGTTGCATGTGACACACAGACATACCTCCTCTGTTCCAGCTTTAAGTAAAACTTCAGGATTTGATGCCAGCACTGGATGGACCAAAATAAATATATACATAACTGATTCTAAAATGCAAATTTTACAATATCAATCATTAGATACAGCAGATATAACCATTTCCATTTGATTTGAAGGACTGGAATCACAATTTGATCAAGTCACAAAGTCTGAAATGAAATTTTGATTTAAACAGTAATTGTCGCACCAGTTTCACACATTAAACTAACATAAAACTGTTACACTAATTTGTGGTATTCATACTTCAGATACTTTTATTACATTATGGTTACAGCTTCTATCCCAGTGTGAGCAGAGGACTTACACTTTGGCTCCACCGTCAGCCACTGCTTTAGTTCAGCTTCTGTTGCCATGAGTCGATTCACTGCCTTTTGGCAAAGAAAAGTCATGTATATAGTTATTGCTATATAAACATGGCACATGTGAATAAAAAACAAATTAGCTCACGATATTTTGTAAAATGTGACCAGAAAAACATGCTTTTGTGTTAGCTATTGTACGGCTCTTGTTGTTTGGAAAGACCTGCCCCCACTGCCCGAAAACACTGCATGCCTAAAGGAATGCATTTGACTGAAAAGCATTGAGGTTCATGCAAGAACACTAGAAAAAACAACCTTGAAATGCAACATTAGTTTACATTTATAAACACCCTTGTCTTGTGTCTGTCTGTGTGTTTCCCTTTCTGCATGTGTTGTTTTGTCTCCAACCCTCCCAGCTTTCCTCTCTGCGTTACCTTTGGCTCTGGGATGCATTCCATGTCTCAGTGTATTGTATCTGTTAATTTCTGAATTTTAAAAAAATTAAAAATTGTATTTAATAACACACTTCTAGCTTGTTGTTGCCATCTGAGGGATGACTCTGTGACAGCTAGCCCTCGTTTTGTTTTAGGGAGTTTTACTTTAATGCTGGAGGGTTTAAAGCTACATTTGATGAGCTTGTTGTAGCTGTCCAAACTCTTCTTCTGTATTGTGCCTTTCCCTGTTCTCCCATCATGTTGTTGTGAAACCGAGTATAGATACGTCCGATAAATTGGTGATTTTGCTTGCCTCTGTAAACACTTTGATGCACATTAAGTGTATAATAAAGGGCTATATGACTATGAAGTTTTGAAAATAATGTTAGTGATTTTTGGAAGTGAAAAATGTCTTCTTGGCAATTTTTTTCCAATCATTTTGTTTGAATGTCATTTTTCAAAATAGTGTAACCATGATACCTCAAAAACTGTAAACAAAACAAAACAAAAACCCTTTCGAGACACCCACTTCAGCTTTTTCCATTCAGTATCAGTAACATTTGGAATATATTGTACATAAACCTAAAAGTACCTGAATGCAAAACACAAAATCATCTCACCTGATCTTGAGGATTCTCGCAGAAATCGGTTTCAAACAGAATAATCTCATTCTGAAGCTGCAACACAGAGAGACGAAACCTTGCCGTTTGTTCCTTTTCTGCACATCCGATGAATGGTTAGAAAGTAGAGCTTGGCTTGTCAGTTTAAAACATGAAGACAGAGGAGTTTACCTTCTCCAGCTGAGCAAACTGGTCCTCACACTGGTCCATGAGCTCGCTCTGAGCGGCCTCGGACAGGCCGCCTTCAGCCTCAACACGGAAACATAAAAGGACAATAAGGAGTCGATTTGGATGTAACGCTATATTCTTAAATAGAGTACAGCGCGGACAAAGTTGGCCCACTGCCAGGGTCATATCTTATCTATCGGGAAAATGTCGCTCGTGACGCATTAACGAAAAGTTGAATCGACATGAGCTAGTTTACGTTAACCGCCGATATTCTGCGAAAGTATCGCATTTTACATTACTGCGTAGACAATTGCACTACACGAATTACTTGAAGGACATGCAGTCTTACCATCATTTGTAAATGTCACAGTTTTCCTCCACGCCACGGACAACAACAACGCACCATGTAAAAACAACAGACGCTCCTTTTTTTCAAAATACCGCCAACACTGATGACGTAAGATCTGCGACAGAGGGGAGTGCTCAGGAGCGCTGACGCTGCGCGGGATTGCGCATGGTCTTTGAAACTGTGAGCGCAGCGATGAAGATGAGTTGTTTTCAGTGGAAGAGAGTAGGCCTGTTTTGTTTGTGGTGATCGATCTGAAAATGCAGACAACATGAAGAATCTTCAAAGCGAGACAGAAGCCCTGCAGCGATTACAGTAAGACACTAAATATTTAGTTTTCTCTTTACTATTTTTAACAAAGCCAAGCATAATTGTAGTTGGTTTGAAGAATGAATGTAAAATAAATGTACGCTACTTAAGTATAATTTAAGGTACTTACTGCAGGCTACTTTAGTGTTTTCCTTTACAGCTACTTCTACTGCAATATTTCAGAGTAAGATATTGCACTTTTTACTACACTGCATTTATTTGACAGCAACATTTACCTTAAAACTCAA